>NC_060253.1:69350904-69661273 GCF_921293095.1 Ischnura elegans | reverse complement strand
AAAAAAATTCATTTGTTAATTTTTTAAATTTACGCGGTAAATTCAAAACTGATTAAATTGTTATTTTTTTAAAATACAGTGTACTTTTTTACAAACATGATTCTTCTTTCTACTGATTAATAAAAGGCTTATTTAGAACTTATTGCTTATATCAAAAAATGCTCACGTTATTCCAAGTTTTCACTTCCGTCGGCACTTCCGGAGTGCAGCATTTTCCCGACTTGGTAGGTTGTCCCTATTCAGAGTATGTATATTCATGAACGTTTCAATTATTCAACCAGGAAGTTGGTTTTGATAGTTGAGGGTAGAACTCACCTCTGACATAGCAACGGACCAGTCACACGTCTAAGGTAGGGGTGCCAATTCATTTTTTTGGGCCATATTACACTTCAAGGATTTTTTAAGAGGATTAGGGACTGTTTTACGGTTTCCTAAATGCTATACCCGTACTTTAAACCCGGTACTCTTTGATCATTAGTGAAGCGCTTATGCACTAGGCCACCATGCCTCTCAAAAAAATAATTATCAAGAATGAATCACGCTTGTCTCAATAATCTGTGATTCCAAATTTCATATTTTCCAGGTGCGAGATATGGTTAAATGAGGTCTCGTCAGGAAAGCGATTCTTATTCTCTTAGTCAACCTCCCGCTTTACCATCACTTTATGTAACAAATAAAGTTTATAAGTGGATCAAATGTTATGTAGTGGAAGCAAAATATTTTTTTATTTCATTCGCTATTAGGCTATCAAAAGATAATAATGTTGTTTGAATTTGCCATACTAAATTCGCCAAGAAAAAGGTACAATACGTTAAATCCTTGTAATAGTGAGGATAGATTTACGTAGTTTGATGTACATCTTATTGAAGCTGACTGATTTTTTTACCAGATTGAATGCTTGTAATATTTATGATGGATTCACTTAGTTTATGTAGGTACATCTTAATTAAACTGACTGAATTTTTGTCAGATAAAATGCTTGTGATATTTGTAATGAAATTAATTAGTTCTATGTACATTTTGGTGACACTGAATGATTTTTTTTCACATAATCACATCAAGGAAGTGATAGAATCTATGCAATTGCATGTCTTTGACACTACATCCCTGGAACGTGCGGTGTCATTGCGCTATTGAGAGACCATTGCGGAGCTACACAGAGTTCTGATTTCATTCGAGTGCATGTGCAGCATCTCTAGTGTATTTCTCGCTAGTCTCTCTCCAAAGAGGAAACCAGCGTCCATTAAGAGAAAGGGCATGCGATGTTTTTGCTAGTTTGTTTTGTTTTTTTGTTTCCACCCCCCGCCCTCTTGCGCAAATTCCGCGCGTTGTTATCATGCTATAATTTCCCCCTTTTCGCGGAAAGGGTCTAATGAAAAAACTTTGTTGACCATGCCCCGGCAGCAAACCAGACGATCGTATCCGGTGGAGATATTGTTCATTTTTAGGAGCGCGCTCGGCAGCTACGTATGTGTGTGGTTCCGTGGTGCATTCTCGTTTCAGCGTTCGCGTGATTTTTTTTTCATCCTCCTCGCCCGAAATGTGTTATGTCTTCGCAGACTGGGTGGCTTTTGTTTTTTGGTGCGAAAACGGCCATTTCGCCAGCGCCCACTGCGGGCGACAAAACAATGGTCGCGCGGGGCAATCACGGGGCTGAATGATTGAGTCTCGAAGCCCTTTTAATTACTAAGTTTCACGACGGCGGCGCTGTGAGCATAAAAAAAATAAGAATTGGGAAACGGAAAAACTTTGACTGCGTGGGTGTTAGGATCGGAAGATAAATGAAATACAGGGTTTAACTTGTTATCAAGTTTTGTTTCGACTGTCTCCAAAATCTACCACCCACGTACTCCACAATCGAGTGGAAATATGAAGGTTGTCTATGAAAGAGCTTATAAATGTAATAAAAGCAGTCGTACCTACGGGTGCGAAGTTCCACAGAGAAAAATCGTTCGCTTTGATAGGATTTCGAAGAAGGATCCCTCGATTCCAAGTGCCTCAGCCAGTTAAGCTACCGAGGCGTCAATCTCTTATGTGGGAATGAAACCATAGATACCCAGTGAAACAGAGAATAACCTGTGTAGCTGTTGAAGATATATGCTATTGTCTCCTATTACTATCTTGTATTTTGTCCCTAAGGCAAAATATTTTATAATTTGCTCATAAATGGTTTAAATATTAGTTTCAATTCGCGATAACCAAGGCACTCATAAACGATAAACCCAATTATGTTTAACCTGATACGGTCGATGCCATATCACTGAATATTGTGAAACTTATCGAGAGTCATTGTAATTTGAAATTGTCTTACATCAAATAAACTACTTATGAGTTTATCATCGTACTTTTATCGTGGGAATTGGTTTCAATGACATCGGTGACAACTTTGCACATAATTAAAAGATTTTTCGCTTAATATAATGTTTAAGTATGATGTAAAATTATTCTTAAACGCCATTGAGACCGAAGGAGGGAGAATTTAAGTTTTAATGTGTGATTAAAATTAATATATTCAATATATTCGCAATGTATTTTTTGTTTTATTGATATAATTCCAAACAATTTTTTATTAATATTTACAGCAGTGAGAGATAAAAGTGCGACAATAAGTGACACCAGGAAGTTGCCAAACGGACCGTCTCCTCATCGATTCCCGTTCTCATCATGGTTTTTCAACTCCTGAATAATGTCTTCCCGCATCCTGAGGAGTAAGAACATAAGTATATTATATTTTTTACTTCTCTGTTTTTAACTTTGAATTTTATCCGGCCATAGCGCGTCTTCATTTTTGGCGTAATTTTTTCCGTTAATGACGTAAGTGGTTTTCTTCAACCCAGTAATCCTTCAAGATTTGGCTTATAATGTTTATAAAATACCTCGCAGCATTCAATTCCAACCCTCTTGGCTATTTAGAACACCTCCTGTACGTGTAAATTGATCTCCACTCCGAATGAAGTCAAATCGATCGATATTATCACCAGTCTAAAATATATGTGACCCATTTGCATTAAGATATGGTTTTACATATTTTGCCTCATTGAGAGTAAAACGAATTCTGTTACAGTTCACTTCTGAAAATTTTCATTACTTTATACATTTATTGAATGTTTTCGGTAAAAAATAACGCCACTATGTTCCTATGAAAACTTTAAAATTGTTTTTTTCATTTAAATTAGAGAAATTGAAGAGTGGTCATGGAATTTAGATTGCATAAACCATTTTATATTCTGGAAGCTGCCAAAAGCGACCATTGCTCACCACGTTCCATCAAAATTAGGTGCGTTAAAATTTGCTTGCTCCCATGATTATATTTTTTCTGTTTTTTTATGTATCAATGTTTCAAATACGCAGATTTATTATTGGTATTAAGGTTTAGATTTCTGAAAGTAGAATAATCAACCAAAGGCATTCAAAACTATTCTATAAAAATATGAACTAGCTGGGAAACATTCATAAAGATTAACTTATCAGGTATTTTACTAAGGAGACATTTTCTCATCAAATGTTGATCGTACACTTAAACATTGGCAAGCTTACGCTATAGAAAAGTTTTTAAACTTATCGGCATTATTTAAAAGTTCGTAATCTTTTCTCAGAATATTTCATCAATCGTTTTGAATACATTTATAATATTTGAAGATTCAAGATGGAATATTTCAACCTTCCACTGTTTTTGCAGAGGAATGATGTTTATTCGTAATGAAAAACTTCCTTTGAGAACATAATCCAGACTTAACTCTGCGGGATCCTCGAGCCTGCGGCAAGTCCCGTTGATGCTCTTATGCCTTTATGTAGAGCACAAAGACTTGAGGTTTCAGGACTCAGTTTCAAAAAAAATCTAGTTTCCCAAAGTTGGAGTTGACTTCGGTTGGATTTCGTTTCCATTCCAACGGTCCTCTGGATACTTCCTGATTGTTTTCTCAACGCCGTAGTTATTTTTACCATACCGCTGTTGCTTCTCCTCTCAAAAAGACTTTTAAGACATCGTTTTCTTCTGGACATTTACCGGTCTTAGCTCACAGGCACTCTTTTTCTCGACTGAAATGATGGAAGTAACATGAATGAGCAGCAAAGTGCACCCGCAATGCGCAACAGTTTAAAGCTATTTGAAGAAATATGCATAAATTTGTAAATCGTTACATGTGAGTGCATTGTGAGTTTTTTTTTCTTTTACACTGGAAAAGAAGTTTTCCCTAATCTGCTGTCCCTGTCCTAGCAACATTTGCTTTTAATTATGAGTAATTTATCCTGGTTATAAAAGTGATTCCTTCTTGCGCATTTGCAGAGCACAGCTTTTGATAAAAGCTTCCGTTTCAATAAAAAACACAGTGAATTGTTGTGCATTCACTTCTTTCCTAAGTTCCAACCCTTAGAGTGCCAACCATTTTTCAGGGTACTATGCTAAAAGTGCCGAGGTAATTTTTGCTGATTTTTCAGTAGGTAAGGAAAATAAGGTCTCAAAATAACTAACGGTATATATATTTAAAAACTTTAGGATATCTTTATTATATGTGGTTTTTACGTTTTTAATGTATTATTTGAACAATGTAATGTTTATGCTCTTGGAGTATAGGTCATGATAAATTAAACTCACATTTGGCCAACGTTTTGGAGATTTATTCTCCTTCCTCAGGGCTCTTAATTATAATGAATGTTTACAAAGAAAGAAAATAAATTAATTAAGTGGTTACAAAAATTTGAATACAATTGTGCAGTACAAATTCATTGGTAAATTAAAAATTGTGTACAGAATTAAACAACATACCTGTGATAGAAAAGTTTCGTTACTAGGCTAATCATGGTTATTTATAAATTTTGATTCATTTGTTAACAAATGGTATCTAAATTATACTAAACAATTTTAATTTCGATGAATTAAATAATAATAAATTTTGCTTAGGTGTTCGATGTCCGATCTTTTATTGCAACTGTTATTTGATTTTGATATGTAAACCATTTCTTTAAATAATCTTTTCTTAAAATTGGTTTCTATGTCTAAAATTTTGGTGTTTTTATTATTTGACGAATTTTTGGTAATATGAGTTAATTTTTATAATTTAAAGAAAATTGTTAATCTTTAAATAAAATGAATACTGACTTAAGAGTGAACAGTGAACTCTCAGCATCTAAAAGAGACATTTGGTACTTGGCTCGTCACTCTAATGGTTAAAACGCGCTTTTAGTTTAAACTGCATGCTTTCATTGCCGTAAATAGGACGTTACCGTTGTGCATTTAAAAGAACTTTTCAGTGCGTTGTTTAGGGTAAGAGAATTGGCTGTCATCCGGCTTTAGTGTCAAATATTTGAGTCCCTAAGTTCCCTAATAAATTTTGTAAAATACGATTGTAAGGAATTCAAATCATTGCCATTAATCTCATGAATATCATCAATAATGCATAAGTTTTAATTAATAGATAGGCTAGCCGCTAGGGGTGTACACTGTACAGGTATAACAAGGTGGTTATTCCTTTTCCTTATCTGATGAAATACTTGCATTATTATATGTATACTATTATATTATTATAATATTATATACAAAGGCCAACTGCCGAAACCGACATTTTCCGTATTACTCAACCATGTCTGGAAATTGTTAAAATTTGATATTTCTTGTTCTTTCTCAATGTGATTGGTTGATTTAGAGCTCTGTTAAATCAAAGGAGAAAAAAGTGTAGAAAGTTGTCGCCCAAAACTTACCAAACAACGTTGAAGCCTTCCCATGGTCTTTGACTGTCCAAAAATGCGGTGTCTTCTTCATTTTTCTTCTGATACATTTCTATATTCCCTAATCACAGCATTCGCATTTCCTCTTCCAATACCTATTTTCAAACAGACCTGGCCTGATCATATGTTTCCATGTGTTTCTTCCACAGTTCTTAGGTTGATGGTTGGGTGGCTTCAGTTATATTTTCTTCCGATTTTTATCACTGTCCACCATTTATATGGACCAAAATGAATTCAAGTTACCTTCGATTCCATGTTTAGATGTTTTTTCTACAATGGGCGTAGATCAGAACATGGGATAGATGCTAGTACATTCACAAATACACTATAATCTGGCAAGACTTTTCTTAAGTTTTGAAGGTAGCTACTCATCTGGAGTAGTTTTACCTACTAACGATATGTCATAAATATTGTCTCCCGAATTTCAAGGTTTTAATTCTTCACTGATATAGTTATATTGCCGTGTCCTTTAGGGGAGAGCTGGACAAGGGGCTACTCAGACTTAGGATCTTGACTGACGTTGAGGGTTTCCGGACTGCGAAAGTGGTACTATCGGAGGTGTTGCAATGGTGAGAAATGAAAAATATGGAGTTTTCCGCTATTAGTGTATTTGAGACTGTTGGTTCTTGGGCAAGAGTGATCTCCTCCGTCGGATTCTCCGGGTCAATCGTAGATCTTCCCTTCCAAAGGACTTCCTAAATCTACGGACCAGGTCGGATTAAAAAATAGACACGCATCAAACAAAGAGTGTGCATACAATTACAATTAAACAAAAACTAATTATTACAATTAAAACTATCAAAATAGCAACGCATCAGAACAGAATGTGTGAATTTAATCGGAAAAAAATAATTCGGGATTTAACAATATCTTGTTACAATTATGCCGAAATTTTATGCATTTTTTTACAACTCAGTTTCTTTACTTTTTTTTCACAGAAGAACTGACGAACGGCTAGAGAAAAATGAAAAATAGTGTATCGTTAACTGTGTTCAAGTCTCCCCGGACTTGATCCATTTTCCTAGCTTCTCATCACCAAAGTTCCCGGCGCTTAGCTACAGCAGTGGTCATGCATGGCTAGTGCAATCATTCTCGAAACAGAATTGATTTTTTGAAGGGAATCGAGGGCAAGATGCGTGGGAGAGGCTACGATGGAACTGCTGCGAGTGTGGATGTGGTGAGAAGGCCTGAAAGGGATGGAAAATTGAGATTTGACAATGAATAGTCGGGCCCAGCCAAGATGCAGTCAACCGGGAATCACTCTGATAAGCAGCGTTGCCAACTGATTGCATCCTAGCATTTGACTGTTTCTTTTTTATGATACATTTTCCGGTCTACAACTACATCAATCTTTCCAAACGTTTTTTTTGTTAATTTTTCACACCCTTTTTCTGATTCTTCTGATTACTTCTACATTTTCTGCGGCTTTTATTTCCTTTTCTCTTTATATAACCCAAATATTTCCTTCCTATCAACGCAGCCCAGCATATCGAATATGAGATCGTTTATATGCCCGCTTAGTGAATATTAAATTTATGCATTTATGCCATTGAATATATTTTTGGATCAAATCACCCCTACATAACGCCATATCTCACTCCCAACTTTAGTCAATTGGAAATTAGAAAGGTTTTGTAATGATCTGGTTCTGAAGACTAGTTCTGTATTTTCAGGATGTCAAGGATTTGATAATAACGCGTGGAGATTTGTAATTATTTTACCCATAACATATCCATTAAAACTTTTGACTTCAAAAATAATTTAGCTGTGAGAAAACCGGAAAAGAATTCGGTAATAGAGTACGTTCCATTGCACTGATTCGGTTCTTTGTAAGAAAAAAAATCAATTTTTCTGCTAGTAGGAGAGTTTAGAGAGTTTACCTTGAGTATCCCTTTTCAGTGGTTAAATGAGCGAGTAATTTTAAATGCTATTGAAAAATGAAAAAAATGTAAAGCATTTTAGGGATAAAACTTCGCAGACTATTATTAGCGAGTAAGTTCCAAGATGCGTCGTGGATGATATAAACGGAATGTACTTCTGATGTTAAAGCATTTTAATTATGCTATGTGTAATTTGCTAATTTATGAATATGCTAATTTGATATTTACGGCCATTAAAAATGTAGCACAACAAATCCAATGGGAAATTAAAGGAAGGAAACTAAAGTGCGGCTAAAAAATCATTATCCAGCATATCTCCTCAAGTGATTGTTATTTTCATACATTGCTTAAGTTGAGGCAGTCCTTAGATATTCATTATTGGTACAATTTCTTATTTTTCCATCTTTTTTGGTTCTGATGCCTTCCGTACTTGATGGATAGTAAATGGATATCATGCCATTTTTCATTTCTCTTGTTAAATAATGACCTTGGGGAATGCATTACGATGCCATAGCGCTCAAAGGCATCCTATGATTTCAAAAAATCTATTTTTTTTATCCTACGGAATATTTTCCGTGGCCAGTAAATTCAACCTTAACATGAATGTGTATCTAGCAGACAGCGGAGAACGGCGCATTCGTTTCTTGTGGTCTTAATTTCATCTCCATAATCCTCAGGTCACATGCGTAAACTGTTACGGATATGCAACTAACGAGTGATACGAGGTATATTATAAGAGCAACCTCAGCTGATCCGAAGATTTTATTTTCTTTTGGACTTTGACTCACTTGAAAATACTCTCACGTGATGATAGTCCATAAGAGGCACGTTAAATAAACCTCACCTCTATTTTATGCCGTTGGAAAACTAATATTATTCCCATGTGAAAAAAATCTCCATCAAACTCCACTCTCATGGTGTTATTCTTTAGCATTGGAATTATTCCAAGCGGAGTGGAAGCCCTTAAGTAACGGCATTTATTTTCCATCTCATTTTATCTCTCGATCAGGAATTTTCCATTGCCCAGCGCAGACCGGCGGAAATGAAGTTTTATGCTCGGGATTGGGAGATTCCCAACCGAACGCGTGAGGGACGAGCTATAAGAAATCCGCATCACATTTGTCGGGAACGTCAGTCGCCGGCTCCTAGGGGGATTCAAATGTTTTCATTTTTAATTCCCCTTGTTTCAATAGGTTGATGCATTGGGGGCACGTCACGCAGGGATGCCAGCATGACCTTTTCCGTCAATCTCCCCCGTCTATCACAGGGACTCAGGTGCATCAGGGGGGATTATCCTTCGCCGGACGGCGACACAAACAAGCCATGAGTTTTCGAGGGATTCCTCCATATTGCACAGGGAGCAGGACCGAAAAAAAGAAAAATAAATGTTTGCGTGAATATGTATTTTCCCTGGATTTCTCGTCTGGTCCGAGAGATTTGCCAATTTTTTTAAACTCGTACAACTGCCGAATCCCTTATCGGGCAAATGATAATCAGGGGGATTTCGAAAGAGAGAAAAAATATGTGGAGGAAATTTTGCCGCAATTAAGAGCTGTTAAGTCTGGTGGGAATGCTGATTCGTCCGCATAGCATACGGGCACCGGAGAGCGTAATTTACATCGCTGAACTCAACCGCTCCTTCACTGAGGAGTAAACGCTCAGAAGGTTCGGTGTGTATGTAACTCTCCGAAACGGGGCATTAGGAAGGATTTTATTCGCGCATTAGTCTATTTTCGGAAGCCACCGTCGGAATCATCCGAAACTTCATTCCCGGAGTCTTTTCTCCACTCTGCGCTAATGATTTTTATGGGTCATCCATGCGTGGATAAGGAAATAATTTAAGGAATTAGGAGTTCATTCGCATGAATCTCCGTAAAATTTCCAAAGCTCTCGTCTACCGTAGATTAGTTCTTGCTGGATGCCAGGTGAACGATTTTATGATACCGTTTTCAATACAATTTTAGTTGATAAAGAGTAGTAATCTCTGTTAAGAAATTCTGACGTATGTGCTTAGTTGACAAACAGTAGTGATGTCTCAGTAAGTGACTCTGTCGTATTTGGTGGATCAATTAAGACTTTTGTAGCGGGAAATAAGCCGTAGCATTGAATGCGCGGATTTGAAGAAAATTTTCTCGTGCTTGGCAAAATTTTGAGTGGAATTTTATCTACCCTGAAAATGACTCATACACCCTACCCTTCATATCCATTTTCGCTCACCATAGCTATGTGGTTACATCCTACGATTGCGAGCATATTAAAAAACCCGCACTCCATTTTACTTCTTTACTGTCACAAATATGTTGCTGAGGGTTTCACTTTACGTATTTTTTATTTTGATGCCAGTCGAAAGAAGTTTTCTGACAGAGAGAGACGTATCCGAAGTGGAAATTCAATATGGAAGCCTAATGTATGTAAATTACATGCAAGTGTCATAATAGAGAACAGGAAATGACATTATTGTACAGATTCTTTTAACTTTCCTTCATCCAAAAATTTATTTGCCCTGAAGTTTGGTGTGGTGGCTAGGGTGTTGGCTTCCTACCCCGTGAGCTCGGGTTCAAATCCCCGTGGTATGAGAGAATTTTCAGAGACTGCCCGATCCTTGCTTGATTGTTGCCATGATGATGCACAACACCCGTCCGTCGGATGAGACGTTAAGCCGTGATCCCCTCGGCGCCTTTCGTTAAGAGCATGGCTAATGCCGACGCCGGGTTTCTCTCCACCCTTCCTTACCTACCCTTCCTTCATGGCGCAAATGACCTGGCTGTAGCTCGCCTCCTTCAAATACCATACCACTTGAACAACATTACATTCTGATCTCGTTTCCACCCGTGGCTATCGGACATACTAAAGAAACAAGTTGATGAATCACTGAAATATTTCACTAGATTAATGGAGACGATCATTAAAGCAACGTACCTAAACATCTTCGCAATCTCAAGCACAAATTTTTATAGGCGGAAATGTGTCAAAGGTTTAGGAAAGAGTTATCTACAAATTTTATATCCTTGGTCAAAATCTGGCATTTAAATCTTCCATAAGGCGCATCTAATGTATTTTTTGTTTTCTCCTAATGGTTAGCGACTAGAATCCTACCATCTCCCGCCACACATCTATTGAGGCGGCTTTCTGTGCAATTGTTTCGTAATTGTGCCAGTCATGTGGTTTTTTCTCTTTTGCCACAAGAGGTGCATGATTCACCTTTAGATGCTTTAGACCGTGACAAGACTTATGATGGTTATTACTCACTATTTATATTTTTTAACCCTCGAGCGGGCGTGTGGTGTACGTTGTCTACGATATGCGTATGCATTTATATGACAACAGTCGATTTTTGGAAAAATTGATCTTTATTTGTAAAAATTAGTTCAAGCTTGTACATTAATAGGCGATACAAATATAAAGGTACACAGGTGGTACAGGTGATACACGGCCGGTAGCGGGGCGCGGCGTACTTTATACGCCACGGGTGTCGGCGGGTGTCCTCTCAGCGATCTAAAAAAAAAGCTAAAATACTTTGTGCTTAAAAAACTCACGCTATAGACAGTCAAAATGAGAATACACGAAGCCATTCAAGAAAAGCAAAGCACGAGGTACAGAGTCAGTTGCGCGGCGTACTTTTTACGCCGCTGGTGTCGGTTCCTCTTGCCGGTCTAAAAATAAATTAGTTACAACACTTTAATACGAGCTTTGGAAAGTCGCACTATAGTCGCGCTTTGAGAAGTCGCTGTAAGAATACACGAGGCCATTTTAGACCAGAATGTCAATGAAATGTTGAAATCTTTGGTTTCCGAAGATTGGCACATTTTATACGCCAGCTCGCCCACTCGAGGGTTAAGTGATCCAAATATATCTTGGGGTAGCGTAGTGATATAGGGGGTAGAGTACTTAGCTGCTGACTGAAGTTTTGAAGACAATGGAAACATTACGGAACCTTCAAACAAATCTGAATTCATTCATAAAGCGGCGTGGAGAAAATTAGCCCTCCATACTTTCCACCGAGCGTACTACAGGATTTTTCCCTGAATTTGAAACCCACGCCACCGTTGCTAATGTTTTGGGAGCTAAGACCAAATTTGAAAAATGCTCTGGCAAAGCATAAAATAATACATGAGGGATTTTAAGCAATTTTATAAACATATTTTTTTGACATAAAATGCATGTAGGAAAGGCTCATGCGCCCTCTCGAAGATTAAAAGAGCCAAATTGAAGAGACATTAAATACATACCAAAAGGAATTTACGTCAGCTTTGTTTAGGAAATAATAACTTGTTCAGGACATCATGGGTACCAGCAGTTTCTTCAGGGAAAGGCTATTCGATAGTATTGTAACGGTTCGAACCGCGAGAGCCGCCCGCTCGCCTCCCGTTCGATCCCGCCGGACATGTGAACCTAAATTCCCCAATCCCCAAAATAAAATAATGCCCCAACTTTGGCTTACCTTTTCAGGGCCCCAAATCAGGTCCCCCACTCGAACGCACCCACGCGCACACTCACTTACAAATGGACTGAAGGCACTTGTGGCAATGGCAAATAATAGCAAATTCCATAAAATCCTTTTTACAAATGATTTTAATGAACTAAATTGCATCGATCCAAAAATTTACACATAAAAAAATACCCCAAAAAATACCCAATCACGAATAACAACTCTTCGTCGATAATTCAACGGCGTCACCTCCGACATGAAATTTAACCACACGTCTTCTCCTTCAAAATACTAATAGCACTTCACCAATAATTATTACACAAAAACAATTATCTTTCCCAATGGCAAATTCACTAATTCGCAATGGTCAATGAACCAATATAATGGTGTTAAGTGAAACTCACAAGAGTTGCGTTTCATGGCAATTATGAAATCAAAATAAGTTAGTTCAAATGGCCACCCGTCTCAAATTAGGGCTCAATGCTAAGCCAAGTAACTACCAAAGATTCACAATTATTGCTCAATCTTCTCAACGCGAACACTCAAATCTTGCAGGGCCGTCACCGAAAGACTAGTCGTTCGCCCGTCATTTACGGAGCGAAGGTAAACAGCGAATTCACTAGGGCCTTTAATGGAGAGTTCACTAGGTACACTTTAGGGGGGGGGGGGGCAATCTGGATTGCAAAGGAATTTTAGGGCGGTGGGGGAATTCCAAGCTTACGTCCTTCCTTGATGTCCAAGCCACCCCTCGCCAGCCGTCCATGCGCGTGAACTTCCTTCCACCTGCCGAAGTTTGGGCTGCGACTGCCGGTCACTGCACTATCACAATTCAACTTGATAATTCCGAGACCGTATGAGAGAGAGAGAGAGAGCTACATCTGGTGTCACCGCTTTTATCTCTTCTCCTCTACCCATGATCACCTCTGAATCACCCACCAACGCCCTCTTTCAAACAATTTATAGGCGGGTTTTTGAATGCTTTCCGGGAGGGAACCACTGCGTTGCCTCTCCCGGAAATCCAACTTAACACTTTTTCAATTTTGTAACACTTTAAAAAAATAAAATTTAACACTAGGAACAAATCTTTTGTGCCACTTTTCACTCCATTTCACAAATATAATACATTTACGACATAAAATTAACACTACACACAAATCTTTTGTGCCGCTTTTCACTCCCCGATGCCAAAATTCGAGTGTGCGCGCGGACGTTTCACAGCCGCGATTAAATGAATTTACGTGTCGGGCCGACTCCGATCCGTACCGTTACGGTATATAGTCTGCCTTTTTTTATAGCAGCAAGGCTACTTTCACTATTTACTGCATTTTAAGGCTAAAGTTCTAAAGAAAGGATTATGGCGTTGGTACTTCAGATAACTTGAAATTTGCGGAGGCACTAAAAAAATAAGCATCCTGTAAAATACCGATTATTTTTCGATAACTTCGTAAAAAATATTAGACTTGATAAAATCCGTTCATTAAGTAGCGGGTGCAGCGAGTAAAGATCGCTTAGACCAATAACAAAAATCTGATACTACCCTATGGAAAAACGATGGCGGCAAATTTTATTATTAAACGGATAGGTTAGACAGTTTGCATGGTAAAAGTGTTTTTCCCATTGTATCACCTGGTATCGAAGCCGCTCCTAAGCATAAGGTCAGTTTCATCAAAAGCAGAAAAAAGCTGAACATTATCCAGCCATATTTGATCGAGACTTAAAGTCAATATGCATGAGAATTGGACCGATTTGTTGAAAATACTGATATAAAATAAGAATGGATTCTTGAAAAAAAATGGTAGTCATGCCATTGAGCTGAGCTCATTGGCATGACTACTATTGAGTTGCATTGTACTGGTTAAACAAAATGCATTGAAATTATATGTAAGCAATGTGAAGCCAGTGAATCTACACTATCCCATATATCACTCTTCAGCCTATCACTACATAGAGAGCAAAGGTTTTATTTTGAATTTATTGAGCCTGGCAGGAGAGAGAGATCTCTAAGGTGCAATTTAGATACGCGCCATGACCCTCTAAGTTCCCAAAAAATTCTCCCATAGTTTTCATTCCAAACAATGAATCATGTTTCCCCATGTAATCCAACCCCAATTCCGCAAACATACTCCTTAGTGATGCAATGAATGAAATGCATATAATAACTTGTGTAATAAGTGCATGCAGCTTAGTATATGGAAATATATTCTCTTTCTCTTAGTTACAATTCTTAGTAATTACTTATTAATGGGTGAGAAGCCAAGGGGTACAAGTGATTCCTTTTTTATAGACAGAGGTAGGTACAGAAATTAGGTATAGAAATTAAACGAGATCAGTTACATATTTAGTAAAGCATTTGATGTTCCACTCGATGTCAGCACAGAACAGACACACGTATCCCATGGTAAACAAGATTTTTGTTTATTTCTTAAAAAAATTAACTTTACCTAACTCTGTTGAGAAAAAAATCACTTATGCCCCTTGGCTTCTCACTACCTCCTATGTACTTATTATTATTGATTATTGATTTCTTTGTGCTTTGGGGGCGGATTAATTAACATATGGGAGTGTATAGCATAATTATTTAACAAACATTTGAATATTTAAATAATCCTTTTTAGCCAAGATGAGAAGTCGTTATTTATTGCATTATAGTAACGTGGATATTGAAATGAGGGCGGGGCAATGAGGTATTTTTATGTAAAACTGAATGGAAATACAAAAACAATTTAAAACCAAAATATGCATTTTATGTTTTTTTATCACGTAAATATAGCGGGATAATAATCTGCATGCTATTGCTTTTCCCATATCTTATTTTTAATCGCGGAAAATTCTTAAATTAATTCACGCAAGCATTATTTTCAACTAAATAAATAGAAACCTATGCATAGAAAATTCTTGAAAGAAGTTCAGAATTTATCTTTCGCTGATTAATAGATAATTTTTATGCTTTAAGGTGGTTCCGCGAATAATCACGACATGTAGGTACGTATGCATTGTGAATTGAATTCCACAGATAGGATAAGCGAAATATTTTCCCCAGTCAAACCTGGCGTGGATTCCATAAATAGCACTGCATAACGACCATTCGTTTATCATCATTTCACCCTTCCTTTTCCCCTAGCCGGAGAGTGTGAACGAAGTCCGCAAGAATCTATGTCCGATTGTCGCGGTCATGCAATTCGGAAGCCAATATCCCTATGCGCGCATTGCGGTCGTGGGGGACGCGCTTAAAAACTGCGCTACGCTGAATGCAAATCATTTGTTTGCCTGGGGCGCCTTCAACCCTTCACCAATTCCCGTGCCGCTGCTGCTTTTCCGTCAAAAGCATCCCCAACAGTGGTGTCACGCCGGGTGACAAATCCCTGCGCGGTGAGAACGTGAAAAGGGAGACAGATTCTCTCCCTTTTTTCTTTCCATTTCTTTTTCTCTCCACCCTCATCCTGCTGCACGTCTGACTGGATCCAACAAAGGACGCAAGCCATCAGCTGATCACCACTTCCAAACCTTACCCATCGCGTTTGTTGGCATCCGCGAATCCCACACCACAATAGGAGCGCTTCGCGGCTTTGTTAAGAGGGGTAAGTTTTTCTCGCCGAAAAAGGGCTGATGGAGGCCGAGCTTCGTTTTCGGCGCTTCTTCTTTTAAGACCGCCCGATTCTTGAAAAGCAGATAAATTTGTCGGGTAAAAAAGTTTTGTCTGTCCCTCCGAATTCTCTCCAAACGGTTTGAAGCGCCCGCGGATGCATTCATCATTGTCTCAGTGGAGAAAGAATATTTTCTACTGCCATAGTTCGTAATTAACTCAGAGACGTAAAATGGCAGTTTGTGTACACTAAAGACCGTTGTCTCATAATTAAACCATCTCTCTAGCTTGCCTATTTGATGCGAATGACTATATAATAAAAAATGCTTTATCGAAAGAAATATTTTATTTTGATTTCTGCATAATACAACACAGCACACTAGGATTTCCCTCATTTTTTTCAAATAATGAAAATATTCTCAAATTCTCGTACTAATCAGCATATATAATTAAGTTCAGTGTCATTGCGAGGGATGCAAACCCATTTGACTTCCTTTTAATAGATTGTTAATTTTAATTTGCTTAGCATGTGACCAATTTGGGAGTGAGCAAGGAGTAGCGAGTGAAATCTCATGGACCATGTATTAGTGTCATGCTATGATAATCTATGGCTTTTCTGGTAAATTTATATTTATTCTAAGCAAAAAAAGATATATTCACTTTATTCACCTCTTTATACACTCGTAACTGTGCATTAAGAGCAGTCAAAAATAACTATCTGCGTTATTTTGCAACAAAGAATTTGTACCTCTAATCTTTAGGTATTCGTAATAGCTTCATCACAATAAAAAACTCTATTGTAATATAATATGCCTCGTAATTAACTCTTATACGTAAAGGGATAGTTTTATTTTTTGCCAAAGAGATTCATATTTCGAACGTATAATATTTGACTGTTTACTCATTTTATTGCCTGCGGAAATTTCTATTAAAATGGAAGTACCTGTGGTGAATTAATCCTAGAACTAAATAGCATCTACTCAGAATATTAATTAAAGATAGTTTCTGTGTAATCAATGCAAAACCTTCTGAAAAAAACCGGCTTTCCAAAAAATGACCATGTTCACCCAGTAGTTTAAATGTGAATATTTAAATACATAAAAAATGAAAGAATGAGATTGAAAAATAGGCAACATCATTATGAAAAAACGGAGGAAATACAAAAGCTAGCAGTGACTTGTACACTCTTTTCCTAGGAATTGAAGTTGTGAACTATTTACAATCAATAATAAGGTTATGGTAGTAGATTGAAGTATAAATTAAGTTTTAGCACTTACAGAAAAAAGTAAATTCGAGTATTTATGTACATTTTAGTATTTATTAATTTTCATTATTATGAAATTTTCGTCCAACTGCGGGCCACACTATTCACGTCAGGCACATCTGGTTTCTTTACGCTACACTGACGTAATGAAGCAGCAATGTGGACCAAAATTTCCTCTTTAGTACGTTTAAAGCACGCGATTATTTGGACATTGATATATTTATTTCACCTCCTACCTTTTTCGCAAGAGGATTATATGAATTTTGTAGAGGACATGTTGATTGTCACACTTAATACGTCTTATATGAAAGTCCCCAGTGATTGACCGAGGAAAAGGCAGTTTTGTTTATTTGAAGTATGTAAATGGAACTAAATAATGCACTTTTTTCAATAAAATGTGCAGTTATTTAAGTTAGATAATTTCTAAGTGGGACATGCAATTTGGAGTGATGATGAATTTTAATATTTTCACTATTTTAAACGTGGAAATAAATGAAAGCTTTAAAATGTATGTGGCTGAATAACCCATTATTCTTTGTTTTAAAACTACGTAAAATGTTCATGATTCGTTGATAGAGGGACAAGTAAAAGAGATTTCATTGAAGTAAATATTACTCCTATACTTTGAATAATCTGTACCATCAAATTTGGTCTCCGAAACAAAAAAACAATGATCAATTTGTATCAATGAAACGTTGAAGGCTTTTACGGTTCCTTCCTTTCACATGATAGCGGTAACGACGCGCCTAAAATAGCCTCAGAATGGGAAAAATATAAATGTGCAATTGATGGCCCGCCGAATGATAAAAAATGACACTATTCAACCGGTGCCTTGAATTGCGAGAATAATGCCAATGATCCCATAAATTTGCGTACAAGTCTTAATCCAAAAATATCCCTCAATCCAGAATTTGAAATCCGAGTATCCAAAATGAAAAAACGCGTAGAAAATTTTCGCTCAGAATTAAATGGTGTCGGAAATTCACATGAATTACGACTCTGCGGTCGTTCATGGTCTGGACTTTATTTACAAAATTGCGTCGTAACTTATCTTTGAACGACATTAAATATTTTAAATTCAGTTTAAATATTCATTACTAATATAAAATATTAATTAAACTACACTAAATATTAAAATTAAATTACTTGTATTATATATTTTAAATTCCAGTCACGCTATGCGATAAGTCATTAGTATTAGGAAGTTTTGAACATTAGCGAAACACCCAAAAAATGGTTTTCCTGAATTAAAAACCTGAAAAAAAGTTACTCTTCTTGAAATGAACACGTCGTAGACGAAAAATGTGGGTTAATAACCCATAAAAGAATGAAAGGTTAATTATAAGGTGGATTAGAATCTAGTTAATCACGATTTTCAACTCTTCAACTTCGTCAGGAGAAACGAAGGCTTTTAAGAACAAAAACTAAAAGCAAAATCTGCATAATCCAAGGTGTTTCAATTTACGTGGCTTGACTTGTGTGGAATATATCTCCTTGTGTGTGTTTCGATTTTATGCTGAGGTGATGAGGTGGTTAATTTGTCAGAATACGAAAATAAAATGTACATTTTTGATAAAATAATGGTGAAACTGCCTGATATTAATGCTGGATAAATCTTGCCATTGGTTTTCCCATTAAAAAAAATTGAATAGTGCACATCGTATATAAATAATTAAATAAAATGCAGGCTTTAAAGTTAAGGAAATTATTGTCTTAAGTCTGACAGAAATAAGCTATCAGCGTGCAAAAAAAAACGATAGCCTGGCCATTATAGGTAATGGATGCATATCCACCGTAAATGACTGTTGTATCTGCATGAAACTGATGACAGTATTCATGTTTAGCATGTATAAAAAATCCAGAATCATAGCAATTAAGGCAAAAATGTTGTTTTAATATTCCAAATGTTTGGGTGTTCCAAAACTAGCTCAGACACCATGTAATGTTCACTTCGTAAGATTCTGAACGTACCTGGAACAATATCAGAGCATTTCCATTATTTGAGCTGCACATCGGAGGAAACTGATTCAGGAATAAGAAAATCAGGAAGAGAATTGAGATTGCAAAGGAGGCGTTCATGAACAGGAAAAGGCTTATGATGGGATGGTTATGTAAGATTCCAATAAAATGGCTGGTGAAAAGTCTGTTCTGATGTGTAGCACCTTACGGTGAGGAAACATGGACACTTCGGAAGGAGAAGTTGAAAAGACAAGAGGCGTACAAGATGCGCGTTTGGAGAAGAATCGAGAAGGTGAAATTGATGGAGAGGAGGAGGAACGACGAAGTGCTGGACGTGGTGGGTGAGGAGGGGAAACTTCTAGTTGGACTACGGAGGAGGCAGAAGGTATGGATGGAGCAAGTAGTTAGCTGGAAGGGGATGGTGAAAATAGTATTAGAGCGTAGAATTCTGTGCAAACGAGGGAGAGGAAAGAATAGAATAGGATTTTTATACATAATGAAAGGGATTAGACCTTATTATCTATTGAAGAGGGAAGTCCATGATGGGTGGGTAGATTGCCAGGGTCCCTGTTAAATTTAAACCTATACTAATCGGTAGAATACCTCAATAATCAATATCTGATATCAATTACGTAGCATCCACACTTGAAAATCCATCGAAAGGTTCTCCGAGCAATTTTCTCTTCACAGCTTATTCGGTAGCTCTCCTTATTGCTTATGCCCAAATTACGTGTATGAATATTTCGAATGTAAATATGGAATGAATAATTACCACCCGATGCGTCTCATATTGTTATGTTTCTTCTTCTTTCCATAAAATTGCTATCTTCCGATATTAATAACCTTATTCATTGTAATTAGTTCACAATTTCAATTATTAGGAAAATATTTATTTTTATATATTTCTTCCGTTTTTTCTGAATGATGTTGCCTATTTTCCATCCTAATTCTTTCGTATTCTTATGCATTAAAATATTCACACTAAAACTACAGGGCGAACATGGCCCATTCATGGAATGCCGGTTTTTTTCAGGAATTTTAGCGTTGCATCACACAGACACTATTTTTTATTAATATTCTGAGTTGATTCAATTTAGTTCAAGGATTAATGCACCACAGGTACTTTGCCCACAGGTGACACTTATCTTACATGAACTGAGTTACCGTTGCGATGACAACCGTTAGTGCATAGCCTAGTCGCCAGGAAATGGGAACGACCCACCAGCTATCTCTCTCTCTCAGTCTACCGATGGGAATTAGATTCCCCGGAAAAGGTTATGAGTGCGGAACTGAGGAAACTGTATCAAACACGCCGGCGCTCCGCGCTCACCAATTCAGGGAAGTTCCGATTGGGGTTCAACCTTTTCCCCACTCATTTAACTGCTCATGAAAGCATTACTTATGCATTATTATACGAGCAAGGAGGAGAGTGACAAAAATCATGGAGATTCCAGCACCGCCCGGTAGCATCTTCAATTATTTCTTTCCGAGTGGTATAACCGTATTTTGCAATTGAAATCGGTATAAATATGGGAAGAAAAAAATATTTGCACTTCATTCCAAATTTAAAATATATTGTCGGTCCAATCTGCGGCTGATTTCACTGGCCTTGCATTTACAATTGAAAATCCATCAAAATCAATTCATCGAAAGCAGAGCACGTTATTGCATTTGTAGTTCTAGACAATGATGCGCTAACCTTTTAAATGCAGCAAACAGAAGTTAAGTTCATGTTTTCTTGCTAGTACTAATTTCATATTGAGATATTTCACATGGCAGTAACATTTTCATAGTTATAGCAGTTTCATAAAGAGGAAAAAATTACTTTTGAAACAATTTTTGGAAGTTGTAAACCACTTTCGTGATCAGTGTTTAACTTTCAAAATTCAAAAGAAGATTCTGCTTGATACAAACCTCATGTGATAAAAAATTCTCATAGGGAAAAATGTCATTTGAAAATCCCACATCCATTGGGAATATACCCAATCAGCACATGCGCCTCCTTATAAGCATAAAAATGTAAAAAACATATAAATAAAAAATAATTCCTTTAGCTGTACTCTATGGAAAAGAAAATTTGTTCAAGGCAAATAATATTGAAATAGTTGTCTCAGAATTGAGTTAAAAATATGTAAATTACCGGTTTGATGAGGAAAATTAAAGCTATGCATACAATTAATACATTTCATTATGAAGAATTTTGGCAATTCATAACCCTTAGGCATAGAAAGAGAACGATATATGCTTTAACTCACAATGGGGAGAGAAGATGAATAGGCCCTCGAGGACTTTACTGCTGCGATTCGAAATCCTAAGTGGCCGTTGGTGTTGCTAGGTTCGGGTACCTTCCATCTTTATCCAATGTCATGGTTGGTAAAGGGGGAGCTAGTTTGACCCCTCGTGAAACCTTCCAAACCCCTGGGCGCGCATCTGCCGCCGAAAAATCCCAGGCCTGTATTAACACCCTCTCGGAAGAACCGCAACAGCCGTGCCGCGAAAGTAGGAGCAAACGGGACGTTTTCGCCATCCTGAGGGACAGGGAATCGCGTTTGAAAAGGAGTAAAAAAGTAGGGATCTAACTCTTCGCCAGGACCAGAGAATTCCCTCTTTTGCGTCATTCTCTTCCTTTATAAAAACCCTTCGCCCAGAATCTCCTAATCCGCGCTCTTTGTCCTTATCTTTTCCTTCTTTCCCTCGAAAAACCTGCATCGCCGGTAACACCTATTTCCCCTTTATTTTTTTTACAGGTCTTACCAAATGTACGCTCTGCTCGGGTGCAACCAGCGGCCACTTGGGATCGTGAAATGTTTTTGACGTTAATTTCCCTCCGGTCAGCCTCCGAAAGGGGTATTTCCGCTTTTAGTGAAACGGAAGATGTGTGAGAAGGGAAATACCTGAGCGCGAGAAGAATTGACGGGAATTGATCTTTGTCTTACCTTTCTGCACGTATTAATGTCCAACGATTGAAAAAGATATCAATGTATTTGATTCAAGGATGAAATATTTAATGAAGTCTCTCTATCTCTATGAGGCGTAGAAATAAAGTTCGGGAATTAGTTCTTAAAAATTTACCGGTTAAGTTGATACCAGTCTGTTCTTCAGGAATAACCCCCCAGGGGTCAGTTCCTTACGTTTTTAACCCCGAAATTATGTTTATGTTGTATTTTTTTATTTTGTCTCTTTGACATTTTTTGCATGTGAGCTCAACCAATTTATAGTTATTTAGGCGATGAATGATTTTTTTTACATTTAAATTGTCTTTGAAAAATCCAATTTTTGTTGGTGGGGTAACTGAATTACCCCACACAGCTGTTGACGGGAAAAAAAATAAAATTATTTGTTATGAAATGTGAGTGCGGGGATAAAAGTTGTATGCAATAAATTTTATTATATCATAACTTCAATAACGCCAAAATTCTGCATGATGTCACCTTTTTTACTTGCTTTTCATAGCATGAAAGTCAATGTACAGTTCCAATAGCAAAATATGAAAATTTCCTGCCATTTCGCCCAAAATCAATTTGAAAACCTAAATGTAGCCAACAATGTATTTACAAATTATGAAAAAAAACAAGATATTACATCATTAAAAAAGAGTCATGGCGTTGAATTACAGGAAAAACATAAATAAAACATATAATTTATGAATTATAAATGGGATACCTGAGATACCCCACACAGTCGTTCACGTAAATTTTCTAGCCACAGTTACGGGATAGTTAAAGCTTATCTGAACAAAAGCAGCGTTAATAAATTAGTTACATCGTTATATGTACAACCCGTGAAGATATACCGAATGATCCTAGTTAATAGTAGAATGCTGGATAACTTATAAATAAGAGTAGAAGGACATTGCGTAAAAGCATCTCACTCAAAGTCCCCTCGTATTTTCTCCTTATCCTTCTTATCTTTCTCCTCTCTTTCCCTAAAAAATCTGTTATTGAAAGCACGAGCCTCAATTATTTATATTTGGCAAATCTTTACAAATGTCACACTACCGGAAGTGCATCCTCCCATCTTCTGGGAATGTTACTGTTTTTTTCGTCAATTTTTTTCCCGATCGTCATGTTTTTCTGTTATTACCAAGGAATTGAAAGTGATAGAAGGAAAACAAAAGGGTGAGAGGAAAAACGGGCATTCATCCTCATTTACCCCATCTTTCTTGGCTCCTCAGCAACAGATACTAACCTTGACATGGGGTTTTCTTTGAAGTCATATCAATTTCATAATGTTCAATTTATTTTTATTTGTTCACAACCGTCTCCGTAAACAGCTCGTTGTAAAGGCCTTTACAACGAAGGATTACAAATCACAACACAATAATCCATTATGTGAGATTTTACACTTTCCCGGAAAAACAACATGTATAAACTCTTCTCGGGATACCGCGCGGGTAAGATTATGTAAATAATAATAATACACAATTATTACATAATCTTACCTGCGCGGTATCCCCAGAAGAGTTTATACAATAATCCAATTCCCTAGATAGGGAGCACCCAACCAGGCGGGATTAGATCCCACGACCTACGGTTTAGCAGGCGACGACTTTACCCAACCACCACCGAGGCCGGCATTAAGGAGTTTAATATCTGCACAAAGCCTAGAAGAAGTGTGAGCAACTATGCTTTATGAGCTAACCCTGGCTAGTGCGCTTCGGAAAGATTGTCATTTATCAATCACGATCCAAAATTGATCTCATCTACACGCTGTATTCTCAAAATAACGATGGTCAAGAGTAGAATAAGTAGCATTATCTATCATTACGCATTAACGGCAAAATTAGCGCCCATGTTTAGTGCATAGCATTCATGTTTTTTAATCCATATTTTAATTCCTGGTTAATATAATACTTATTGCTAGGGACTCTTCTCTCATTACAGTATTCACCGGTAACCACCTCTTATATCTCTTTATCGAACACTCTTATTCCTATACCAGAGGCTCTAAAATTGATATCTAGCCAGGTATTTTTTATGGCCCTGATGAAACGCACACACTACTGAGATGCAGCCGTTGACCACCTGGGATTGCTAAGTGTTTTGATATTAATTTCCCCGATAGCATTGAAGTTTTTATTCCCACCGTTGCGTGGTAAGGCGTGAAAGATGGGATACAAAGGTGTGGGGAATGAACGGAGAAGGAAGGGTTGTCGTAGTAATTGAAGGGATGCAACGTTGTTTTTTACACCCCCTCTAGCCCATTCTCTTAATCGGGAATGGGAATTTCGGATCCTCGGATCTCTCCTGAGGAAGGAATCATTGGGGCGGGTTTTGCGAATGTCGGCTGGGTCCCTGGTGAATGAAGAGGTTGCGGAAGGGAGGGCTTAAGAGTGCGTTGACCTCGGCTAGCGGAGGCGTTAGGAAGGTACAAATATCATTCATTGATAATCGCGCACCGGAAAGGCGACGTGCATGACTGATTTTTACAATTTCCAACGATAATTTAACCAGTTTTTATATTTTTAGTTTGCCATCCGACTTATCTGCACTGTAAAAATAGAGCCGTTCTTTTCGTCGTTCATTTCAATGTTCAAGCTTTTAATTCAAACTTTCAATTCAAACTTCTCGTTGAAATGAGAATTTTGATTTCATGGAATACCGAGGATCAACGCGGAAAATACATTGATATACATTAGGAGTAACTGAACGTATTTGTGCATGCCGAAATATAGCATCCGTAGTCATACATGTGTAAGAGATAAGTATTCTGTGGGCTTTTTTTTTTGTTTTTTATCTTAGCGAATGGGCTGAGGTCCTTCAAAGCAGTATGATTTGAAACTTTCATCATAATTTGCTCAAACTAGTTTTTCTTATGCGTAACATATGTTGCCAAATACAATAAAAAATTAGTCTAATTTAGGTTATGCAATTTCAAAATGAATAAATTTTAAGCTTGAGAATACTACAATCCGATTCAGTAGAATTGATTCAATCAGAAAAATTGTATGCATTTGGGTTAATACGGGCCTTTTCCTACAAGATAAAAGTGCTTTAAATCGGAATAGCTATAATATATAAACTAAATGAATCAACAATCAATCTCTTGCATACCAATGAAAAACGAGTGAAACTTAAGTTGAAGTTAATTTCGTAGGGACGTGTTAGGGAGGCATCAGAAAGGTGACGTGCAAGGATTTTTTTTTAAATTTCCAACGATAATTTAGCCGCGTTTTGTTTTTTTGGCCTGTAATCCGATTTATCTTCAGTTTAAAAATATCGTTGTCATTTACTTCATTAATTTTTATGAACTTCACGTTTACACGAAGCTGTAAATTGATACATTACCGAAGATAGAAGACAGAAGTTAGAAGACCAACTCGTAAACACATTAAACTAAATTATAAGTAACTGGGCGTATTTATTTTCTCCAAGATATGGTTTCCATAATCAATGTGGAATAGTTTCGTTATTCTCTGGGTATAGTTTAATCTTTTATCGCAGCGATTGGGCATGAAGAGCCGTGGTCCTTCAAAATAGTAGGATATGAAATTTGCATCGTATTTGCTCAAAATATTTTATTCTTATGGGTTATGCGTGTCACCAAAATTTATAAAAATGTTGGCCTAAATCTAGGTAATGCAACGGCAAAATTTATGAATTTAAGTGTACTGGGACTATTCACGGTGATAAATTTACGGAGTCACCCGCAATGCACACATTGTACGAAGAATCCACAGAGATAAAATCATTCACCACCTTGCCCGGTAGAGTTCACGAATTTCCTTAGGGAATAATAGGTCCTCGGTAGCTTAACTGGCTGAAGTACTCTGCCGGATATCGAGGGATCCGGGTTGTGATACCGGTCAAGGCGAATTATTTTTTCTCTGTGGATTTTTCGCAATGAATGAATGAAGTCTGAACTTCAGAGTGTTGCTCACCCATTACGTGAAAGTGAATCAACTCAGCAAAGTTGAAAACCTTTAGACAAATTCAGGGCTTCTCCTATATGCACTACTACTTAAAAACCCGAATTACAATTTTTTAGAAAATAAATGAACAAGTATTTAATCTCTTTCTATCAATGAAGCATGAGTGAAAATTAAGTTGCTAGTGAATTGGTATTTTTCCATTTTTCATGAAGAGCGTATATACAATGTTCGTTCATGTAGTAGGACGATAGCGCATATTGTGTTAAATGACCCACGAGTCACAAATACTACGTTATAGAAGTATATCCATTAATTAAATTCATTTTTTCAACGATAAAGTTCAATGTTTCTTTCGAAATTATCTTTACAGACTATATTCATCACTTTCCCTTATGCCATGCCTGGGATTATTGATTGAATGATTGAATGTGCTCTCAGAAAAGCATGCCTGATCTCAGAAAAATATGTAAAAATATGCAACAGAATAAGTGCAATATCCAACTTAAATTCGATATTCATCTTATGGTAACAGACCTGAGTAACCTATGTTCATTAAAAAACTCACAGTATAAATGGTAGAGGATTCATCTGGATACTGAAACTAGCGTGACTGATTGCAAAGGGTTGTAACGGGAGCAAGCGCATTTAGGAATCAATAGATGGAAGTAAGATACCGTTGCAACGAAGGAGTGGGCGATGAAAAGGAAAACGGGGGTATTTTTCACCCTCATGGGGGTCATATAATTGAGAGCATAGGGTAGGGGAGCGATAAGGGTGGGCAATAGGACTTCCCACAGCCCTGGTCCCTTATCTTTTACTCCCTTCGCTCCTAGACATCCCTCACTGGCCCTACTTCTTTGCAGAACATCTAGGTAAAAATAAGTATATGCAAGAAATCTAATATACATGTGGATATTGAATACTTCTTAATGCTCAATACTGCTCCATATTGTCACTTTTACGATCCATACACCATATGGTATTCAGTAGCCTTTGTGTTCATAATTTCGATTAATTCATAGAAAAATCATCTGAAAACATCACATATTTTGGGGAATTTTAATTATCCCGTTTTTATTAAGTATATGAGTTTAAAATTTAGCGTAAATAGTGGTAAATTTTGGTATTAAAGTTTTGGTTGAATATTCTCTCATCCGTTTGGAAATGATTTGCTCTCTCTCAGTTTGGTATCTGGCTAACATTGAGGAAACTCCAAAACTTGGTAGTTTTTTCATCAGTCCTTGAAGCTTTTTATAAATATCGTATAAAAATAAGAGATAGTACTTCGTAAGAGATAATGAATAACGTTTATAAGCCTTTTGCCCTTCACTTCCAAGGTTTAATGGAGTTTAATCAATTAAACCGTACGTTGGAAACTTAGAGTAATATTGTCGTATATAATATGTTTGCAGATATAGTATTTTAATGTTATGCATTATTTCCAGGATACATTTTTGGGGTGATGGAAAAATTTACTTGCTTGCCACTCGCACTACAATAATTATTTTGAACTTCATATTTCGCATATTTTATTTACTTTGTTCAGAATCGAATTTTCAAACTGCTAATTGCACTTGTGGGTGACTCCTGAGATGGACGTCACAGTGTTCCGCGATATATCATTGGAGAAAAAATCATTCGCCACCTTGCCCAGTATAGTCCACAAATTTTCTTATGGAAGAATAGGTATTCGGTAGCTTAACTGGCAAAAGTATTTGTTCGTTTTGTTCATTTTGATTCATTGAAGCCAATTCCTCGGTGCCACTCTCTTAAAAGCGCAACATATGAGCAATTCTTCCTTTCTTTGGAAGCTAGGCTAAGGATTGGCTTCTGATCACTCAGTTGACGGCTGAGCTAGGTAACTAGAGACCGGGGTATTTTGAAAAAAAAAATTGAGCGCACAGCATTGTCACCGAAAATACGCGTTCTTACGTTAGGGATCAAGGCATCATTTATTTGATAAATTTCATGCTGGCAAAAATTGGACCTATAAAATTATTTAATAAGATCCCCTCCCCTCATTTTATCACATTTTTGGAGTGAAAATATCATATCCATTAAATTTCAAAACCAAAATCTTGTAACTTGAGGACAGAAGCAAATTCTATGGCAGTAGTCTTCAACAGTGCTAATTTCGTGTTAAGTTTCTCCAAATGTGTGACTCGATCATATTTTACCGAATATTATCGGAGCGCTCACGATCCATAGTCAATATTTTAGTTCTTTCCTGACCGGTTTCATTATTCTCTCATCATTAACTATAGTCTCTCTTTGTACTGTTATTTTTAATTTATTTTCCTTTAGGCCCGGTATATTCCTGGCAATTTTTTTTTTTTTTAATAGTTTTCACAACCTATCTTCCTTAAACTGAGTTGAAATTTTTGTCCTTTGAGTAAAAAATCCCAGCAAGACACTTAAGTCTCCAGACTGTGATATGATATATTTAGAAGTGAACAACGCTTTGATATTATTTTGTGCCACACGATTGTTTATCAATCCGAAACAACTTCATCAACAAACTTTTAAGTGTGTAAAGGTCTTCGTGCTTGGTGAGCTGAGTTTTCACTGATTACCAAAACCATATGGAAAAAGAGATTATTTACTGATGTTATTATATGGCGAATTTTTCCTGGGAGAGACAAATTTTTTTTTCGTTGCATTTATTGAAATTTATTGTTTTACGGCCGTAAAGAATCTCATTTCTTAAAAATGCCACCTTTGTTACTTTGAGGTGTTGTGCATAATTAATTATTATAACTTCACCGTATAGGTAAAGTAAATGACTGTTAATTTCCACATTATCCTTTGTTTTTAGAGACAAATGCATGGATAAATTTGTTCCGGTCAGGCTCATTAAATACACGAAAATATTTAACTTATTTGATCGGAAGTGTTAAATGCTAATCATTCAATTAATTTTGGTACTGAGGTCAACGTAATCCATTTTATTACTTCCTACTAGTTACGAATGTATGATAAAAATAAATTCTCTTGATAAATTAATGAATATGTGAAGCCTAATATCACTGAGTGTCATTAACCCTAGGATGGAATATTTTCCTGTGACAAGCTAAAGAATTCTAATGCTAGATTATTTAATTCTAGATATTTATTTTTCAAATCCTGTATTGCCAGTTTTGGTCATCGTCAATCTCCATACAAACATATATCAAATCATTATTCTTCAAGAAACATAAGTTGTTACTAATGCATTATGAAACATCACATTAGCCTGACTCTTTTTTTCAATGAAATTTTCATGAGAGTTCTGGGTTATTTTATTTTTATATCTTATTGAAAATTCCCTCATTCAGCAATATCACCAATTTACAGTGGCCCAATAATAATAATTTATGATATATAAGGAAGAGAAAACGCATGAAATGCAACGAGAATCAGATAAATAAACATTATGAGAATCAAATTCATTAAATAGAACGTGGATCAAATCGTAAAAATTACCGGAAACATGTACATAAAATTACAAAGAATCGGAGCAATGGCGAGATGCACAGAAAGTGAAGCTATTGATGATCAGATTGGGAAGATAGAGCCATGTTTGTAAAGACGTTCGGGGATAGGGAAGAGGGATCAATGATCGCAGGAAGGGAATGAAAAAGTGAAAGGAGGTGGAAAAAAGCGACCGTTGAATGAGTGTTAACCTGGAAAATGGTGGTGACAGTGAGTGGGTGCGTTTAGGGCGGGAGGGTAGGTAATTGGGAGTTAGGAAAAGAAAGGAGTTCCGGGCAGTCTATGATTGAATTGAGGATATCATAGATAAAGGGTCTAGCAAGTTAAGATGGTGAAAAGTACCCCTAGAGCTTTCGAAAAATAAAAAATTTACACTTAAAGTCCATCAAAAATTATGTGTTTCCCCAAAGTTTCAGGTCTTACCAATGGAAATTAACCCCAAAAAAATTAAAACACGATTTTTAGTTTTTTAACCATATCTCCAGTTTTTATTTTTGCAAAATCGTTTTTTTAAATATATATATTAGTACGTTACACCATTATGGTTTTTTTTTGACCGAAAAATAGACTTTTGCATACGTTTGAAATTTTCAATATTGAATTAAAAATTTTAGAAAACAATAGACATACCGCAAAAAATACATGCTGTTGCTCCTACATCAGAGTATAATTATAATTTTTTTCAGATTTTCAAAATTGGTGGAACAGTCAAAAACACGATTAACTGCTTTGCGTCATTTTCATCTATGCATTCCAAGAGGATATTTGACTTGATTGTTGAGAGCAACGATTTTTGATCAGTTTGTAATATTGTTGATTAAGAATAAATGTTCACATAAACAATATCTATCACATTAATATTAATCGTAATTAATTTTTATAGCCATACTGTTAGCTTCAAGTTAGTCTTCAGGCCTTGAGAAATACAACGTCCGCCGAAAATGATTTTTTTCATATCTCCTGACTCTAAATATCCATGGAGTTAGCCAGTATTTGAGCCAATTTCCTAAAAAAGCGAGAAGTCGTTGCTCAGGTTAGAATTGAATGCATTTGTTGAAATTGCGAGAATCCAAGCCTGAAATTAGAGCAGGGGCTCTTTTGTCATCCCGCAAAAGTGTATTCTCTTGTGCGTTCTAGCAATTCACCGCTTTACACGACGCAATTTTGGCTACGCCTTCGTGCATACGTAATATTGCGCCCCGAGTAAAACGGCCTTAAGTCACACTAATACATCATTCACGGCACAAAATGTCATTAACCAAGATCACGTCATTAATATCCTTAGAAATTCCATGATAAACTAAGCTGTGTCAAGAAGCGTTTTGTGTCTAGGTATTTCCTTGCTGAGATTGCCACGGCTTACACATTTTTATCCATATTCTGTCTCCTTGTAGACATGAATGACAATTAGAACGGATGAAACGTACTTTGAGGCCCGAAGTATGCGGAGGAGTGTAAAGCACAAAAAAATAAAAAAGGCACGGTTGATCACGAGTATCAAATAATTCATAACAAAAGAAACAGTCGATCAACAAAAAAAATCACCTTTCTGAACTGTGGTAGCGAGGAAACCAACTAAAAGACTCGGGGGAAAAGGCGAGGTTAGATACATGGATGGAGGATTGTTACCTTGGCTGTAGGAGGTAGCGGTGGTCGAAAAAGGTACCTTTGGTCGCCTCCCGGGAGCAGCTCTTCTCACGCCCAAACACTCGACAAGAGCTTTAGCAAAACAATGCACACCGCTTGCGGATAAACATTCCCTTACATATTATTTGGGCCCATTTGCTAACACCAATCTTAGGCCCCTACTGACCGGAGGCCATTTCTTTTGGCGGAGGATTTCACTACCCGCCAAGCTGCTCCACCCATAGCGTAGAGTAAGACACGGCTCATCATATGTGTGGGCCCATTTGCTCCCATCAATGTTAGGCATCTACTGACCGGAGGCCATTTTCTTTGGTGGAGGATTTCACCACCCACCAAGCTATTCCACCGATTAGCGTTGAGTGAGGCACGGCTCACGGATATAATGGCTTTAACATAATACTCTACTGAAGTTAAAAAGGTCCATATTAAAAAAAAAGCAAGTAATAGGATGGGTATGCAATTTAAAAATGAATGAAAATGTTAGAGTAACTAAGGTTTATCGCAAAATGTTTTTTTATATTACTTTTTAAAAACAATTTTAAACAATATCTCCATTATATTATTCCGTTCATAGAAAGGAGTTTATTATTTAATCGAAAAAACTCTATACATATATTGTTTCCATAAAAGTTTCGTTATACTATCGTTAACATCACAATCTCTAACCCTGTCACTTATTTACATTAGAAGATCATATCTCCGCGTTCCTCAACTCGGAAATGGTATCCTCTAAAACTCAACTTCGTGTGGCATAGGGCAGCGGCATAGTTCCATTGGATAACAATAATTTCATATTTCTCATGCTCAAATGCCATTATTTACTCAAAAGAGTCGCCAAAAAATTTAAACGAAAGAAAACTTACTTAGGAATGAAATAAGAGTGCAGTTGTGCACCTTGGCACAATACAAACGTCAAAAATGATTTTTTAAAAGGTATACACAGAGATCAACTTGCTTCGTTTCAACACTGCTGCCAACCTTTGCACACATTACTTTTGACGACACACCTTAACTACATTTTCTTATTCTGAGTGGTACTTCCTAAATAAATATATTTATTTATGAACAAAAGATATGTAAAGTCTGAATAACGAATGTAAAAGCCGGAAAACTAAATATATTTGTGTAATTTAGACGAAGTCGATGTAGTGGTTTAAATTTTGCGATGTTGGCACCAGTGATTCCGGCGCCAATCTTGCCAGTTTCAGGCAGTTTTACGCAAACACCTTTTTTTATTTCATCATGAAATTATACTTTATCATGCGTAATTACATTTCTCACAAAATGGTGAACGAATGAATTCTGTCTCAACAAAGTCTTTTAACAAACAGCTTTTATAGCTCGCCAAAACCGTATTCCTCCATAAGAACCCATTTAACCTTCTAATAGACGCAATGCAAATCCTACCGCGTTCGGACGCAATTCATCAGTATGATTATCAAATGAAATGTTTGAGAAGGCTTATGAGTTAACATACAAAACAACTTTTCTTTATACTTGTGTGTATTATTGTTTTAGACAACATTGTCATGCATCATTACAATTCTATATTACAAATCTTGAGCATATAAAATACATTTTTTTTAATTTGCAATTTTTTAAAAACATCATCAGGCTGCTTCTTTGCAACTTAACCAGGTAACACCTTTTACAAAACATATCAGGCAAAATATTCAGACTTCTGTTGTCCGTAACATCGTCACACAGATTGAGTCTATCAGAGGGTTAAATTATCATAATTTCACCGTCAAATATCTCAAAAAAAAACGTCATTTCGAGCATTTTGGAGCTTCTTTGGAGCTTCTTTGGAGCTTTAAAAGTGAGACTTTCATGGAATGTGTGACCAAAATTTCATCAAATAGGGTGGTTTCTTATTATTTTTTATTGCCTAAATCGTAAGATTATTACTCCTGGAGTACGTATTTCACGCTCTTGGATTTTTGAATGACGATATCTATTTTTCGCAATTAAATGAAAAGTGGAAACTTTCAAGCGCGCGAAAACGCGACGGCTAAGTACGAATCATGGGAAAACTGCGTGTGACGTATTCCTGGTTCCAACTGTCGCCTTGTATGTGACCTTGGGGCGAGGCTTTGAGCATTGATACGACGCAGGCTGCTAGCAGGTAGCGCTTGGCTTAAATATGGATTATTTATACCCTATCAAACGAAGGAAACTTTCCGAACTTAGGTAATTTTGATGGGTCGTTATTAAGAGATGTTTCCCTGAGCTATGTGCCTCATGCATGCATTGGTAATCTCAGACGATGTAAAACTCCTATCTACTCGTATGGAAACTAGATCCCTGTGACGTCACGTGGGGTGGAATCGCATGGGCGCCAATCTGACCTTTTTCAAATGCGGTTAAAATTGACCATTGCCATTCGTCTAAACTGGGATTTCTAAAACCATATTATTTGTATATCATGAATACACTTATGGTGAGTAGTGAATCGCAATCAATGCATTTCGTTTTCTTTGATGAGGGAAACTACCCTATTTTTCCTACATTTACCGTGGCGCTTAAACTACCTAATTTCCGAGTTTTGAGGAGGAGAGGGGAGGGTGACGGGGCGCGGTAGTAGATGGTGGTGGGAGTCGCGGGGAGACCCAAGGGCTAGACGTCGGATGATTGAAACGCTAGCGAGTGCTAGAGGGAGGAGGAGATCACCGTGGAAGGTTCATCAACCCCGTCAACATGTGCAGCGAAAGATCCCTGGGCACCCGAACCTCTCCATCTATCTTCACATCACTCTCTTCGGACTGGAACCTATGATGTTTTGATAAGTATTTTCGGCAGCGGCTGCGAGGACGAATTATTTTTCAATTCCTTTGTTCGGCCTTCGTTTTTCCCAAATTCCTTTCCTTTCTCGATTATTCTTTCTTGAAAATCTCATATTGGTGAAGCTGAATCTTATTATTTGCTGATGATTTGCCCAAAGAAATAAGGAATTGACTTCAAATATTTTTAATAAATACCTATAAATATGTTCACTTCATCGTAGGAGTCTCGACAACAAGAGTGTGTTTTGACACTGATCGAAATTTCGCCTTTCGGAGTCATTACAAATGGTTCCAAGGTTTTGAATTTGATCTCCGTAAAAAGTCCTTTCGAGCATAAATTCGTATTCCTGATTTACTAATTTCCAATATATTTTTATTCAACCATATATTTTTCCAATACAGTCGTTTGAATCAGTTTTTATACCTTTCTGCCTCCAATTATATATTTTTCTTTGCATTTGTGATGATACGAGTAGTTTGCTGTAATACAAGAACCGTAAGGCTAAGTTCACCCAAGTTCTCTATTGATGTCAATTAGTCACGCAAAAGAGTGATCATATGATGCTTTGATAAACATTTTCGGCGGTGTTTGCAAGAACGAGTGTTCTTTATCCCTTTTGTTCGCTGTCATACACGCCCTTTCATTTTTTCCAAATACCATTCCTTTTCCGATGCTTTTTTCTTGATAATCTCATATTTACCAAACTAAATGCGGAAGATTCATACCAAAAAATGTAAGGAGCTGAATTTAAGTACAATTTTCATAGGTGCCTATGAAATATATATATCGTTCATATGCTCCAATACGAAAGTTTGCGTCAACACTAGTCGTAATTTTTTGTATCGGTTATCTCATGGTAACCAGGTAGTGAAATTGGTTTTTAGATAAGTCGTTCGTTAGTTTTTAGAAAAAGATTTTTCAGACCTTAATTTTTGGGATCTCTCGATAGTAGAGAAAAATGACAGAAATTATATCCTTTGGAGGACCATGGTTAGCCACAGTATGAACAATTTGCACAAAAATGACGATATAAACGCAGGTTCGTGAAGGGTCTTTGGGCTGCTGAGGAGGCACGAGTGTTGGCTTCCAACCGCATTGGCCCGGGTACAAATCCCATCGGCGGCTGAGAATTTTCAGGTCCCTGTTTAAGTGGATTGAGGAGGGCGCTACCGTCGGATGGGACGTTAAACTGTGGTCCCATTGACGCCTTTCGTTAAGAGCAGGTTAATGCCAATGCCGGGTTTCTCTCCACCTTTCCTTCCATATTTTTTCCTCATTGCGCAAGTAACCTCAGATTTCGGTTGTCTCCTAAAAATACCATAGAATATAAAATAATAAATTAGTATTTTCTGGTATTTGCAATGCTACTGAATCGTTAAGCCTTAACTGAAAATATATGTAGATTATTATACTTACAATTTAATCAATTCAAGGATACATTATTTATTCGCGCATAAGTTGGTTGAACTTATCGATTTGCGTATTCCTAGTGATTTTTCCCATGAATTCTATAGCATCCAGCTTCTGTGGTTTCCGATAAACTCTAATGTACGAGTTAATTTTTACGGTGCATCCTGTAAAACGCTTTTAAATTTACTTGCCAATCTTTTTATCCTTACTCATTTATACTCCAGTTTTCAAATTTTACAGTGTTTGATGTGAGTATTAGGTAAAGCGAATTATTAATTAAATAAAGCACGTAATAATAATACATACTCTGTGATCCCAAACAAATTGGATATAGCGCTCATGTCATGAATAATGTAGGAATTTGGATAATTAAAGTCTGATGAAATTCCATGGCTTCATTTAGCAGAGCAATTAAAATTTAATTTTATGTTTTGGCGACTTGTACAGCATCTTTTTGTGATGCCATAGAATGTGTTCAAACAAAAATATTTTTTATTTATTTTCAAATTCTTTTCCTACTTAATAGATTTTAACTTTTTTACCCACTGAGTTATCTCATATTCTCATAAAAAACGGTGGCAATTTTATAATCAGTAATTCGTCTCCCCTTTTATGTAATCGTTTTCGTCATGAGTATTGATAGAATAAGGAATTTTAAATTTCAGTTTTTTAAAGCTGGATTTTGGTGTTCATTGCCATTTTCAACGGTCAAAAATCCATAGATTAGTTTGACGCTGTTCTCCACTCAATTCGTCTATTATCTTATCTTTTAATCAGGGTTAGCAATAGAAACTAAACGAAATTCAAAGCCAGTAAAATATCAATAGTATCGTTCCCGAGAGCGAAATACAAACTATGTATCGAAACTAAACTAAAACTATGGGGCAAAACGAAACGTAGATAATGTTTCGCACCGTAGGTACCGCGTACCTCACCTTCCAGCAGTTTAATTTCGACCCACATACCGGGTTAAATGAAGCAGAGGTTCGGCCTACCGCCTTTAGATGCATGGGGCACTCATATTTTTACCACTAGTAGGAGAACGGTGAACACAAACTGGCCATTCAATTTTTAACACGTATGTCAAACGTAATGGGTCGAAACTATTCAATCTTATCACCCCCCACTCAACTTCTGGTATGAAAACTTAACTATGAGCCGCACAGTTTCGATTAATTGAGTTTCATTCCTGGGAGTGAATTTTCATCCCGGGTCGAAACTAAGCTCCTTGGTCATTTTAATCTCATGCGGGAGCGAACTAAACCTACCTCGTATTTTCGTTTCCCCCGGATCCAAACGAAATATTTTTGCTTCGTATTACTTGCTATCCCTGATTTAAACACTTTCATAGTTCTTCTGACTGGCTTCCTTCATCAACGACTCCATATACATCTTATGCAAAGATTGTTTTTCCGTTCTAATTTTTCCATGGACGATGCTCTTCATTAGACATTCATGGATCATGATGTAGCCGATTAAGTTTATCATCATTTCAAAGGTTACCTTTACCACTTAAAGGTTACCTTTAATACTTTATCACTGTCTTACTATTCACGTAATCAATCCCTTTTTTATTTTCATAATTGTTTTCAGTGACACCACCACAGCATACATACCTCGACTTCTCAAAATCTTTCATAGTCTATCAGATACTGCTGAAAAAAGCATGTTCCAAGTATACCTCGTATTACTTGTTTCCTTATAAAATATTTATATTTTCATATAAGAGTAGAATTCCGTTTTTAGGATGCTTTCGGATTAGGGTCTATTCAAGCGCTATACAACTTACTTTTTCCTTTTAGCTTCGTACATAGCTGTATACTCAGCTACCGAGTTCGCAGAACTCCCACACCATCGCAAGTTTTTCGTTTCCTACTTGAACGTCGGTTTAAGCCTCTGCTGCTGACTTAGTTTTTATTCAACATAGTATTGATTTTTAGCCAATATCTGGCTAATTTTAACTACGTTAATTATAATTTTCTTCAGATCCCTCTCTACGTTCATCTGCATCTACATACTACTCCGCAAGCCACCTAAAAGGCGTGTGGCAGGGGTGTTAGGACACCAGTCATTTGCACATACAAGGAAATGCTCTAACAAAATTATGACTGGCATTTATTAAAGTCCTTTATGCTTCGGGGGAAAAAGGAATTCGCATATCTATCCGTTCGGCAAAATATCCCTCTTAACTTATCACTTCCATCGTCCCTGGAAATATTGTTGGGCTCTAATTTATAGTGTTCTCCATGTCACTCTTAAAGATATCCATTCTCCATTGTTCAAACAATCTATGCCCACCGCGCAGCCTCCCGGTCTCCAGCGGTTCCCAGCCCAATTTGCTTAACATCTGAGTAACGCTATCTGTACGCCCGTAGCAGTTTTTGACGAACCGCGCAGACTTCCTTTGTATTTTATTCAGTTTGTGGATTAAGTCTTATTGCACCGGATCCCATACGCTTGCTGCATATTCAAGGTGCGGTCGGACGAGCGCGAAATAGCACCTTTCTTTTACTCTCTTATCCCATAACCTTCCCACAATAATATAATACTTTGACTGCTATGCTATCGCCAAGTCACAGCGTGTTAATTATTTCACCGTAGAGTTTCACTCCTAGGGCTTCCTATTTGAATACATTAAATTTCCCTCAATTAAAACAGATTAAAATTATTTTGGGCATACACATTACTGTGTCACTCCTTTTTTTATTTGTATCTAGTTCAAGATTTAATCAAAACGACTTGTTTCATTATGAATTGTGATAGTTTTGCGTCATTGTAGAACACTCCAATTTCTTTCTTCGTCTTGGTCACGGTGTTAATGACTTAGGGTAATTACTCTGGGAAGTGTAAGGGTATTTTATTGGATTTGTAGAGAACTATAGTCCATATGTACCTACATCCTGTGAATAAATACCTAACTTTGGCGTTGTTTGCAACTGAGAGTTCATTCCTACCTTCTTTCTTCATTCACGCCTATTATTGCGGCTGCCGGTGTGGTGTGAAAATATAGATGTACATCCTCTGATCTTGTGATTCTCACTCAAATAGGATGGTAGAAATACATTGAAATATCAAATATCACCCTCCAGCCTATCTCCTGGTATCCGCACCTACTACGAAAGGTTCTGCCATCCCGTGTCGTTTTAGCAGCTTCCATACTCGCTTACTCGCGATGATGGTAGGCGACCTCTTGTAATTCAGAAATACATTTAAATACGGGTACCAAACAGATGGTCGCGGTATCCCGCCAATAGCAACAACCTACCTACTGTTATGTGGATGTTCATGTACGTTTAAGTGTCACGAAATTATATTGTCACGAATTTAATTACCGCGAAAAATTATATCGTCATGAAATCTCGATGCAAAGGCCAAAATATTGCAGTTTTCAGTGGTGTATTGAGTAAAAATTAATAACTAAGTTGAAAATATCCGGTTAGTTGACATCGTTTTACTGGATACTATCCAGTGAAAATACCTCTCAGGGCTGGTAAACTCGAGCGAATGGTGCGAATGTTGATCTCATAAACGGAGAAGATGGTGAATGCATGTTCCTTCAGGAAGAGCAGAGACGGACGAATGGGAATTGTGTGGGAAATAGTGTGCACTAGACTGTTCGTCCTTGGAGAATTGTTTGGGAAGGGGAGGTTGAAACCGGCTCGTTCGTAAATTGAAACGGATTACTGCGCAGACCCGGTGTCGCCTATGGTATACGGTCAACGGTGCACCCAGTTGCCTTCCGGCAATGAGAGTGCTAGGGAGAAGTTTGGAAGAGAATTGCAACGATAGGGGAATTGATCGGCGAGCTTATTCGAATTGTGGGGAAAGAGCTCCTGCGATGCCTTCATAACAACCTCTCATCATATTATTTGTATTGAAAGAATTTGTACACAAATTTTTCATGTCATTGCCAATTATGGACCTATGAACTGCTATAATTTCTGTAATTTTTCTCTACCATCGAGAGATCCCATAATTTGAGGTTTGAAAAATCTATTCATGTAAACCAACTAAGAACGTATCTAAAAACTAATTTCATCACCTGGAAACCACTCGTGGTGAGAACCGATAGGCAAAATTACGATTAGTGTCGAGGCACACTTCCGTATTCGAGTATATGAACGATAAATATATTTCGTAGGCACTTATAAAATTATACTTAAATTCAGCTCTTTATATTTTTAGGTACGATTCCTCAGCAAATAATAAGATTCAGCTAGGTAAATATGAGATCATCAAGAAATAATCATCGAGAAACGAATGGAATTTTGGGGAAATGAAAGGGCGGGTATGAGAGCGAACGTAATGGTTAAACAGTGCTCGTAATTAGCAGCCACCGCCATAAATGCTAATTAAAACATCATATGATCCAGTCCTTTGCGTGACTAATTGGCATCAAAAGATAACTTGGGTGAACATAGCTTGATGGTGAGATCAGTAATGTTAATTGCGTGGTTATAAATAACTCACTTTTGAGAAAACTGTTATTTACTATAGTAACTGCCCGTAATTCTTAACTTTTACTATTATTATCTGTTGTTAAATATCGTACAATTTAAAAATAATAATAAAACTAATCCAAGGGAAGTTTTCCATTGAATTACCATCAGCAATATTTAATTTAATGCATACTTCGAAATGTTCCTCGGCGAGGTAAATATCATAAAAAACCCTAGGATGGGCAGTAACAGAACACACAATAAAGAATAGAAACTCAAACTCACTAAATAACTAAATTTTCGGTGGCATTACCACCTTCCTCGGAGTTAGGTAGAAGGTCTTCTACCTAACTCCGAGGAAGGTGGTAATGCCACCGAAAATTTAGTTATTTAGTGAGTTTGAGTTTCTATTCTTTATTGTGTGTTCTGCTACTGCCCATCCTAGGGTTTTTTATAATTTAATGCACATATATATATATATCTGAGGAGATACGTTTTGTTGTAGTACGCCCCTTATTTCACGTTAAATTTCCCTCTTTTATTGCAAAGAAGACTATTTACTTTATTCTATCCATACCTCCTATTGTCATTCTCCTTTTCTCCAACTGTTAACATTCTTCCATTTATCATCTTATTAGTGTCCCCTCCCTACTTAACATAGGCTCCATGTAGAATCACCCGGGTACCTTTGGAGATCTCTTCTAGAAATTTCCTCTCCTGGCCCCCCAAATATAGCAAGTCGTCCTTCCTTATCTTCTTCGTCAACTTCATTGTTGTCCTAAATACCAATATCTCGAGGGACTCCAGTCATTTTTCACCCCTCTTTTCTCATTGTCCGCGTTTTCGTTCCGTGATGTGCTGTTACCCCAGGCGTATCTTTACTTGGATTTTCTTTTTCTATTAATTTGTTAATTAATGTGTTTGTTTACCAATTTACAATTATTTTTTTTTCTATAATTCACCGATCAATTTAATATTTTCTTGGAAGGGAGGGTTATGTTTGTAAACATAAGCAATTCTTTGATTTTTAATTGAACTACGGGAGATGAAAGTTGGGAAGGATATATTGGATATCTTGCAAAGGTAATAAGGAATATCAATAGCGTTAGCGTATCAGAAGGATCTTTTATACAATGCGTGAGGAGGTAAATCAAAGGCTCTAATATTTTCTCTTCCAATGAAATTCAGGGGTGAATTAGCTTGTCATCGCATAACGTGATTTTCCTTGGTATTTCATTATGATCTATTGTATAGAGTTCACAAAATACTTCGTTCCAATTCCAATGCTTCTTGTCGAACTCGAGCTCTTGGTTCCATGGAATCCAAGTCCAAATCCCTCTCCTTTTAATTAAACCCAAATGCTTCCTTCATCATGTTTTAGGTTTTTTTACCAATGTCAAAGATAGAGAATGTATATCCATACTTACGGCAGAGTTGGAAGAACGCTTGGAGAATGAATACCAGACGAGGAGGTAATTGGGTATAAAATATTATATCGTGAACTTAGTCTAACGTGTTCTAATCAAATTTTTGCTTGCTTCAATAACTTATTATTATACAACCGTCCTTCCTTCACCCTACGAAGATCACGTATTACTTTACCAAGACCTAACCTTACGCTATGTAAACGTTGTTTCTTGTTTATAGGCCCAAAAGTGTATAACTTATAACCTGATTCATATCTGAAATAAAAAATAATAACGCCATTATGAAAAATATACAGTCCTGGTTGTTTAGAATGCAAAGTATGGAGGATATTTTTCTTTGATGTAATACCTGTACGTACTTACTTCAATTCAAATGCTGTGCCTAAAATGTTTCTATGTCAGCATGACCCTTTGTAAATGATGGTAGCCAAAGAACAGTTTTTCCTTAATGACTACCTAAAGTTACTCCTTTTTATGTAATTAATTCTATTCTGTGCCTTTTATTTTTTTTGGAGTAATAAAACGATTTCTTTGTTATTATTATTTAACTCACGATATCTTGCCATTTTCCGTCATTTCAAGAAACGTAAAATTGCATGATTAAAAAAACTAATTCTGTGTTGACTTTAGTTTAAAAATACCTCTCAAGAATGCAGAGTGAAACTTTGCACAAACGCCTGAGTAGTATTTAAAAAACTGCGCAGTATTATCGAAAGAAAATAATCCGTAACGTTAGTGTGAATAAAATGATTTTAAGCTCCCTTTTGATCGTATCGATGCATTAATTTCAGGGTTTCGAAAATAAAAATTTTTAGCTATAATTTACGTGAAACCTATGTAAAATAGGACCAAACTATTGTCTACGCTCGTGGAGTTTGTTCTTTGTTTCAACCGTCCTTTGAAGTGCCATCACTTCACAAATCCGATAATGGTTTGTAAATAATACAAAGAATGCGATCACCGGCTTAGCTACCAGTAGGTTAGGTCATGACCATCATTTTCGAATAAAATGAGAACTGCTCTTGTAAAGCTTGAAGCGGCGAACAACCACGATAAAAGCCAATGGCGACGCTCAGAACTATGAGCTCGGAAGAGCAGAAATAATCGCCTGCTTCCGGGACAAATGAAACAGCCGCACAGGTTGCACCTAAATCACGAATTTACTGTCACGCCCACGACGACGGGAGCTAAAATGTAGTGGGTACGCAGTCGCCACAAAAAGGTTTTCGCGACAGATATGCACGACGAAACCGTCATGAAATGCTTCCGCTAGGGTATTGAGAACACACTCCATCAGTCAAGAGGATTCGCAGCCCACAGGCATGGCGGAGAGGAACACTGCTAGATTTCTTTCTCTCTTTTTCTCATTTCAAAAACGCCTTATCACCTCGGGCTAACTGCAATTTTAGCACCGCGATATCTTTATTCAACGGAGCGAGGCCATTCTGGTTTATACGGCTACATCAGCGGTGCACACAGTTCCACAGAAAGAGAGAAATGCGACGCGCTTTTGAGCTATCCATCATGGATCGCGATAAAGTGCCCTCCACCGAGTGAGCTGCCATATATATATCCCAACACATCCCTTTCTCCTCATTTTCACAGCAACCCCTCTGTCTCTCTACTTCTCGCACCTCTCCCGTTGGAAATCTTTTGGGAAAACATCCCAAAGCCATATCATCGCGTTTTTTGATATTTCGATTTCGAAATGTGATTCACCACTTTTACCACCTTTGCTGTTCCATGCATATGTGATGGACAACGTGAGAAACGAATAAGGAATATTTTCTGACATTGTACTTAATTCAGATTATCATAATAGTCGTTAATTCTGCGCAAATGTTTCAATAAATTCTCAAAATTGCCTAAGCATTCTTTCTGAATCAGTACTTAAATGCTGCTAAGGCACTTCTTTCCTGACATTGAACTTCATTCAGATTTTCATAATTGTCGTTAGGTACTTATGGGTATATTGTATAATAAGTTGTCTACAGTGCAGAAGTCTCTAAGACTTTTTCAAGGGATACCTTCATGTTGCGCTCTTCTGCGCAAAGACTATTATGTGTTCTTGATACTTATTTTTACATTAAAAATTAAATCCAACTGAGTGGTCCTTTTTTGGAAAAATGATGTAATTTTATATTAATTTCAAAGAAATAAAATGGCATTTAATTAGTGGTCATTATTTCTCAATCCTTAATGAAATTTTTGCGAGAATGGGCTGCCTTCATGAAGAGTTCTTCCTGAAAAATCCTGCCTTAGGGGTGTATGACTATTAATTTAAACATTATTGTTCTCGTTACGGGTGGGTATTATTCAATGAAATCATCTCAGGCGACAAACCGGATAGGGCTCTCAATGACTGTCGAGTCTAATTCATGGACTCGAGATTTTAATGAGACATGCTCTTGAAATAATCGTGAGACAAAATAAAAAATATTGATTAATGATGTGGCAAATATTTGTAAAATTTTATGCACAAAAAGTGCCTGTGCAAAAAATTTTTGTCGACAAATAATGCTTAAAATACTATTCCTGAATTATTGCATATTCCTCCGGAAACACCCTGTATTCAGCGATGATGCTGGCAGATTATTTCCTCCTTTCCACATCCATTATTTCTCTCGTAGCCTTTTACAGTTTCCCACCCTCATCCCCGTTATCCGTCACCCTTTTCGTCAAACCCATCATTCTAACCACTGAAGCCGGCGCCTCCCCCGACTGCGCTTTCACTCTGGGAATAGCCACCCTCTATTCCCCGCTATTCCTTTCGCAACAGAGGAAGACTTACGCGGAACGTCTTGGCATGTGATTGAACGGTCTACTGGGGGGAAAGAGCTACGCCGTGACCTCTAGTGAGTGCGTTGACATCACAGCGACCACTCTCTGACCGCCTGTTTTCACATGCAATTCCATTCGAAGAATTCATAAAGTCATGAACTCAGAGCGAGGGATATATCATTTTCCATGATTCTAGAAAAATTATCAAACTAACCACTTCCTTTAGAATTTTCCAAGAAATTTTAACCATGCTAAAAGTTTTTTCAATGATTTTTGTTGCGATGTGAGTCTTCTTCTTCCTTATTCCCGTGTCAATGCGGCAAAAAAGTGGCAAACTGCAGTTTTCTATCGGTTAAAGAAGTTGATATGATTTAGTGGAAGTTTTCCTTAAGTTTTCTTTTATTGCAAAGTAAAATTCAATGTAAATTGAAAACTATTGTTATATCCTTTCATCATTTTCTTCCGTCGTATTTTAAAATGAAATCACTTGCCAAATAGAGAGTATAGCAGCCAATGAAAGTCTGAAGTGATACATAATTTGGACGCGAGGAATAGCCTTTTTGCATAAAATACATTATCCTTTTCCCTTTTTTATTGCTTTAGCTTAATATTTTCATTATTTTTATTCATTTTAATGCTTCTATCGGTGTTATTCCATTCATATACTGCTGCATTTATGAAACTACAATTTTTGCAGTGCCGTATTTTTACTACCGGTATATTCAACATGATATGTGAGTGCGATACGGTATTAACACAATATGAAATAAATTGCTGTATGGGTATATCCATTTAAAACTCAGCTAACAATGACTTATCCAGTAAATATCATTGGCAAAGCGAGAGCAAACGAAAATATTCGGGAAAGTTTTCAAAAAATGATAGGATATATTTCTATATTACAAGTATGTATGGGTGTAATATTACCTATATATCATCGTTCTTGACGGGGTAAATTTAGCACTATGCTAGGGAATATATCTCGTTCGAAAATATCCAAGAGGGTGTTTCACTACCTACTATCCAAGACCCTTCTTGGCAAAAAATCTTCTGCTTTACATGTATTTACGCTATTCATATGCGAAATATTTTTATGCAATGCGCATTTTCACTTCCTTATATACCTCTGAGCTAAGTACGCTCGTTTTGTATCCTTTTTCTTCTTATGTGAATTTAATGTCCACTGGTAATTGTGCCATTGTAGACGTTGGAGGTCTTTCTCCAATGAATGCTCAATGAAATAAATAGTTATATTTTTGACTTAATATAGGGAGTTACTTGTAACAATGCGAAAGGTATCGTAAAAAAGGTTCACTTAAATTGATTTAGTTGTGCCATTATTTTTAACGCTTAGATATTATATTCTGGTTCTCGTATAACGGTATGGCTACTTTTACTAGCAACTGATGATGACAGGAGAATTTAGTTTGTTTCAAACGCTATCGTGATTGAAAATATTTGAAAAAATGTTGAACGATCTCATAGCACACCCCACACCAGTGGCGTAGCAAGTGGGAACCCTGCCCCCCGAATTTTTTAACACCAATACTTTCCTTCATAAAAGAATACCAAATATTTAAATATAATGAATTAAAAGATTTCTTCGTAAAATGAAGTTTTTCGATCATGAAAAGTGTTAAAATTAGTATAAAACCCTTATACTTGGTGCCCTGTTTTTTTTTAATTTCCACCACTGGTTTAGATTCCCCCCAAACGAACTTCCTGGCTACGCAACTGCCCCCCACCTACCACTATAATGGTTATGCCGCAATTATTTCGATATTCTATCTTATTTTCAGTATTGAAAATGGCATACAATGTCAAATGTCAGTAGTTGTATTCCATATTAAATTTTTGAAATTACAAATTAAAGTTTATATTATACGATGAAATATGGCATTTACACCATGTCAAGCCTAAAAAAAATTCATTTTTCGTTCCAAAGGGTTGCAATTTTAAAATTATAAATACCGTGAATTTCTTATATTTTTCCCAACTTGTTGATAATCTGTACCTCCCATCGCTCTTAAAAACACCGAAAACAAATACAAAAAATGAATAAATCTCCAGCGGGTCGCACGCACATACGCAAATAGCAAATACACACGTACATACTTGAGCAACAATGGTGCGAGGCTTTCATGAATTCACCGCGATCCGAAACGGAAATCGCGCGACTCCCCAGCGACCCCGCTTTAATTCACCCCGCAACGAATAGTCCGCTGCTGAACGCATGGCTTCTTTTCGGAGACGAAACGGCTTTACGCGCAATTTATGCAACCGTTGAAGTCCCCGGGAACTAACCACGCCGAAAAAAAGCTTGAGAGAGAGAGAGCGCAAAGCTCCAGCAAGCGGGGGAAACCTGAAAATTCATTCCTGTTTGGTACATTTGCCGTTTTACTATGTGTGTGGGTGAGTGCACCTTTTTTTCTGGACCCGCAGACTGTACGGTCTGCGCCGAGCACATGCATTTTGTATCGATTTTGATTTCGCGTCGACTCCTCCCTCCCTTTCCCGCTATCCCGATTGGTTCGGTCACCGCTGATACTCTCCCTATCTTGCGACTTCTCTCACTTCAGATTGGAAAATTTACCCCGGGCCTACCTACCCTTATTTTTTTTCGTCGCCAGAACGTATCAGGAGAACGTAATTTACGCTCCTGCTTCCGAATTTCTGGGATTAAAGTTAAAAGAATCCGTAGGGTTTTATATATTGGGAGAGGTCACTGGTTTCTTGAACACCACCAATGCCATCCGAAAATAAAAAAACGCAATATAGCTTAATACGGCCCGTTATCTTCTATTGACCTTCCTAACACATATGTATATACCTATGAGTACATCCCTAAGTGAAATGAACTGTAAAAATTTTATATGAACTAATCCGTTCGTCTTTGCACTTTGATTGTACCGGGCATATTAATAAAGGTTAAATTACTTTATGTGACTTATTTCTGATATGTGTTGCCTCAAAATAAAATTTCTAATTTCTATTTTTTTCTCCATATCTGTGCTGTATAAAACCCAAACTAATTTTTTATTATATTGAGGAATCATAAGGAGGAGGAGCTTTGTTCTCTCCTTTCTTCAATGAAACATTCCAAACCCACGATCATCGAAGCGAGAGGTGACGTGTGAGAACCTTTGGCTTAGTCTGCATTGAGCTCTACCACAACTTCTCCAAACTTATCTTCCGGTTAAATCACTAAATAAGTAAATGCTTTCGTATTTCTAAAACTTTCATGCTTATATTTTGCTATCATTCGTTCGTTCTTCATGGCGTTTTTAAGTAACTTGCTGGATCATTTGGTTGAATACGTTTTATCCAGGCACATGCTTTTCCAGTTATTGATTTTTTCCCATATTTTGCTCAAAATAGGGTATTTACCTACTTCATTAAAGTGAAATTGGAGTGATTATGCATTAGGGTGCGCTGAAAAATATTTTCTTTTGCAGGATAAGTTTTGCCCTGTGCGGGAAAGTTGCCAACTAGTGTCTCCGATCCGGAATTTTTTCAAAATCAGATATATTGTTAACCACTGCCGCCCGAGCCTTACAGTGTAATATTTATGCATCATTTTATAGTATATATGCACCCTTGTTCTTTCACCCATCTCTACCATAGCTAACCCCTCATGCTCCTCTCTACATGCTCAACAGACTGCGCGAACCCCTCGCCCTCCTTCCTCGTATGGTAGACGGAGAGTGGGAGGAGGGTTTAGCGGCTGCAGCGACGACCAATAGGGGTGGGGCAGAAGGACGAAATGCGACCAATGACCCACTGTCTACCCGCCCCCGGCCTCCCTCCCACCGCTCTCCCTGCAAGGGACCGTCTGAGGGACGGAGTGTACCATGTATCCCTCCACCCATCTACGCATGCGTCTGTGAGAAGGCAGCGGTAGGTGTGGGGTGAACTATGGGATGGTTCAACATTTTTTAAATATTCTCCATCACAGCGTAGTTCCCGGCGAATGATGCCTTGTAGTTGAAGGCGGGCTGTCCTCCAGGTAAAATTCTGGTATCGATGCCGACGCACAGTGGGCTAGAATCGAAAAAAGCTGGCCAAAACCTCAAAATCAATTTTTTTGAGCTAGCAGATTGAAACTTCGCATACATATTTCCAAATAAATTGTACATAACATGCCAGATTATTTCTTTCCTATGTCTTCAGGTCAACAATATATTTAAAGCCAAATTCGAGAAAATTTTGAGAAAAGCGACCACCCTCGATTTAAGAAAAAAATGCCAGAATTTATTGGCAGAAAGTGATGCCAGGTGGCTGATGATTGGTCCCATTCTCCCGTTTTTTTCTTTTCTCTTCCCTAACTTATGGCACCGAGTACAGAAAGTACCAGGGTAATTTAAGTACCGCCTGGAGGCCGATTTTGAGGTTGATCAACGAAGGAAGAGATAAGAAAATGGGGGTAAAATCGGACCATTCAGCAGCCGCCTGACATTCACCCCGGCCTATATATTCTGACCACATTTCTAGTCAAGTGACTCGCCCTAAAGACGATAACCGACTCGGTTTTCGAAACCTCGGGATCCATGGAGACTACCATCCGGTGGAGAGCCCGAGTCCAGCAACAAGTTTGTCTATCACGATAGCGTTTGAAAAAAAACCTCAACCCTCTTGTCAGCTAGCAATACAAAACTAAGTTCTTAAATTTTATGATAGAATTTTATCTTTGTGAAAATCTATCATTAGTACGAAATAGATATGTGTTTTCTCTTTCACTTATCTCCATTATTATATTCTCCGTATCTAATATCCATTATGTTCTTTTTAAATTAATTTATATAATAGATTTTGTTTCAAATATTTACTCAATCCTGAGGTTGTATAATGCCCAGACAGAATCAATTATCAAGGCATCTTCCCAGATGACAACAAATACTTATAAACGCATAAATATATGTATTGGTTTTATGCTGATCTAGACCCGTATTTCAATCAACCCATTGCATGTAAATCTTAAGGTAAAGCGATGCAGTTAGCACAGTGACTTCTTCATACTGTAAGGGTGACATTCCATTAAGTTAATTAAAAAGCAGCGAGATGATTAAGAGTCGTCTCGAAACGGACTTTGTACGAAACGTAGCCATCAGCACGCTCGTGTTGTCATTGGCACAGATGCGTAGGAAGCGACATCGTTGGCTGATGGCGGGTGGCAGTCACTCGTAGCTGTGCAGCGGGATCGAGTGCATGACTTGGTTGAAATAAAGATCCGTTTGGACTTTTGGACTTTGATATTTGGACTTGCTCCCTGCTTTGTTTCCCCCGAACCCATTCACCGACGGCGGAGACGACTTACGATGCAGACATAATTTGCTTAACAAAGGCATTGGCATTATTATTTAATAGAATTCGTAAAGAATCCCTTAATAGTCAACATTTTGCCTATTTTAGGTTCAATCGTGACTTAAATAAGCCATATGCATAAAAATTTATATATCGATGGCTAAGTTCTAACAGCACATATCTCAAAATTTGGCCGGTTTGACACAGGTATCTTAAACAGTGTGTAATTTAATATAAACTTAAGTGTAATAACATTAGAAATAAAATTCAAGCAAAAAACAACTCTATGTTGCCAAATGTATGCTTCTTTTTGAGTTTTATGAATTTGTGGTTTTTAGCTTTAGCGTATTATTAGAAAACAATTATCGTTTTTTTTTGCTCTCGCGAAAAGTTGCTACTTTTTTTATACTTGTTGTTAGAACTTAGCCATTGATATTTATTGCGTATTTATGCATTAACTACTTTCATTTTGGGTATTTACACAGGTCATAAGCAGAAGTCTTCAAAACATCTTTCAAATGCTCCAAACCTTTGATAAGATTTGTAAGATACGGTAAATTCGAGCCTTTTATCCTTATAGTTGTAGTATCTTGCACAAAGCTATCAAGTCATCGATTGTGAATTAATATTGTAATACCATCAGTGACCAATCCCGAAATATGGTATGACGAAGCTCTCCACTTAACACTCCTGAAAGCCAGTTTTGCAACTCTAATATTTTTAATATTATAATAGAATTTTATCACTGTAATAAAACAAAATAAAATATAATATCAGTAGAAATTGAAATATTACGAATTTTTAAGTTATGAATAATTCTGCGGATCTATTGTACATAAATGTGCTTCTAATATCAAAAAAGTTTATAAAAATTATTGTACAGCATATTTGATATTTTTGCTGTTTTAAATATTTGTAAAAGTTTCCAGCATACCAATCGACATTTTACCTTTACGTTTTGAGCAGGCTCGTTATTTATGCGACTCGCAGTTGACAGCAGATTAGACCAGAGAAATGATTTTATTCCTTCGGGCGACAAAAAAATTCTCCCTTGGACGCTAGACGCTCCCATCATTCTACGCCGATGCATTTTATGCAGGAAATGAACGGATTTCCGCGAGTAAGCTACAAAAATGGCCGTCTCAACCCACCGACTCCCAATCATCATTTTTTACGTGCACTCGGAAGTACCTACATCAGCCACGGATTTCCCTTCCCTAGGGATCCCTGGGCCGTATGGCTTCGTAATGAAAAGAATGCGCAGTGAACTCATCTTCCGTCTCCCAAAATGGTTAGGTTGGAGGGACGACGTTTAGCTGTCTGGCTGACGGGTGCATAGTATCCCCTTATGGTGGTCTTGGGAAGAAAATTTGCAAGGGTTGGAAATTCCTGTCGCTAAATAAGTATATACTATGGAGACAAGAACAGATTCCTCTGCACTTAAACAATGTGACAAAAGTGTTTTATTTTCTCAAATTTAATTCAATAGAAGTCTATGGTTTTCCTATATTTTCATTAGCACCAAACGTATGGGTAAAATTTTAACAACTTTTATGTCACCATTAATTCTATTTCATGAAATTTTTTAAATTATTTTCATTTACCATTAATGTGAAAACAATATTGGCTAAATTTTTTGATAAATTATACTTTTCCTAAGGAAATGATGTTGCTTCGATACTGACCTAATACACATACTGAGATAAAAAAGTATTCACCATTTATTTCGTTGTAGGTTTCATGAAATGTTTTATTTTGTAGAAAAATCTCATTACAGCCAAACATTTTCTTACGCCCAGGATTTTTTAAAGTAATAAAGTAAAATATCTTTTTAATCATTCCGCTTGTTGACCGGAGATAGCCAAGTAGGTAGACACAGGGAAATGGACACCTTCCCTGCCCCTCTTCCATGATTTTATGATAATAACTAGCTTGTGGCTTAGTTTGGGATAATTTTTAACCTCACCTACCCAATGCTGGGGTCTTTTCTCCCTCTTTCATACTAAAATACCTGAATACCGCTGTAACCTATTCTCCCACACGACTAGTGCTTTCCATCGAATAACCCGGGAAGACTTAAACCTTCTCCACATACCGCAATTTGTACTCACTAGTACCTAAGTTCCTTCCTCATTAGTCCATCCACGTTTTGGAATTCATTACTCCCCTTAATAAAATACTCTTCTACCCCGGAATCTTATGAGAGGTATTAGTACGATTATTTGAACCCATAGAACTCTTGTTTTGATTTGTAAGAATCTGTGTATTGTTTAACGGGATTAGGATTGGTGAGGTGGCTAAATTATTGGCTTTCCATCCCATTGGCTCCGGTTCATTTCCCGGCGGTTGCAGAGAATTTTTAGAGACTACCCTAATTCCTGCTTGGGGAATGTTTCAAGCGTTGCCCACCGTCCGTCGGATGGGACGTTAAGTAATAGTCCCTTTGGCGCCTTTCGTTACGAGCAGGCTAGTGTCGACGCCGGATTTCTCTCTGCTATTTATTCTGAATGATCTCGATCGGCTCCTTCAAATATCATACCATACAAACATACTTGTGCCGTTAATTTTGATTTTTCTTTGAATCCTTGTGTTAAATTACTCTTATTTATGCTGTGCATATTTCATAATTATTGTACTTTTGAACATAACGTAATCAGTACATAGGTGTTTTTCTCTTATGCGTTTCCCAAAATATCAATAAATCATTCATTTATTCATTGAATCCAACCTTCGGGCTAAATCACATGGTGAGTAAGGGTAAGAATTGGCGTATTTTTGATCTGCTCCGGGAGCAGAAACCGACTCTCAAGGCTTCTGATTTCCCTCACCATCTTTCGGACGGAGCTAGTCAGACGGCAAAGCGGCGCTGATGGGATGAGATGTTATCGGCGTCGGGCGGGAACGCTCCCAATCAGAGTGCGAGGCTTCCCTGCGTCCTTTATTTTCCTCCCACACTTCTCTTCTCTGAAACCACCAACCGAAACTGCATCATGAGGCAGCTGAACCTCCACATGTTTCATGTGTTTATATTCACAAAATGCCTTGATGAAAAATTATATAGTTTTATATTATTTTTATTTATAAAACATGAATGCTTCGAAATTTTTAATTAGAAAATTATATTTAAATATGCTGAGAATTTTTTTTATTATTTTTAAGAGTAAACATGAAAACTTTGAAAATAAAAGTAGCAGTCGGCAATGGTAAAACTTGCGTTTTCATTCCTTAAATTTTATGTATATTTTTTGCAAGAATGGGCAAATTTTTATAAGAGTTGCACATTGCAAAAAAAGTATTGGCTATTATTTTCTATAAAATATTCTTTCCCTATGGAAATGATTATGTTGAGATATTGAGCTATTACTTATACTGTGATTAAAAAAATGCATCCACCATTGATTTCGTTCCAGGTTTCATGGAACATTTAATTTCGTAGATAAAATCTCATTGCAGTATTCTGACCTCTCGGATTATTTTAGAAATCAATCAATTGAAAAATCCTATTAATAATAAGAAAAATTTTGTTTATGATCTTTAAATCTGATTAATATTTTTTTCATCTGGACTCTACGATCCCTATCCACGATCTTTTCCAGTCCCCACCTCCTCGTCTTGACTAGGCATATTGCCCCTTCACACACATAATATCGCCCTCAAAACCGGCCGACTTTTTCATTATTCCCCTCCACTCTTCCTTTAACTTCCAATTCCTCCCCAGACAGAGCTCGTCCTCCTTTTTGCCATTTGGGAGGCTTCGATTGATGCGCACTTGCTGAAACTTTCCTCGGCTTCCCCAGCGGTGGCGACCGGCGTTGGTCTGCGCGACGCCTCTTCCACTCTCCAACAAACCCCCCGGACAACCAACCCCCTCATCCTGCTCATTCCTTTTTTACAGTCCAACTCCATCGCTAGACGTCCCGATGCGACTCCCATGTGTGCGAGCTGGGATTAGTTCTTTGCGGAGTCTTGTGCCCCACAGGGATTCCGAAAAAGCCCCCCTCTCTCTCTATTCCTCTTTTATTTATATCCTTTCCCAACCAATGCCCGACTTAACCTCGAAAGAATTTTCATTCCCGCTCTCCTTGAGGGAATATAACCTGTGATATAAGGCAGGTGCGGCTCCAGGGTACGGGTCACAAATTAGCCGGAGATGGTGTGCTCTATTCTCCGTGATCGAAAAGATTAAAAAAAGTGAAATAGGTGGGGATGAAGGGTTTCGTAATAAAGTGAATGACTTCCGGTGTGTTCACTTAACATTGTGAGGTCACTACTTAGCTTCAGGGGGGACGGATACGGAGAATGACTGAAATTGGAAAATGTGTACAGTCATAAAGTACCTAAATCTAAATCTACTCACACCCTTGCAAGGTGACTCGATAGGAATTTGGCGGAAGTGATTACAGCAGAGGTTACCCTCTGAGAGAATGGAAAAAAATGACGTGGGCGATGGGAAAAATCTGACTGGATGAGCTCTACCTAGCATATATTAAAGTCCTGTTTTGTTCGGTGGCAAAATATATTCTATTAACTATTCCTTCGGCAAAAAATCTATAAACTCGATTCTTTCAGCCTTGACTTTGTGAAAATCCATTGTAAACAATTGAAAGGTTTGATACTTTTTACACAAAAAAATGGATAATATTAACGCCTTCATATAATCATTTTTTGTTTGAAAAAGTACCAAGCCTCTTAATTGTTTAAAACATCCGTAGTTGAATATGTATTCTCAAAACAAAGTCCTATGCTCATGTCGCACGTTAGCCGAGCATAATGCTTTAACCAAAGTAGTTGTTCAGAATAAAGTTAAATCAGAAGTCAAGGATGGTTTTGCAGTGAAGTACCTGATATTCTTTATTCCAGTATCCCATTTTAAGTTAAGTAATATGCCTACTTCTGGAGTGTTAAGGGTCATAGCAGAGTATAACTCGTTTATTTAAATAAAAGGAAGTTGAAATTTTACAGAATTATTTAATGCGTTCGACTCGTTTCGGCTCACAGAGCTATCATGTGAAACAAGTTATAATGGTTTTATGAGCTGAAATGAGTCGCACTCATTAAATAATAGTGGAAAAGTGCAACTACCTTTTATTGAAAAGGGTCAAACTTCCACTACATCACGCCTGAATCGGCTGAAGTTATTACATCGCTATTAATATCTCGAAAATTAGGAAAATATCCCATTCAATAGAATAAAATGTGCATAATATGGAACTGAATTCGTTTTATTGAATCAACGCCTTCATATAATCACTTTTTTAAGTTTTGTTACAAACTTGAGCACGTACATAGTTATAAAAATGCCAGTAGCCGCGAGCCATGTCACTGACTACGCCAGCTACGCAGGATCCAGATGATATCCATTAGCCATTTAATCCATCTAAAGTCATTATATATGATCAACTGTAAAATCATAATGCCTTTCGCAGGATTTGGAAATCAAAGAACATACCATTGCCGAGTAGAAAGAGGGTAAGGCTAGATACCACGATTTTAGACCGATTTTTTGCTAATTCACGTATACCAACATGAAAAGTTTTGCTGATTGGAGAAGTCACTGATGGGCTCCGTCGAGGCAACTACTTTGGGTCCATAAAAATGATGCTTATAATGGAATGTCATAAGTATTTACTGCAAAAAATACCCAAAATGTATTACTTCCTCGCGTTTTATGACCTGTACGATGATCATAGCTTTGCTGTCCACGTATCCATTTAAATTTGGAAGGATGAAAGAATGTTTTAATTCCACTGATTAAAGAAAGTATACCCTTGTAATTAGAAACCGAACAATGCACCGTACGAATCACTTCCCAGAAATGAGAGATTAACATGTAGTTCATTGAACTAAAATCATGGACAGATTCCTGTTAATGCCCAGTGAAGTCCTTAAACATTTATTAACGTCACCCATCAATGAATATAAAAGACTGCATATAAAAGGCTAACTTGTGCAAAGGTCGCACATGCGAAAACACATAAGTGCGAATTCGGCAAAGCCGAGTGATATTTTTTTTCAATTCAATCACATCCTCGGTATACATACATTAATATAAGTATACATATATTTTATATAAATACCCTAATCACTTGTAATTTAATCAGCCCATATTAATAACCATTCGCGGATATCAAGGATGAGTTTCGTAGTTACAATTGTAGTTTTACTTGACCCTTTTGGCCGCAAGTAGTTTCTACAGTTATTTCCGACCACCTCCGCATACGAAGAATAGCATCACAGATGGACGATGCACAGCGTACGGCCCCCCTAGGGAGGCTGACACCGACCGCCGCCGTCGTCGCAACGCTCCTGCGTATTAGAGCATCCGACGCGACCCTGTCGATGGTATGTTCTCTGGCTCTTCTTCGTTTTTCACGTATTTTTTTTTATTTTTTTTTTCGAAAGTGCCCCGGCTTGCTTGGTTCCTGTTTCATTACGTCCGCGTAGAGGGAGAGAGAGGGAGGCCCGTCGCGCCCTCTTCTTGGCGAAGTCGTGCGGCCGTGAATGACAATGAACGCGCGCTACCCCGACTTCGTTTCGAAGAGTGCTTTGGGAAATAAAAACGCCTACCTCTCTCTCTCTCTCCCCTGGTGAATTTTAGTACTGGATGCGCTCTCTTACGTTCTTTTTTTTATTTTATATATATGTACGCGACCTTTTTTGCACGTCGTCTTGCTAGCTGAAGAGAGGACGTCTCTTCTTTACCCTCCATCTCCCAATGTCGCATCTGTCTTTCCCTCAAAAACCTTCCCCACCGCCTCCTATCTCGCGTTTATATTTTCTCCAAAATTGCCTCGACGTGTAATATTCCCCTTAAAGAATTTTATGCCCGCTCGAAGTGTTGCCTGTTTCTCTGTATACTCATAACACCTGTTCGGTCGCGTTATTTTGCTGAAAGCTCGCAGCGGGGTTAAGATTCTACTCTTCCAGGTGTCGTGCATGATTACCTACGTGTTTCTGACTGGGCTGCGCCTTTTTCCCGTCGTTTATTGCGAGCTCAGCTGGTCTTTGCACATCTTCCGCGGGTAAACAATACTTTTCGTGGATCCAGGTCATAACCGTCGTTGGAATTCCCCACAAAAATGCATTTTCTAGGCAGTTACGATTCCAGATATTATCTATAGTCAGGTTTTTGTAAAAATTATTCTTCTATCGCGAACAGATCAGTAAATGAATTGCGAGCATGCATTTATGAACAATTACGTGTATTATGAATATGAAAATTGCTAAATAAATAGTCGATACCATATGTAAATGAGATACTATCTCCTGTAACTTTAACTTTGGAATTTATAATTCACGTTGAGCCAGCAAGAAAAATAAATGATATTGACTGCGAGACCACGGTCGTGTGATATGTTAACCTGTGGGTTTTTACTGTCACTGACCACTCTACTCAAAGTCAAACTACATATTGAATCGAGATCTCATCAAGCTTTACCGAAGTAGAACGGACATGGAAAAACTGTATAAATCCACAGGATAACATATCACACGACCGTGGTCTCGCAGTCAATATCATTTATTTTTCTTGCTGGCTCAACGTGACTTATAAATTCCAAAGTTAAAGTTACAGGAGATAGCATCTCATTGGAATATTTCTATCTACTATTGGAGCCCTGGAAGCTCTGCTCTTTTCCTTCATTCCTTTATAATTCACAGGCACAATTGTATACTTAACATTCTTATTATATTTTGTACATAAAGAGCACTTTGGAACAAAGCATGCTGGAATGGTTCGCGGCCGTATGGTGGCAATGCATTAAGGTTTAAGGGCTTGGTACCCAGTACCCAGTACATAGGACGGCGTTGTAGGATTAAAATTGAAATTGTAGTCTTTAACAACATTAATCATGACAGAAGAGGAACAACCTGTTCAATTCTGTACCACTAGCATGTAAATCTTGTCATCAGGAGCAAAGTCTTTGGCGAGGGAGGGGAGGGGGTGGAGGGGAAGTCTCTAGTAAGTGGTGCGGGCCGTGCCTCAGCGGCGCCGCGGTGCGAGGTGGCGCCCTGGGGGATGGATTGCATTACTACGGACGATATCTCGTAAACGCTTAGAGATAGGTCAAAGTAAACAGAAAATCGGCCCTTAAGAACTCTTAATTTCACGTTTTACATAAGAATAGCACTTTTTCAGCCCCAAATATCTCAATTGAGGGTCCTCAGTACTTAGGGCCCTTGGGGCACGGGTTGCCGTTATTTTAAAGTAACCAAATTTTAACACGTGAATATAAACCTCATTTGAATCATTTTGAGACTAGGAAAACATAACTTTTCGTAATTCTGAACAATAAGGGCCGGTCTAGTGGTCAGCCTCTTAGTGCTTAAATACTCGTACGTATATATTAGGGTTTTGAATATTTCTTTGCATGTCTAAAAAGAACTAATTTCTTTCTCATTGAGGTAGTTAGTGGTACTTTGAAAGCGAATATTTACGGTATAGTCTTTATATCTTCAAAAATGTTTTCTATGATTAGTAATCAGTATTGGAGCAATTTATCTTTGTTATACAATATTCACCACTTGGTTAGCCTTTGACTGCGTGAAGAAGCTGGAAAAATGTTTCAAATTCTGTCAATAAGAAAGGCCTTCATAAGTTAAAGTAACTGTCATTATGACTCACCAATAGATGCTTAAAAATTATTCTCCAATTGAAAATAATTCATTTACGTAATGTATACGCCTTGCGACTTGATAACTGATTCAAAAAATAAGTCCAACTTTGGTATATTGCCCTCTCCTCGCTTTAGAGAGTATGTTTTTATGCTATTATTTTTTGAAGAGTGATATTTTGAACTACCTATCAATTACCAAATTTTAAATATCGGTTATTTTTTATTTGGTTTAGCCAAGCTATGTGGAAATTTATTATTTAATATTGGCAATAAAAATTACTCGGGTTTCACAAAGGGTAATATCATACTTCCTTCTGACGTATCGATGTGCAACTCGCCTATAGCCCTCAGGGATTCAGAAATCCAGCCAATTAATTTACACTAAAGCGGATTCATCAAATTCTTGTTAATATTTAGTGCTTAAATACTCTTATATATTTATCAGCGTTTTGCATTTTCCTTTGTACGTCAAACCTTTGTGATAAAGTATTGCTAATTGACATGGATAGTGATAATTATCAATTATTAATAAGCTGGCGATCATCACCCAATGAATTGAATTTCTGAATCCCTAAGGGAGATGGGTGAGTTTTACATCGAAACGTCAGAAGATATTTGGGGCCTAACCCGGCATGAAACCCGAAAAGTTTTTACTCCCATAGTTCGCCGGGAAAAAACTAGACATTCAATCATTATTTAACATTGCTTACCTATTGTTGAAGAGAATATTTGAAAGAGGGACCGATTCCGAATGTTTTTTATACGCATACACCAATGGCAGAGTATCTGAGCAGTTAGTAGTTAGATGTTACGTCATTGATTGATTCTACTTTTTGCCTTCGAATGGGGACTTCTCTCTTTGTTAACTTTTCGTGCTGGTTATTATTGACATTTTGACATATCTACCAATTACATCAAGATTTATTTATCAATTAGCCTCCATTTGGTTTAGCCAAACTATAGAAAACCGTGATTATTTGATAATTTTCACCAATGGTTAACGTTGGAAGAAGGAAAAAACTGTTTGCTGCTGTTTTTTTCGATAAGTACCTATGCACCAATGGCAGCGAACGGTATTCGAGCAGTTAGTAGTAAGCTGTTACTGCATATATTGACGTCACCTTTCGCCTCCCAATGGGAATTCCTCTCTCTGTTAGCTACAGGGGTTGATTGTTGCGGAGTCGCGACTGCAAAATCCAGTGTGCATGCATCCTGTTACGCCTGCCAATTGTATTTTCCATCCCGACTCCAAATCCGAAGCAATCATTTCCCCTTCGGCGCCCTGTCGATTACGTCACGCCACGCCACCCCGATCCACCCAATACCAGAATGGATCCAAATTAAACTGCTCTCCACTCACCTATTTTTTTTGGTCCATGCGAACGCTCATGAAATAAGTTTTTTTTTCATTATCATCTCGCCCTCCCTACGTGACCAACGCTAATTAAGCACGAATCGGATAAGACCGTGGTCCTCTCTTCCACACCACGTCATGTACCGAAAAAATTGGCCCCGTCACTGAGTGACTATGGCATGATACCCTCTCCACATTCCATGAATTTGGAATTCTCTCCCTTCCTATGCACCGCTTGGGGATCGAAAAATATTGATATAACCACTTGCATAAAACCACGCAATCTCAGTGTCCCTAATACTCATGATAATACTTATCCATCCCTCATATAAGAACGGTAGTACTTTTTCTTGTTCCTTACTCTTAAAGTAGAAATGAATCAGGGAGATCTAACTCTCAAAGCCGCCAAAAAACGGAACTGATTCTACAATTCCAGTAAATCTTTGCAAACTGCCGGTTTATTACATCGCTTTTTCTCGGCTATTCTCTTTGCACATCCTTTGCGGTATTCTATGCATGGCTTTGGCAGTTTCCGCAGCAACTGTCCCATCAGCAACTGACACAGAAAACTCGAAAATTCGCCAATTGTTGATAATCTCCCTAATTCTTCCCGAAAATTGAATTTTCTGTTGCCATTTTTTCGCCATCCTTTCGTTTCTTGTTCGTTTTCTGATCTCACGTATGAGATCAGAAAACGAACAAGAGTCAATATTAACTCAATAGGGGCAACACAAGAGATGTGTTCAAGTATTCTCTCGATATCATCATGAGAGGTAAGGCAACTGATTTGCTGATTTCCTCCATGGAATTAGTGAACTGAGACACAAAATCCATACTAATTTGACCTCTTATGTTACCCACGTAACTTATTACCCGTGATCTCATATTGTTTGAATGTAGAGGCTGGAGGTTGAGTTACGCTAGTTTTATGAGAGGAGATTTTCAGGTACCAAACGTCATTCTTGAATTACGTTGTCTTATTTATGGTAGATGTCAAATGCCCTTTCGCAGAAAATCTACAGTCTATTTAAAATCTAATCGCCTTCATTTTTCGCATAGTAATATTTTAAAAAAGAGACAGTTGCTAAAGCTGACCAAATAATTAAGCACACTCATTTTATATAATTCCCTATACGACATAGGTAAATAGGAATTTATAAATATTTAATATACTGGGTAAGCAAGCAAAAATTTACCCCAAGCTATGTCCAGAACGGGGCTTTAATCTCCCTCCCTCCTTTGGGATACGTCACTCATTGGCCTGGTTTGCTCTAACGATACTTCCACTGCAAAAACGTTCAATAATTGCCCACCGAATCAAATCCGCTCATCTAGTAGCCCAACAACGCGAATCCGATCACCTGGCAGTGTCCGGAGCATAAACGCTCATCTACTATTCTCAAAGCATGGAGGTGAGCGTTTACGCTCCGGACACTGCCAGCTGAGCGGATTCGTATTTTTGGGCTACTAGATGAGCGGATTTGAATCGGTGGGCGATTGTCGAGCGTTTTTGCAGTCGTCCTTATTTCACAAGCGAATTTAGGGCTAGATAGTCCTCTCTTACAATTAACTTGTTTGACAATCACATACATCCATGCACTGGATGGTGTTCAAACCACCCAGGCGGGATTCGAACCCGCGACCTCTAGGTTAGCAGTCGGGGACTCTACCCCGGCGCCACCGAGGCTGGCAGTGGAGGTATTGCTAAGTCAAGTAGCGCTAAGTTAAGTTGTGTAGGATGGGGCTTCTATACCCTTCCATCCTTTTCGTTTCGCAATGCAAATTGAAGTTTTGAAATTAAAAAAAACTGGATGAAAACACGAAAAGGATAATAACTCGACCCCGGTGCCATTTTGTCTCCCCCTCGTTTATGAAGCCATGGCAGGACTTCCCCCCTCTTCGATGAACGCTTGCCTGTATGTCACGGCCGTTAAAAGCCGGATTCAATCAGCGGTCGCATTTCGAAAGGGCATTTTCCAATTGTTTTCGAGCGCGTCTGTCGGCTACTGCACTCGGAAATGCGACGTAGAGAGAGAGTGAAGAGATTTGGTCGAGGGGACATAAACTCTGTCTGGCGTTTAGCGATCAAGCTCATCAAATTTTTTTTGACGGAATGAGTGGTATTGCTGGAAAAGAGACCTTTAAAAAAAAAATGGAATTCGAATCCCAGTGTGGGGGCGAGACAGACATCAATCGAATGATCGCACAGAGTATAATCAATTTCGGAAGATATTTCAGGAGAAATTGTATCGAGAGGACAAAGGTTTGATTCCAGGTAGCTACAATTTGGAAATCCAATTTCAATTTTAGGATTAAAAGGAGTAAGTGCGTGGGCCTTTCTGTGCTGGAAATAGAGGAGAAGGAGACGTATCATAAAAGTCATTGTAACAGAAGCAAATAATGGAAGAAATTGTATCGAGAGGATAAATGTTTAGTCCAAAGTCGCTACAATTTGGAAATCTAAGTTTAATTTTAGGTTTAAAAGGAGTAAGTGCGCTGGACCTTCGTGTGCTAGAAATAGATGTGAAGGAGACGTATCATATAAGTTATTGTAACAGAAGCAAATAATGGAAGAAATTGTATAGGGAGGATTAATGTTTAGTCCAAATTAGCTACAATTGGGTAATCCAAGTTTAATTTTAGGTCTAAAGAGGAATTTTTGTGTTGAGCCTTACTATGCTAGAAGTGGAGGTAAATGGGACATAGTCGTATATTATAGTGGTGGAGCTATGCTTGGCACATTTATAAGTGAGAAATTTTGCCGTCTTCAATCGGTCATTCATAATTCATTAAGAGGCTAATACATGCGACGGGGAAAAATTAAAGTGGCAACAATTTGGGAGGAGCGAAGAAGTTTGCAAAAAAGGAGCACCTTTAATAAATTAATTCGGAGAGCCAACCCTCAGTGGCCACAAGGTTGCGGTGGCTGTATTAGGAATGTATCTAGTTTCTCTCGCTCCTTTTCCCTTTTTCTCTTTTCCGGTTCGCTTTTTTCCGTATGGTCTGCGCGATCAAAATATAAATAAGACAATGCGCGTAAAAACTCGAGGTGCATCCGCAAAATATTGAAGCAAAATATTTGAAGATATTTTTTCTATATAATGGGTCACCTTTACATTTCCCTACATTCGTTTTTTTTAATCTAGTCATCAGTTAATGCTCCGATTGAATCGATGGTTTGCCGCTTTTTCAGGTAAATGTAAGGATTAGGCCGTTTTTGCGGGAAACTATTCGCTGATTTCTAACTGATACACACCTGGAGACATTTGTTTGCTTTGTTTTAAGTAACTTTTCTAACCAATTTATCAATTTTATGTAGCCTTTGCCAATGGGATTTATTGAAAATATTAAATCATTTCACAACAAAAATTTAATTTGCCGTTGTTCTGCTCCAAAAGAAAAAAAATGCTGCCAATGAATAAAGAGCGCACAATGAATCATGCAAATGTGTGCAGGCTGGGGTACATATTTATGATTTTAAATACGCTCTTAAATTTTCAGAGCTTCCTCTAAATTATTTTCATATTTATGGTAAATATATTAAGTGATGGAACAATTCTGCACATTACCTAACGATCAGTCTTCTTTATTATATTTCAACTTCGGATAAATGTAGCAGACACTTGATTGGGGTTAAGCACTCTGATCCCGATGGGATCTCGTGAAGCTGAATGCACTGCGCTTCATCATGTTATATCTAAAATAGGTATATAACGTTATAATGACTGGAAAACAGAACATTTTAACCCAGCAATATTAATACCCTAAATTTCCTAGCAAGAATATATAATTTTCAGCGTTGCTTTTTGAGACTCCATCCATCGTAGCGTCGGGGGATGGTCAAATGGTCACTGAATTTACATTCTCATCCGAAACCCGGCCCTTCACGAAAGGAATGTATCTTTCGTTTACCTCACGATCCAAGTTAATTTCTTCCCATCCGTTTTACGTTACTGTAACGCTTACCAGCATGGGCGTACCCAGCAGGGGCAACTGCCCCCCACCCCTTGAATTGAAAATAAATTTAGTTCTAAAGAAAAGTTATGAAGACATTTTTCTTGAAGAAGAAAAATTATATTAGTATAAGACATGGAACTAAAATAAAAATCATTATTTTTTCAAGCAAATAATTATAAAAACTAATAAATTGCTGTCATAAATTCCTTAGCATTTTGGATTCATTAACCTTTTCTGTGCACAAAAATTACAACTTGAACGACCACAGCTAGTTTGCACCCTCCTAGTTGTGATTCTGGGTTCACCCAAGGTTACCAGCCTTCCAAACTTGCAAATACAAATGTGCAATGTTATGTGACTTGCTTGCACATATATGTGTCTATTTTAACGCAGTGTTTTTTTGCCAGAAGATAAAGATCTTGTTCGAAAACATCGAGTTATAAATGAATTTTGTGGAAATATCAAGTCATTGCTCTCCACCAACAATGAGCAATGTATTGTAGGTACGAAGTCACCCCTGATGCACCTACTTTAGCAAAGTCACGAATATTTTGTTGAACGAATCGTATATGAATTGGGTAGGTATTTATAGTTACCCAAGTGAGTACGTACTCAAAAATACATTGCTTGAGCGAAGAATCTAACGGTAGCCAAGAGATGAAATGAGTTTTAGACATAATCTGTAAAGACGGAATCATGGTAAAACGCCTCAAATTCGTGGTTGACAATAATGAAACATAACCACCTCCATTGCAGCACCATGAGATTGCAGATTTGGAAAATAACCCCTGGATGGCGCAATAATGCATGTGAGTTTCTTTCCTATGTTGTTTTTTCCCTTTGCTGGCCATTTCCATTACCTCCTTAACGACCCGGGCTGACTAAAAACAATATGAAGACGAAATACGAAGCTCTGTAAAACAATACTCAGCAGTACCAAATCTGGAATACGTCTGGAAAGTATTGGGTATGTATACAATGTTTACAAGTATTATATATAAACAATGTTCTTTGAATTAATTTTACATGCATTTTCTGCGCATGCTACTGCAGTGTTTTGTGTCTTAATATGAAGTTTTTCACTGAAAATACCGTCGCATAAATTAATTATGTGGAATTACCAAGTATTTACTAAAACAATAAGAGGACGAAAACCGAAGCTTAGCCAAATAACATCTAGGGGTGCCACATCTGGAAAATTATATAGTCCAAACTATCAAGGTATATTGAGACACAAATCGTATTTTTCAATGGACATATAATTATAATAAAATTAATAACAATAACAATAAAATTATGCAGCAACTTAACCCCAAAAAGACTATCTGCACAGGCACAATCAAATCTGTAACATCTTCCACCAGAAATTAGCACTAAAATATAAATTCATAGAAAATATTGTACCCCACCATATATGCACAACTAAAACCATCCTTGAAAATGATTTCTTTTAAATGTATTACGACTGATAAATTATCACCGAAAAAATAATCCATAGCAATAGATCTGACGGTATGGTGCTGCACGATAAAAAACACAGTGCAGACGACTTGATAGATATTGCTGTCACTGATTCACACAACATCACGAAAACATATACCACCAAAACGGAGAAATATAAAGAACTTAATGAGGAAATTGAGAGATTATGGAAATCAGAGAAAGTATACAGCACACCAATTATTAGCTCGGCCTCACTGAATACATCAAGGTCTCAAAAATATCGGATTACTGAAAAACTTGTTCCTTACCATACAAAAAGCCGTAACTTCAAATACAAGTCGAATAGAATGTCGTAAGAAAATTTTTAAACTCAATTTATAAAAAGTCGAAAGTACTAGGTGTAACCCGTACCTCACCTAAAACCAAAAAAATCTGTGGGGGAAAAATAATGATAGTTGATTTTTTATTTAATACAATAATAGTATAATGCTTGCGTACACAGACAAAAAAACTTGTTTCAAACAAATTTTTAATTCAAACATTCGCTGTTAATTAGTGTTCATTCTGGTCCCGCTAAACCGAAATTATCTTATCAGCAGGTGCCGTATTGAGCATCCTTTTTGCGTCTTTTCAAATAACAAATTGAACAATTTAGAAAAGAATTCATAATAATCAATAAACTTACAGTCTAATAAAATACTTCTACTCTTATTTATAAAAAACCAATCAATAGCCATTTCTAAATATTCTTTTAACTTCCCTCAACGTTTTTAAATCATTCAATTCACCCTTTAGATTGATTATCAAACAGTTTAGGAACAACAATATTTTGCTTCCTGCAACCCTTATGCGTGTAATAATAAAAAAATTAATACTAAAAAATTAAAACATTTATATATCTTAGACACAAAATTTTGGAGCCTTAGGTGACCAGTGGGAGGGCTCCAGTACCTACTTGAAATTCCTTGATGATGTGGTTGAAATTGGCTTGCGATTCTTCTCCCAAGCTTCTTTCACGCCGCTTCCCATTCCAGTTTCCTCTTTACTGATTCAGGTCACTTCTAATTTTCCTTATTGCCCGGACGACCAAAAACAATGAAAAAAAACGACAACGAATCCGAGCAATAAAAACAAGGTGCTCCGCATCCACTGGAATAATGTGCTCTCCCGCCCTTCCCTTAGTTGTAGAGCACCTCACCCCCTTTTAGGCTAGAGAGGTGTGTTTTGGATTGAAGCCGTGCGTCGGCTGTGGCTCCGGCTTATTCTGTTTCCCCGGCGTTATTGGCCAGGGGGCATTCAAAATTCCACTCGCAATCATCATTAGGACTGTGGCGAGACTGTGGGACTCGCCTTCCCTCCCTTTACTGCCTGATTCTAATATTTCTCGTTCGCATTTCGTTAGTAGAAGTAGTAGTTGTGTTTGTCTTATTTTTTTATTTTCGTTCGTTCACCAATCCCCGGAGTGCCAGGGTGGGTGTTTTTAATTGGGACAGGTTTTTTTTTCATAGGGAAGGCTCCCATATGGTTTCCGGTATTACTTATCTTACTGCGTGCTCCTTTTCTCGGAATTTCACTGCGATGCCGGCGGGGCAAAAGTTGTACCGAATGGCGCAAGCCATAGAGAGAAAAAAATTGTCCTGTGATTTGTCCATAAGTGTTATTTTTCACTAGGATGTGGTAAAGGCTATTATTTGCGAAAACGTGGCTTACCTTGTAACCGATTTAATGAGACTATATTCTTTATGGCCAAATTTTACAGTTATGTTTAGGAAGTACTGCGAAGGATAAAATGTAGTCTCCCTACCAAGTTTGAAGGTTACCGTTATTTTGATTTCGTGAAAATATATCGATGACTGGAAATATATGGAGCGTCGGGCTAAATATTGAAGTGTACCAGGCTACAACCCGGATAAAGCCTTCGCACACTCCGTAAGGATATCAAACTGGCACTGAGTTAGGAAATCTGATTCTATTGAGGAAATTACCCCCAAAATATTAGACAGCGTGGTATCCTAGTGGTTAGAGCGCTTACCTGTTGATAGGAGGTTGGCACTTGGCTTCACTTGAATTCAAATTCAGGAACCACGAATATTACAAAGGAGAATCCACAAGTCGGCCTCTAAATATATTGTTATTCACCGCGCATTTAGATAGGTGTACAAAAGTCACCACTCACGTCGCTGACTGACAAATTGATCCGAGTTTCACGGGGAAGTAAGGTATAATCAGGGGTACTAACCGAAATTCATATACACTTTTGTAAGATGCATCAAATTTATAACTTTTCAATGATATTACTCGCAATTGCATCACTTATTGATTAATTACATGGCGGTTTAAAAGGGAGAGTGTGAAATTGGGTCAATGTTCATTTTTTAGTTGTATTATATTAGAAGTAATGTATTTAATGGAATGTTTGAAATTGGTTTATTGGGAAAATGTTAAATTCTTATTTGTATGAGATTAGAATTAGTGTATTATTTTTACCATGGATATCTATTCTGTTTCTAAACTTTGTATTAGATAGATAGAAACTTGGTATGTACACATTTGTTATTCATGTACATCTACTGCTGCCACCAGGCAATAGCCTACTTGCAGCTATGTATAATTATAGTAATAATAATTACAAACGTTATATTGCAAAATATATGGAAAAAATGGATCGTACTGCACTCATCGCCGCATCGCAGACACTTGAAAATTGATAATAATGCGACCGAAGCAGCAGCCGAAATCAGCCTTCACTCGGATGGAATTGGGCTCCACTATGCAGTCCCCTTTACAGGAACCTTCAAGTAATAGCCATTCCAGCAATACCAGCTATACCACTCTTCTGCATTTATAAGTTTCAAATGCAAGAAAAACCTGAAGCCTTCGGACACCCCTAAATCCACGAAGTACGAGGTGGCGTAAGTAAGGGGTTAGCCCTATCTTACATGCGTAAATTTCATCAGCCTCTGGTTTCGTCAGGGGTATGCTCTACCCTATAAGGTTAGAGCTCCTACCTCTAGGGGTAACCTCTACCAACGTATAATCCGTTTACATAATGATTTTAGTTATATTTGCGACAAACTTAGTCCAAAATTTCTGTATGATATACTTTTAGAATGAATTTGCAAGGAAACGCTTGCTTTTCAATATTAGTAATGAATACTGTTTTAATACTTTAATTAGAATATTTATTCGGAACATGCCCTATAATTTTGATACAATTTGAGATAAAGTGTAATTATTAATTGCAATATCAAATAAAGAGCGTGGAACTACGTGAGGTTCCGCTTTTAGGAACGTAACAATAGGAACTTAGTTTAACTTATTTTAAAACTGCGAATCTTAAGAATCGTTTGAATCATATCCGGAGCGAAGTATTGGTATTTATAATTTGCCAAAATCAACTCCTCATATACTTGGAGGTATTTTATTATATTTTCAATGCGTAGCTAAGATCTGATCATCTATACCGCATGGTTTGTATTAAGTTACCAAGACGATTTAATCATTCTACAATTTTTTAAAGTGTATTATACATAAATCATTCAAATCTTTTTGCTTTAACAAAAAGGGTATTGGGAATTGTTAAGTAGAGAGCTTACCCTACAATAAATTACATGTTAACAAGTTTCGGAAATTCAGGGAATGAGAATAAATTCGTATCCCTTACCATCCGCACATTATGAATACTTCTTATTTAGAAGTACTTGTAGGCATATTTGCTTTTTGTGCCCCACGTGCTAATTCGGTATGTGACTCGACGTTACGTGGCCGTTGCTGGCTTTTGTTACAAGGGAACAAGTTAAAATTCAAGTGGAGGATATTTTCATTAGTAAAAACCAGAGCAATAGCTGTATAGACACGCAAAATTTTCAAAAAAGTGTTTCAGGGCTGCACTTGGATTTTAATTCAGGTTTATCCCATTAATAACCAGTTCACCAACCATCCCTTTCTTGTGCTTGTATACAAAATAGCGTCGGGTAAATTCGCCTGACGAAATCCTAAATTCATTAAATAGAAGTTAGCCAGCCCTTTCGCTTTCATTTGCATTTCACTTTCCTTGATGTTCACCCGACTGGTTCGTCGTTGTAGTCGATCTCTTTAAGAGCTGCAGAACAGCTGCCTACACCACTTTCATGCTCACTTTTGGACGACCTTGGGGCAAAAAAAATCGTCCTTAACTCACATGCGTACGCCGGTGCAACCTGTTGTAGTCTTTTATTGCACTCCCGCCATGATTCTCTTTTACAACCACTTTCACTTCACGATCGAACGTGTGGCAGAGGGGCTTCAATTCTTTTTGTAGTCTACAACATCTGTAGACTGCTAAAGTTCTCCGTCCCTAGTATTCTAGGCTCTTTCAAACCCGCTCGTATTACATCCAGCTACACGAGTCTGGTACATTTCTCCCCTTCTTCTCTTTTCCCCCTCATTTTCTACATCAAAAACCCACCCCTTTGTGTACCTTATTCTCTCCACTCTGACCCACCCAGTTTGATTGCTCTCAGTCGGCAGACACAGCGGGAGGAAAGATACGTTTTCAGGGAGCGAAGTGCTAGTGGAGTTATTGCCGCCCCGGAAAAAAAACTTGGCAAATAACCACGTCACTCGTGAGGCGGATTTAAAAGGTATTTATCCTTCCTTTTTTTATTTTACTTTTTGGACTTTTGGAGCCGAAGTATGTGCGAGTTCGTGGGAATCGTCTGTTTGGGGCGAGGCCGTGTTGGGAGGGTTTTTGATGCAGGTAAACATAAAATGGGGGACATTTTTTAAGGGGATTTCTTGGGGAGAGGTTTAAGATGGCAATTTCGACGGGGTTATTCTATCCCGGAATAACGGGAGTTTGGACATCTCAATCCCGCAAATCCGGAATTTAAATTTCAGATTGTTTAGAACAATAATGTCGTATTCTTTATAAGCAATAATTGCTCAATCTACATATAATGTTATGAATCAAAATTAGCTCATTCAAATGGCTATTTTATGTCAATATTAAGAGCAAAAACCCGTTTCCCCGATACCATTAAGTTTTTTTTTTCAAATTCTAAGACATAAAACCAGTGATATCAAATTTTTTGACAAGTCATTCACGAAACCATCAGTTGTATTTTTAAATGCCGAGTCCCGCTAATAAATATGTTGGTTACTTGATCCTCTGTTTATATTGAGGTATGTTAATTAGTGTATTTACAAAATAAAATTTCTATATGATAAATATAATCGCATACCTACAGCGCTTTCATCCATCGGCAGTATACAATAAATATGATGTGTACATGGAGTTTGTATTATATTTTACGTTCACGTAGGTTATTATTTTAAAGGATTTTACATATTGAAAGCCCAAAGTCCACTAAAATGACCATAACAACACGCCACACGCAATTTTAATTTTAGTTGGCGAAAATATCCGTAATTTCAAATATATCAAGACATATAAGAGTGAAAGTTTGCGTAAATAATCAATCAAAGTATCAGTCAAATTTTTCCACTGCTAATATTTTCTCAAAATATGTCACCTGCAATGTTATGCTTAATGCTTGTGAGTGCCAAATATCATTTGATTCACGTGCGACGTAGCAAAATTGCTGTTGGGGGGAGATAAAAAAAAATTGCTCGAAAGCTCTTCCTGAATTAAATGCTGATATTACGGGACTGTCATTTTGACCGGGTATCCAAGCTTTGGAATGCCGAGATCTTGGAATCGTTGCCCTTGCAGGTCGTATTGTTGAGGAGAAAGATTCCTGTAATGTGAGCGGACGAGGAGGCAGAAGAAGAAAGTGGTGGGGTAGTTTGAGGGAGAGAGCGAGGGGTTAAAATGATAATAAAGAAGAAAAAACAACTTCTCAACCTTAAAAATAAATCCCTTTCCTCTTTCGCTCCCTTATTCGCAGACGCGAAAAAAACCAGTGCATCCGGCACCAAAAAATAGAGGAGGCGTAGGAGAGCGGTTTCCCCAGCCACAGACATTTTTATGCGTCCATGCACCGTGCACGCACGGGAAAAAAATAAATGAAGACGGTCGCCCGGAATAAAATAACAAAGCGCTTTACGTCCCCATGGTAACACCTCCCTTCCTCGTCTACCCCACCCCCTCTGCTTAACAATACGTCTGCCTCTCTATCCTGTCACCCATCGCTCTCACGTCCGCTATTTGACGAAAGCAGGAAAAGGGAAGTTTTACCGTAGAGTTTTAGGAGATTCGCAGAGGCAAGATTTATACATATTTTCCTATTTTTCATATAGATGATTAGATTTTCTTTTTTCTCTTGTCTTGGCCTCTTTTAATTAATGATTAAATAATTCCTGGAGTGTAGGTCATGTTATGCAAAAAGTTTAAAAGCCTTCATCAGGGCTATGATTGAAAAAATGAGAGTACAATAAAATAAAATAACATACAACATTGAAAAAAATGTTTTGTAACCTTTATTTATATATCAATATTGTACATTATTGTATTTTATTGTAGTCTCATTTTTTCATTCATAGCCCTGATGAAGGTTTTAAAATAAACCGAAACGTTGGCTAACAACTTTTTACATCACATGACCAATACTCCAGGAATTATTTAATAATTTTTCATTAATTTTTATTTTTTTATGTTAGTATATATATCAAATATATGATATAAAATTATATTATACGTATTTTATGGTGAATAAAAAGGAATAATATCAAAATGTTATGAATAAATAGTGCTGGGAATAAGAAATGGGGTTTTTCATTTATTTCGGTGATTCGAGATTCCTTAATCGCTGGTGTGGGATTGTACAATGAACCAAACTTTTATTCCGCTTGGTTGCATTTCCCTTCATGTGAAGACTCTACAGGAAACACATTACTAACGCTCATTAATTATTATTAACCATTGAAGACGAATGATTCAATTCATGCGGTTCACGATAATGAACCGTTCATAATGAACGATTCATTCACGAATGACACAGCTCTACTGGAAATAAGAGCGGAAAAAAATAACAAAAGAACGCAAGAGTGGCGATGCGGAAAAAAAAGAAATACGGAAGAGGGAAGGGTAAGGTTTTTCGGAGTTTAAGCCTCCGCATAAGTGCGGCCGTAAAAATCTCCGGGAAAACGGTAGGAGTATAGGGTGGTGGTGGACCATGTGGAGAGGGAATGTTTGTTATCCTCCCCATCCCACCCCCGCTCCTGCCCTCCTCTCTCCATCTCTCTTCACCTTTCAACCGACTCTGAATTTCCACCGTCCCGTGGGAAGACGATCTTTAAAAAAAATAGCAAGAAGGACCTCGCTATAGGTGGGTATCCATGGCTCTTCCCGCCGCTTCAACACCGCCTCCCTTTCCTACGTTCTCCCGTCCTTATATTCCGCCGGTTTTATGCGTTATTTTATTAAGGGTGCGCTAGACGCCATTCAGCTGTTCCTCCATTCCATTCAGAGTTCTCTCCGAAAAAAACCTTACCAACACCAGATTGACGGCCCATCAACTTATATAAGGTGAAACGAAAACTTTTGTTTCCATTTTATTCTATTTCATTTTATTTTTTAATACGGTTTTGGCGCGGACGTGGTGTATAAGGTAGTAGAAGGAGGAAGAGGGGTGGGTTAGGCCACCCTTATCCCTCAGCCATTACGTGAAGCGTATTTCTTTTTCCTGCGCCGGAGTCATGTATTTCAGGGGAAAGACTTTCACTACTCTACACTTTACGGCTAGAACGTAAATACTGGTGTTTTCTGAACCTGAGCTACACGTGTGTAGGTTTTGTAAGTTCGTTGCTCCTACAAGCGTGCCTTAAAGACAATGACGTAGTGTGGAAACGATTTTGAGGGAGAATGTTCCGAAAGGCCTCTAACTTCTTTTCACAACGCTCCGAGTGAAATTAATTCTTAGTGATTATAATGTATGAATATAAGTTAATGGAATAAATATTTATAAACCTATTCTGTGACGATTTTTTTTAACCAATATACAGTTCGTTCTGAAAGAGATGAATTTAAAAATAAAATAAGAAATTTATGGAGTATATATTTGCGCAATCGCTTTTAATTCTTCAAAATACTACTTCATAATTACAAAGAAACAAAAATTTACAAAATATTCTACCTTGGGAAATATGATTCAATATAATAAATAAGACAATTCTCGGCAGTACATTTTACAAAATATTTTCAAATAAATAGCTCATCTGTGATTCACCAAAGGTACATGTGCTCTTATATAATGAATAAAATGAATGAAAAGTATGTGAACAAAAAACCATTGCAAAATACAATAGGAATACAATTTTTTTAAATTATTCATCATCATACAGATTAGTTAACAATCCTAAGATAGGTTTGACGCCCTCCACTCAATTCTCCTATCAGCTATCTCCTATCTCCTATCTTTTCACACATACCAAATTCTTCTCTTTCACATTCTCTTTTACCTGTTTCATATATTTCATTCGAGATCTTCCTTTTCCATTCTTCCCAACGGCTTGTCATTCGACGGTTGTATTCATCAGGCCATCATGTCTCAAGATGTAGACTATAAGGTTGCTCCATCTTCTCATTAAAGATTTCTTGAGACTTCTCTCCTGCTCTTCTTTGGATTTTATAATTAGAAGGTATATAATTTTCTCATTACTAACTTGGTCGATACATTTGATCCTCATCATTCTTCTGTAGCACCACATTTCAAAGGCCTCTATCTTTGCTTCCTCCGCTGCTCTCAATGCCTATGTCTCACTTCCCTATAGAAGCATACTCGAGATGTATGCCCTTATAATTTGTTTCTTAACCTCCATGTTTTAGTTTACCGCTGTAAGCAGGTCTCTCTTTTAGTGAAATACTCTCTCCGCTTAGACTATTCTGCCGCTTTTTTTTCTGCTTCTCCCCTTCCTGTATTAAACATTAATTGTAATAAAATTCAATGTGCAGAAAAATGAAAGAGTGTACGCAATGAACGTAATCCGTGAAACCCTTTTTGCGGGTTTTTGAATTATGTGAGAATAACTTTATTCATGTGAGATTTTGAGAATCCCCAGGTCTCCTTTTCAAGTGTTCTAAGGCCGGCCACATACTGGACAGACAAAACATTTTTTGAGAAAAATTTTTGCCGAAAGACGTTTCGTGGGAGAGCAAAAATGTAGCGTCTGAGAAATATTTTAAAAAATTGGCGGGAAATCAAATCCGGTCAACTAACCGCAGTCTAGTGTAGTGAAAACGAAATGCGTGTGTGGCGCTAAAAATGGATGAGTAAGTCGATGTAGAAATGATAGCGTGCCTTCCGAAAGTAATTTAATTGAATTTTCTGAGCTGTTCCTATTGGTCGGAGTGAGTTCTTGAGAGAGAGAGAGAGTTAATCTTTAGCTAACGATCTGATCGTTGGATCATTCTTCCTCATAGAATGATCCTCCAAGATCGTTAGAATATTAATGGCTTTGCCTGGTTTCGCTTATCGTAGGGCCCTACTCGCTTCTATAGCGTTGAGGTGTTTTACCCGTCCCTTTCCTTCCACTCCTATCCTTTCCCAGAGGCGTTTTCGGGCTCCTATCGCGGCGGCGCCTCTTTCCTTTTCCCTTCCTCTCCAGCCCCTCCCCAGGTGATCGGTTCCCGGCCCCGGTGCGTTGTATCCCTGAAGGGTTCGCCCTGAACCCTCATACTCTCTGGTCGGAGTGAGATCCAACTACTTGTTGTAGGTGATGTCAACACTTAGCTTTACAATGTTACCAGTCTCAGTGCTCTCCAAGCTGAGGAAGCGGTAGGACGTCAAATATTGTAAATCACTGCGCGCCGACCGTGTCACGAAAAAAATGGAATCGACAATCTAGCAAAATTTATGTTCTCAATTTATGTATTTATGTAAAAATCTCTTGAGGAGAGAAAAAAATATTTGTGATGCTTACGGAGATTGGTCTTTCCTACTTACAAGTTTTGAGGTGATTAAAGGCCTTTAAGAAGGCCTCAGTCCGCGAGTTCCTGGCAATACACGAAGTTCAAACCCTCCCCAACCAACTATAATCCTGGAGTCACCCCAACAGACTTCTTTCTGCTACCTCAAGTTAAGGCAGCCCTGAAATGAACCCATTTCGCGCCCATAGAAGAGCTATTGCGAGCTGCTCCGCCATACCCCGCGCATGCACAAATGTGTTTGTCTTACCGCACTTTTGCTACCGACGAAATATTAGATGCGATCGCAAAAACACCCAAAGACGTCCTCAAAAAAAACATCGTGTCTGAAGGCTACGTCTCATTGGTGTGTGCACAATTATTACAAAAGAGTATCCTCAACATAGCCTCTATATGTGCTGTCAATCACCACGCATTTAAATGGGTTTACAAAAGTCATTACTTATTACGCTGACTGACAAATTGATCCGAGTTTCACGGGGAAATAAGGTATAATTAGGGGTGTTAAACGAAATGTATACAAGTACACATTGATAACTCTCACTCACTCCCATGGCCATTTATACTCCAGATGAAATTTAGCCTCACCAACTGTCTGCCTCCAACTCTTTCTCACTTCTGCATCCGCCTCGCTGACTCCCATTTTCCCCATATCAATCAGCACCTCATCATTCTATCTTTTTCTCGATCATCCTGGAGGTCGTCTTCCATCAGGGTTTTCTGCCTAAACTTGTTTTACAAGGGCCTCTTGCTCTCTTCGTATTATGTGCCCTGCCCATCGCAATCTGCGGCTCTTGGCTTCGGCTACTGCGTATGGCGAGTTGAAAAGGTTCCTGATTTCCCTATCGTGTTTTATTCTCCAGGTTCCGTTCTCTCTCATTGGACCAAAAACTTTCCTTAACACTTTATTTTCAAAGAAAATTAACTTCTCTTCCGTTCTTTTGTCGACAACCCATGATTCTGCTCCATAAAGAAGGATAGGTCTTGTTATGGTCTTCCTTTGATATGGTCCACGTATTGGTAAGAAGTATCAAATTCATAACTTTCAATGATATTCCTCGCAATTACAAACATTATACTGCAAAATTCCGGAAAAAAGTGGATCGCATTGTACTCACAACCGCGTCAGGCATATTCTAGAAAGCCGATGAAAAAGCTACAGAAGTGGCAGCAGAAATCCGCCTTCTATGGAATGGAATTGGGCCTCCTCTATGCATCTCTCTTGGCAAAAAGACCAAAAGACGTCTTTAGGCAAAACATCGAAGCCTTTGTCTAATCAGCGTGTGGTGCATTCATTTAACTGCGTGGTGTACTAGTCGCTTCGGACGTCTTTCGGCGAAACGTTTATTCAAAAAACGTTTTGCCCAACCAGTGTGCGGCCGGCCTTGACTCACATCCCTCTTATTAACCACGTTTCCTCTCGTTTCAAGGTTGAACTTTTTATTCTCATCCCAACCGACGCGCTCTTCGAGTTCGCTTATCCGTCCCCTATCCCATTATGGCGCATCTGGTGGCCACCTTATCTAACCGCAAGCTCCCTTCGAGTGCTATCGCGCCCTTTTCCTCGCACGGCCTCTCGTCGCTGCAAGGGGTGGCGAGCAAAGAGGGCGAGATGCACTTCCGGCGTTGCACACACGACCCACACACGCGAGCATCGAAAAACCGCAAGGCAGTCCTCTCCCTTTCTCCTCGCCCCCCCCCCCTCCTCTCCATTGAGTGGCTAATTACGCCGGTGGTCGAAATCGCTCGTGGCTTTGTCGGACTGCGCTCCTTCGCTCTTAGCGACTTGTCCCCGATGTCGTAACATGGCCGCCCTTTGGGTGGCCCAAAACAAAAATGTTTGCACATATGCCAGCCAGATGATCGTTTCGGTGCCGAAGAAAAGTGTCATTCGTGAAGGAATCATAGAATAGCAATCATATCCTTGTGTAGGCTTTCGCGGATTCATCTCTGCAGACGACAGTTTCGCCGGCATAGCAGCAGGCTTCGCCAGCGAAACTGTCGTCTGCAGAGATGAATCTACGCGGTAGTAACCCCGAAAACCAGCCTGCTTAATACTCACCACACCGCGAAAGCCTACACAATGATATGATTGCTGTTATAACGTAGATTTCCGCGGCGATGGTTTGATCTCTGCATTTCTTCAGGGTTTCTTCCGCGTCAGCTTGTTTGTAGACAACAGTTTCTCTGGCTATCCTGCCAGCGTCTTCGGGTCGAAGGTGTCGGCTGTTGGTTTCTGCCTCGCGTATATAGTCCTACATCCAGCCTACACTATATAAGCGAAGCAGAAACCAACAGCCGACACCTTCGACCCGAAGACGCTGGCAGGATAGCCAGCGAAACTGTTGTCTACAAACAAGCTGACGCGGAAGAAACCCTGAAGAAATGCAGAGATATGATTGCCAATCTATAAATCTACGCGGTAGTAACCCCGAAAACCAGCCTACTAAATAGCCATCATATATTTATTGAGATATCTTAGATAGCAATTTTTGTTGAAATATGTATAGGCAGATGATTTTTTCGGTGCGGAAAGTGGTAGAAAATCTTGATTCGCGAAGGAATAACAAAATAATTGTAAGGAATTGCCTGCTTCGTCCCGGCGGCGGCCTCGGTAACGTCCTCGCCTGCTAAACCGAAGGTCGTGAGTTCGAGTCCCGCCTGGGTAAGTTACACTTATCCATGGAATTGGCATTTGTGAATGTCCTTCCTTTTAGATTATTGATTCCCCATTGAAAAGGCCGCAGATGAATCGCTAACTGCAGAAAATCATGATGTACAAGTTGGAATATTTGTCTTTTTTTCTTTCAGCAGTTTCTGGGTGCAAGACTCAACGTTTCCTACTAAAAGAAAACATGGCATGCTAATAACATCAAGCGGACATTTTGGTAGGAAACGTAGTCTTGCACCTAGCAACAGCTTAAAGAAAAAAAAAGAAAAATCGTCTTGACTAACACTTAACAAATAAAGGCTGAAACATTGAGCTTTGTCATATTGAAACTGGATGCGAATTATGAGTGGAAAAGTGCCTCACGCATCTAGAGGCGGTAGAGCAACCCTCTACTACATTCAACCATACTTCGTACTTGGCGAATGGTTCGAAACTAAACTATTCGAAGGTGAAGCTCGTGGTTCCCTCGTTGCGAAACATAATATGTGTTTCGTATCGTCCTAGAGGTTAAGTTTAGCTTCGACCCGGTGTAGTTTTGAATACGATTTCGTTTCGACCCTGAGTTTAGCTTACTCGGTTTTATTCTTAATCGTTTGGTTTCTTCATTTCGCTCCCGGGAATGGAACTAATTAAAATTTTACGTGTTTCGATTTTCGTTTAGTTCCGATTGCCATCCCTGTTCTTTCGCTACACGCCCTACACAGCGGCGTACTTTGCTTGCCGCTTAAACCGGTCCTGACCTTACCTTGACGCAGCTTTATGGTTAAGATCGAGTTTTTCAAGTTAAACGAGACATTGCAATATATACTCATTGTTGTATTATGAAGTGCCTGTTAATAATATTGATTGCCAATGATAATATTGTTGCAACAATTAAACGCGTCGTGTTCGAAAAAATCCTGTGAGAATGCACTGTCTCATTTAACTAATGTTAAGAACTTCTACCACGTCGCACTCCATATCATACAAGATATTGCGGCAATCAGTGACTTACGCAACTTATGGTGATAAAGTTACCTTTTACCAAGTGAGCCTTGATTTTGAATGAATTAAAAGGGTTTATTTTATAGCTTCTTTGACCTCAGCTCAACCGAAATATTTTCAAAGTTGAGAAAACTTATAGCAAGACTGAGCCACAGATAATGATCAATGCCTCTCACTAATATATTTAAGTAAGTCTGAAAATATAAATTTCGGGTATAATCAAAGAAGTATGAGCTATTTTGGCAATCAAATGGATGCAAATCATAATTGAAGTTAATATCACCTCTGAGACAAATAAATTACGGAAGGAAAAATGGAGAAAAATCTGTCATCAGCAATGGCCAAAGACATATAACTTATCCTATGTCTTTACCTTTGAAGTTCTACCATTGGTTTTCCTTAAGAAAAACAAAAATGACTATTAACTCTGGCATGGTTATATTCGATATTAGTCCTGATGATGCTGCGGTGAAGTGAAACATGTGCACTAATTTTGAAATGAACATTTACGTTTAAATGTGTACTGTACTTCATACCCATTCTTTTGCTTGTGGAAAATAATAATCCGATAATTTTGGCGCCCAATTTTGATGAAACATCATATCTAACTAATCACAAACTAAAAGCCTAATACAAACGTGCAACGCAATGCAATTTGTTACACACTGCAATTTGCTAACCTTAAAATAATTCATAGAGGTTTCGATAAAACATATGCTTTAAAAAATCCTTTTTTACGTTTTTAAAACCAAGGCTAAGAGACAATTGAATGGCAAAAAACTTCTAAATAAGTGCTTGAGTTATATTAATTGTACCGGTGTTACACGATAGAAAAAAAATATTTTTTGATGGGTTGATAGAATACGGACGGCCAAGATCTGAAGAGAAATTAATGGTTATCAAGCGAAGTCAATCGTGTAATCACTTTTTTCAGAGGGAAATGAAAATTGGGTTTGGAGAAACTGAACTCATGGATATGACTACAATGAACTCATATAGTTATGGAAATAAAACTCAGATTTTGGAAAAGGTAAATTCGGGTAGATATGATGCTGAATGCGAAGAAAAGCTGTGTGGATCATGAGTAGGCTTGGTGGGCAATGTAGACGAATTTGATTAGGTAAGGGAGATTTGCTAGGGAATATCCCTAGGATACTAGGTAACAGGTTAAGCATGCGTGTTTCCAATTTTACTCCAAGGAAAAATTACAGAATGGTATTCTTAATTAGGCTAACGATTGCTTCCAGCCAGCTATACCGATGCATATTTGACGTATGGCCCACTCTGAAATTTAAGTGTTAGGCAGTAAATGTTAAGGAATGGGCTTATTTATTTTAGCATGCTCCATCTCTTTTCATTCCCCGTATAATCTCAATGGGTACCAATGCTAGTATAGTAATGGAAAAATGTCGTTCAAAAAGGATCTTTGTAATCACAATGAAAAGATCGACTTTTCAATAAAAATCGGAATTTGAGTGAAAATATCAATTGATCAAAAAACCTGCTGTTATTTATAATAAATACAGTATGGACAAAACATCTTTATTATCCATTCAAAAAAATCCTAATGGGTACACATTTTAGCTATAGGTAAAACATCCAAAATAACTTGCTTAGAATATATGCATGATTTTAAGCATTAAAACTTTACAAATGTATGCATATAAAAGTTTGGTGATCACAGCATGGAACCATTCTGCTTCAAAAGAGTTTTTATGAAAGATCAATTGATGAGATACTTTCTTGATGATTAAGAGCGTGACTTCTCAATTTTAACCGACCAGATGACACTAACATAGGCCTGTAGTGGCGCAGCTGAGATAGCGTAAAATGTAAAAGATGGAAGTTGAAACTCGACCTTTCAACTTCGATCGAAACTGGATGATCACGGCTCGCATTCGATCTACTCTGTCTTCGATTATTAAAACTCTATTTTAATCGATATCGATTTTACTATCGATTCGCAAGTGAATTATTTTCATTGCATTGGCTTTTAATTTATGAATTCGGCTGTATGCTGGAGATATGTGTAAGACTAATTCAAAATATATTTTCGGGTAGAATTCTTTGAGAAATCGTGTCTCTCTCGCGTTATCCCAACGAATAATTTAAGGATGCAACTTCCTCGACTTGCGATATATATTACCACGTTTCCCCCGACATCACCTGGGTGTACCTGGGGACGTTGCGCCACAAATCCAGTCGCAGTGCATTGTGTGGATCTGCGAGCAGCTCTACGGCGCCGAACGGAATTCCTTGCCGTTATCAGCGGAACGCCGCACCGTCGCCCGGTAGTTGGCGTTGGTGACACTACGGTCTCGTGAGATTTAGGGATCCGCCTGTTGACCACGCGCTCACCTCTTCCGCTACGATAAAAAACCTGCCGCCTTTATTAGAAGCCGAGGGAGCATGGAACTACGGCGACACTGGCGCGAAAGATGTACAGTAAAACTCGCTTATAGCGAATTTCAGGGGACCATCGTTCTATTCTTTTATAAACGGGATTTCGTTATATCCATAGCAAAGGGTGTTTCCCTATATATATCATGGAATTAACCTAAAATATTCCGTAAATCGTCTAAAATATTCCGTTAAACCATCCTCACTAAAATTACCCACCCAAAATTACCCAAAAAAAGCCCACCCTGTCTAAAATTACCTGTAAAGGGATAGATTTTGAGATCAAATGTAGAACTAAGAGATGATAGCCACAGCTGAGAACGACTGATGCTAAGCTAAGGAACGGTTAAGTTGCAAAGATGGCCGTAAATTTTTTATAAAAGAGGAAATTATACCTCTAGGAACCAAAAAAATGGCATAGCATTGTATCCCGTATTCGTTGCATGTGGGAAATTAACATTGCTATCATAGAAAAGTCCAAGGGACCCGAAACTCACCTCCTTATAGACGGGATTTCGTTATACGCGTGATAGTTATAAGCGATTTTTACACTATATTAGTGGGCATTGTAACGGAACTAAGTAAATGAAACGCATCCGTGAGCAGCTAAGCCACTCTTTAAACTTAGAATAGATATGCATGAAGGACTGATAATCTCAACCAAAAGCTTCCTCTTCATTTGCAGTGAAGTTTTCTCGGGTGTCACACCGGGTCAGGTCCTCCATTTCTCCTTCCGGAAGGAGAAATGGAGGACCTGACCCGGTGTGAAACCCGAGAAAACTTCCCTGCAATTGTTCGCCGGGAAAAAGCCAAAAATTATATTCCTCTTCATTTTCTGATGGATCTCTTTGATGGTGATGCAGTATCAATTAATAACTCCTGAGAGCAACGTGATGATGTGACCTGAATACTGTATTTCCAATCCAAGCTACCGAATTCGTATAGTTCCAATAATATTGAGGGACTTTCGTAGAAATCATGTTACTTCTTAGGCGCTGTGGGGAGGAAACTTCAAAGGAAAGAAATATAAATAGTAATACGTTTTTTGTGCGATGTGTGTCATATTAGCCAAACGGGGCAGAATGTTCTATGCCAGAATAAAATAACACAAAAAGTGTTGAAAAACTTTGATGGAACATCATAACTGAGTGATTATTTCTGGTTGCCAACGATGAGACGATGTGAGACCGGTCATTTCTACAAAACAAGGTAATACATTTCTTTTCTCAATCTTCAAAGGGGCATAATTATTTATACCACGTGGTATTTATTATGCATAAAATTATGGTGCATTGTGAGTAAAAACATCACCCCACCACCGGTACGTACTTGCTACATAGATACGTTCATCATTTATCATTCAAAACTTTCCCTTTAGTTAAAAAGTATAGATCCTTGACAATTACTAGCATGTAAAATATCGCATATCGCCCAAGTGAATAGGTTTACCGATAAGGATTTTTTTTAGGCTGGACATTACACCAAAAATTCTGATGCAGGTTTATGGATAAATGAAATATCCCATACTAACCCACCGTTGGTCGCACGGCCTCTACCAGACGCCCAGCTATTTCCTTTTCGTAGCCCACATCGTGTTTTCACTATTAAAAAACTCACCTTCCTTGAATCTCATCATTTTAAGCTTCAGAACTAGTCACCAATGTGATTATATGTTTTGTCACATTCCTGGAAAAAATATTGATATTTTGTTGCTTTTGGGGTCTTGTAGACGCCGTGTGACAACGTAAGCTACAATATGTTATATGCTAATACCTTCGCGATATTCATTTCAAAGTTTTTTCTAGCGTTTATGATAAAAAAACTGCTATTTAAAGCATTTAATTTTGGTTATGCGTCTTATTCCTACAATTTTTTTATATTTTAATCAATTTAACACCTGAATGAAATTATTACTGCGAAGAATTTACTTTGGTTCCCACATAATTTGATTGAAGTTTGGGGTATAATACACCGTTTTTCCCTTTGCTACATACGTTTATGGTAGCTTATTACATTGATGTGGATGCATAACATTAACCGTAAACATACAGACTACAATTTTGTGATTGAATCTAATAATATCATTCCAATCTGATAGGAGATGTTTTGGTTCAGGTTAAACTGAACGCACTATCGATATAGAATAACACCAATATCAATTATTCTCATGACACCTGAATGAAACTTTTCTTGAAAAAAATTTACTATGGCTCTCACATAGTTTGAGTGAACTTTGGCGTATACTACCCCTACTTTGCTTTTCCCCTTCCCACGCATTATGGTGGCTTGCAGGGCGTAGAAGTAGGTGAAGTTGTATTGCATTAACCATAAATATACCTACGCGTAAAAATTTTGTAGTTGCATCAAATAATAAATTTTAAATCGTAGAGTAGAAAATGTTTTGGCTCAAGTTCAACTGAACACGTTTTCAAAAGAAAATACCTCCAAAATCAATAAAAAATGCTTCCTATTTCTAGATATTACTCCATGCAGGAGCATTTATGCCCAAATAATAATCTAGAGAAAGATCATATTTCCCAGAAACTTCGTGAAAGTATATTTTATAAAAAAATTGTCAAAAGAATTAGTGGCGGAACACATAAAAAAAGAGATCTCCGATCACTTTTTTACCAATACAATGGAAGATAAGAAAATAAGAACTCAGCATAATAATTAAAAATAATACCGAAGGTGCGTGCATATTTTTCCGAAAGGAGACTGAAGAAAATGGAAAAAAAACAATGTCGCAGCCCGAAAGAGGACGTCTATGGGCGAAAAAATCATTTAATGACTATATACAAATGTTATAATTGCAAAAATTTCATTTCCATCGATTATTCAGAAAATGCTTGTTGTTATTGTTCAAATAAAACAAGTTGATATAATTCTGATGCAATTAAAACTGTTAATATAAGCAACAAAATGAGTAGTATTAAATATTTTATCAATAAATGTCTCCATCATTTTTACCCATAAATTTGTTGCTCATGCATGAAGTTAAAAATTCTATGATTGATTTTTCGTATTCAAAACATTTCATTTCTGTTTGCATGCATTTATTTAAACATTGCTAAATGGTGTATGTGAGACGCCGCGCGGCAAATTAAGTTCGAAAATGTGATCAGACTGACGGAAGGTTTAAAATCATTCTCTACAAAGCTGCTATCTATAGCCCTGATCCCTTCTTTGCAGGGCAAAAACATAAACTTTGCATGAGAACATTTCTAATAGGTACTTTTCGGGCCAATTTTTAGCACTATCTGCGCTGTATTCATGCCTTTTTAGCAATGGTCGTTACATCGGCAGCAGATATCTTGCCTTCATGGATTGAGGAAAACAGGAAGATATTTGGAACACCTGCGGGGTTTGAAAATATAAACGATTCTGTGGTTATGCCATCGTAGTCTTTTTCACGATTCTATATAAGCAATACGAGTCAGTAAAATGATCGTTGGTATCGAAATTTCGTTCAAACCACCTAAAAACAAGTCATGATTGTAATGGTGTTCTGGAAAAACAGAACAGTTTCCTACGGACGAAAGTTCATGACGTAAAAATTATTTCCCAATTCATGAGAGAGCTTCAGGCCTTAAAGTAGTTTCGCAGCATGTACTTGGCTCGCAACACCACTAATATAGCATCGGAATGATCGTTAAATGTCGCAACTGGAATCTTAAAAGTGCTCCATTCTCCCAAAAGCCCCATTACTTTTAATCTCCAGCGATGCATTCTGCTTCGCTCTTCCTCACCATTACTTTGTCAACACGGGTTCATTCGTAGGAATTGCATGTCGTCAGCTCGCGAGCAATTAGTGGCTTGCATGAGCATTGAATTATTATCCATCACGAAGATTTGTGTAATAATCCCGTGAAATGAAGTCCAGCCGTGTTGAATTAAGCAAGTTGATTAATGGATTCCCTCCGCACTCTTCCCGTCCACGGTTGTTGAACCCACCACTCCCTTTCCTCTTTGTAGTAACATTCACGCGAGCACGTTATTTACCTCGGTGGAGAAGCGCGAGAATAATGCGATTTTCATGAAGTGATGGGCTTTGATGTTGGATGGAACTATAATTTTGAGGCACGCTCGAAAATGATTGGAAGAAGCAATATGCCTTGCACGCAAAGGACTACCATCCGAAGTATTGCGATAAAATGTTGTGGGATGGAAATTATTTTTTCCTTTTAATATCGAATAACCTGATATCTTCAGATCGGATCTTGTCCGTGAGAAAAGGATGGCGTGATATCCCAAAGAACTCTTCTGCTGAGTAAATTAGTACTCGGTGAGCTTAATTTTTTTTCTAGTTTCCAGAAGGCGAAATTGGAATGTGATGTTAGCTAAAAAAATTGTATCTGTGAATAAAAATATTTTTTGAAATGGAAATATACATATATTATTTATTAAGTTATTACGGTGCTTATTGCTGAATTTTGCTCGAAATTTTCAATCGATAGTCACTTTGAAATGCATAAATAGATTTCTTTGCCCTTAGCTCCCATCAGACGCTGAAGAGGTTGTTTTTTTCTTTCATTGTACAAATCATCGTGAGATAACTTATTTTCAAATTACTTCTGTTTTTACATCCTTAATTACCGCACTCATGTAACCCATACGCAGTCTTCCTTTGCCTTTCTCTCCATTCACTTGTTCTTCAAAAAGTTTATCCATCAGACAATCATACCCAGTAATCGCACAAATAATGAAGGAAATATAAGTTGCTCTGTTGTCTTTTCAAACTGAAATATCAGTTATTTCCTAGGTTTTTTGTAAAATATGATTGCAGGAAACTAAAATAAAAAGTTATTCAGTATGCACAATTATTGGAGAAATATTTTGGACGTTGAAGTTGCAGTTGTTCTTCGCCACCTTTAAGGTAAAAGTAATTTCCACTTAGTAAAATTGTGCTATTTTCCTTTGCTTTAACGTTAAATTAAAATAATTTTCAGAAATATGTTCTTAGACTAACAAAAATTTCATAAATATCCGGCATTTATTTAATGCCGCATTTAAATATAATGATATTCCAAGCTTCTAGTCAAGCCTAAACTCAGCAGAATCCTAACGGTCAGACGTAAATTTCCAACGAATTTTAAGTATCCACTGTTCTGAAGACATCGATGAGCTCGTCGTCCATGCTTCGCTAGTTTCTGAGGATACCATACTGGTAATAACACCCTGACACATGGCGACCGCGACGACCCGCTTTGAAGTGCAGAACGACCATTCATCCTAATGCGACGATTTCCATCGCCGTTAATATCCGTGAGATGACCAAGCCACCTTTACAGGGAAAGAATCGGTCATAAATTTGCCCACTGTTACGCCCTCCGCGAGCCAGTTGGTGGGGTTGGGGGAATACCAACGCGTCGGCTGACCTCTACTCAACAATTAAATATACATTGATCAAAATGTGGTGGGGATGAGGCAAGGGTTTATGGTTATGCATTTGACTTCCGTTGGTTTCCCGTGTCCAGGGAGAGAAAGAGAATTCGAAGCGTTACAAAATGGTTCACAGCTGCCTATTATGCACTTCCGGTCCGTAAGGAAGCGTTGCAGTAAGTCATCAAAAGGGCTCACTGCCTCAGCAAAAAGCGTCACTGTATACATTACGATTTCTCATTTTTTTCACCTTCCCTGTTAATGGCGCACTTCATTTTTTCACTGAATAGGTTTCAGTAAAGTAGGTTAGATTTGTAGCAAACTTATTAAGGCATTGCTAATTTTATTGTTGACAATGAGGAGGATTACACGTATTCCAATAGATTTCTACAATGATTTCATATCAATACGACTCCAAAAGTGGAGATATCACGTACGCATGTATAGTATTGCAAGCCAAAGATTAGTTTTTCTCCGAATCCCAAGATATTTATTTTAGTTTCCTGAGGCTATTCTTCCCCATGGCCTTCTTAATTCGGCCAAGGTGCTTGTTCCTTGGTCTTCCTCTGGAGACTTTTCCATTAATTTTTGTCTTATGTTTCCTACATAACTGCAGCGTCTCATTACGCGGCCATCCATCGCGTTCATTTTGTCTTCCAGTGATCGTATAAAACGAACGATATGAACATTATGGTCCTCTATCGTTAACTTTCGACAGCTTGCGTCACCGTATTCATGAATCAAATAGTTTAACGATGAAAATTCCGAACAATAAAAAGTTATAGTACCTTTTCACACGATTTATTCAATACGACCGGTTTCGTCGCAGAGGCGACATCATCAGGTACAGAAATCGTTATATTAACAGTTATTTTGTTGTTGTTTATGCGGTTGCTAATACGCGTTGGTAGGGGAGGGTTGCGTTGGGATTAAAACTGTTTAATTAAAATAACTGCTAATATAACGATTTCTGTACCCGATGATGTCGCCTCCGCGACGAAACCGGTCGTATTGAATAAATCGTGTGAATAGGTACCATAACTTTTTATCGTTCAGAATGGATTTTCACATGGTAAAGCCAGAAACAGTCGATAAAAATTCCAATGAATATTAGAGTTTTTTTCACTTACGCTTGCGTGACATTATTGATTAAGCTCAGAATACGCCTATGTATATACTGAGTTACATATTCATATTTACTGTAGGATGCAGGATGCAGTTTTGGCACAAAAAAGGGGAACGTACATATCTTTGCTATCGCTACTTTCGCTTTGAGAGCCATACGCTTTCCGCAAAGATGAGTCCCTCATGTCCAGATCACGAATTTAGATAATAATAATTATGATCTTGATAAAAACCACATTCACCTCCGTCATCTTTGGCGGAACAACGGAAGAGGATAATTGCGATCATTCGAAAAAAAAAACGATAGATTTTTTTGTCCAGTCTTGCGTCGAGGTATCTCACGAACGAAAATGGACATCACCTGTCCGAAAAGCGAGGTAATGATCAAGTGGTCATTTATTGCAGCGGCGTACAAGAGAAGCAGTGAATGAACGGGGGAAAGGGGTTTGGTAGAGTTATGATAGCGTTTAGTGACCGGAAAACGTTGTCCTTGGTCACTTCAAGACAAGATCGGAAGGAAGTGCAGGGAGTTGCATATGGAGGGTGCAACCGGATGGGAAAGAGTTCTCTCCTCGCGCCGCTTTTATTGATGGTATCCTGTACACTCGCCCGGGCAATGTTCACCTCTTCGTCGTATATAATTAAGAGAAGAGAAGGTTTGAGATGCTCACTTTATGCTCATTTACCACGAAACGGCTACAGATGCAGCTGCTTGAAAGAGCACGTTCGTATCGCGATTAAATACTGGTTCTCTCGTGCTACTGCCGACATTTTGGTGAATATATTTTTGTAAGACTGTCCTCCTAAGATATAAATTTAATTATTTTTGAAATGACTCCATTATGAAAGGCATACTTAACGTGGATAGTCTCTGTGAAGTACAGTTATGTGTTTACTCTGGGCCCGTTTCTTCATAGTGAATGACTGAGGGAAAGTTTATTATTTACGAGGGACGTTTTTTCTCAACCTCCGATAGCTCTGCAAAAACACCATACAAGTGACAGGCGGGTACTGCGCGCATAGGGCAACTGCGCATCCTCCGCACCACACGCTCAAGTTATTCCTGATCTTAAGTTTTAAGTCGAAGGTTAGTAGCAATCTCATTAACGACATTGCCTGAATGGATTCGCCCGCCAAGTGTGCGCTGAGGAGCGACAGCCAGAAAAATCGCCGAATGGCTTCAGCATTGACATGTCTCGACCTGTATCCTGATAATAGAGAATTTCTAATGCACTGTGGATAGAGTGTGAAACAGTGTGAAGCATTACGCCCATTCCCATTCAAAACCAAAGAGGAGAAATGCTGGCTTCAGGAAGTGTTCTGATACATGACAACGGCCGTCATCTCAGCGCTGATGCAGCCCAACTGCTCCTTGAGCAATTTTAATGGGACATTTTCGATCATCCGCCATGCAATGTCGACATAGTGCCATGTGACTTCCATCTTAACACTGAAGTGAAGAAGTGGCTAGGAGGGAAGGGTTATCAAATAGGCTTTGAGCTTCAGATCTAAGCAAAATTCATTGGAGGTCACTGACAGCAACATCTTCTGAAGAGGGTATAGTAAAACTTGTCCACAGGCACGACCTATACCTCAATTGACGTGGCGATTTTGTTGAATGGATACCACAGGTGTGTTCAGCTTTTAGCACTGAAATAAATTTTAATCATTCGCTTTGTCCTGTGGGCATGACTCATCAGAGGTTGAAAAAAACTTCCCTCATACATTTGTGTTCGCTAAATAACCTCATTCGACGCTAATGTGTGCTAGTGTAAACAGTGAGTAAAGTGTGCTATTTTGACACCAATTACAACAAAAATCACCCAATCACGGATTCAAACTACATCCTAAAGCCAATTTTAAGGTTAATTGACTTTCGTTTTAGACACTAGTGACAAAAGTGTGTGCACAATGCAACAGTAGTAATCTATATAAATATTACCCTCGTAATGTCTTTGATTTCCGTTTGTGGGCCCGTGCAACACGAAATTCTTATTGCTATGCTTGGGTGAATTATCTGGATATCATAATCATAATATAACAGTATTGCTCTTGTTAAGTGTCATAATTATAGTTTCATGATAATACATTCTGAATTTGCCCTTAAAGTGGTTTTGGCACAATGTCCCGCATAAATACTAAGTAGCGAGCCCATCATCCCATAATTAGCCGGAAACTGCCATTATAAATATTTTTTTCAATTATGTTCTTATTATGTTCATCCCATTTATTTCCTTTTGAAAAAGGACATTGATTTTTAACGTTTAAAAATTTACCGGTATTACGATTACATAAGAGTTAGTTATTCAAAACATATTGGCATCTTTTTTCGATACTGGTGCTCACAGTTAGTTTATTTTATTAAGTTGTGGCAAGGACCATAGTTTTGGGTTTGAATGTGTATTACATGAATTTGCGATGCTGATGTGTTACCAAATGCTTGAAATAAATAAATTTTTAACCTAAGACACCTGAATAGGAGCTGAAGAGTACATATGTATTAACTTGCAAATAAATTCACATGTAAGGAAAGAAAGGGATAGGAACATGTAATAGAAAAAGGACGAGGACAACGGTGCTGTGGTAGATGGAAAAAGCCAGAAATCAGAGGGCAAAAATGCGGCCTGACTGGGACTCGAACCCAGAACCTCCTGGTTGCCGGCCAGGTGCTCTACCAGTTGCGCTACCAGGACAAATATAATGTCATTAAGTTTTATAATGTTACATAACGATGAATTATTTAGTATTAAAGGAAGAAAAACCCTTAATATAATCTGAGCGTGAATAAAATAAATATATAAAAAATAGGCAACGTTGGACATATCCGAACATTGAGCTGACGAAGAAAAAATAAAATCAATTTAATGATTTTTTTCAACTATGCCGACAATTTCTTCCTATGATATTCGATTAAGTTAAAATTAAATATGAAGCCTAAAAATAATGTTTAGTATTACTACCTTCTCAATAAAGAAACAAATGCAAGAATTTCCGTCAAAAAATTGAATAAAATCCTTAAGCCTTATCCACCTACTTTAAAAAATATGCAACGCAGGTATATTTCCTAGGAGGATAACCTGCCACACAGTGAACTCCTATAACTGGTTTTCATTGCACAATGCCACCTAAGAGGGCAAGTTAAGTCATATATGGTTTTCCAAGAGTAATCTTTGAAACTTGTCCTCTGTAACTCTTATTCTGGGTCTCTGAAATGATTCTGGCGTCGATAATGGATAGCAACCTGTGTGTTTTTTTCCTCTTAGATTGTTGTCCGAACCGTAATGGCTTGGAGAACTTTCATATTAATGCTGTACTCCGCTGATATGTAGCTAGTGTTCCCTCGTCGGGACAACCGTTCCATTTTTCGTCGTTATCTCAACAACATCCCGCGTTTCAAAAAGCTTACACCACCACAGAGAATGAATCGCATTACCTATGCGTTCGCCTAGCAAACTTCATAGTTCTTCCTAGTGGTATCCACGGGAAAGCTAGCGCACAGTGGGAAACAAAGTCATTACTTAGGTATACTGGGGGCATTTTTCGATCCGGGATAAATCAAAGCACAGCCACCGAGCGCTTTCTAACTTTGTTAATTAAAGCGATCCAAAAGGAACACTGGGTTGAATCGAGCGAAGCGCCATCAGATGCATGCACGTTACCCCCTCCCTCCTCGACTAGGCTAGAGCTTCTTCGTCTAGGAGAGGAGGTTTTACTATTCGTCCCCCTAAAATGCGGGTTCATCCAGAGACCTCCTAAAGGGGCGACCTTCGTGGGTCCTGGATTCTATGACGACGTCGCTTCGTCTTAATTGCTGCTGTTGTTAGCGCCAGCATGGGGAGGAAGAATAAGGGGTACAAAAAAAAAGAAGATCAAACAAACGGCCGAAGTCTCCATGTTATTTCTATCTCTCTCCTAGCTTGTATGGATGAAATTCTCGGAATTGCAGCAGCGGGGTAGTCACCAAACTTCCCATTTCGCGGATTAACTTTTCTTGTTTCCAAGAAAAGTCTTTGGGCTGAATGCACACGGTTGCGCATCAATTTATGTTCTCATAAACTATAGTTTTCTCATCCGACGATCGGAAGCCGGGGTCGCTTTTCTTTTTGGATTAGGGAAGGAAAAACTGCGTACCGTTCATTGGAGGTGAAAAATTGCGCTCGAGGTTTTTAGGGGAAAAAAGTTATGACATGGTCATAGAAATTTTTTATAATTATTTTCTGTAATCCTGTAATGGCGATTCAATTTTATAGAATTCAATTTTTATTGATTTAAAATTATATTTTGAACAAAATTTCAATCAATATTGACTTTAGTAGTTGACCGGTTACATGCCACTTTGAAAATCATCAGGCCATGTAGGACGAAACCGGTCGTATATTTAAGACAGATTTTGGTACTTACTAGTTTAAAGTAATTTTCACAAAGTTGAGATCAAAAACATTTGATTGAATATTCTAATTCGAGTATAATGTATCATCTCTCAGTGATTATTACATATAGAAAATCGCGAACCTAATTATCGTGTTAGCGAATAATATTTGAATGATTTTTCTTTTTTCCCAATAAAATAGTCTGAAGAGCCATTCATAGTGTCTACTACCTATGGTCTTCACTTTAGTCCATCAATTTCAAGGGACTCGTATTGCAATTCCTTATTTGCTCGTATTCCTTATTTGTGAATATGAGAATAAAGGAATATTTATTATTTACCTCTTACAATTAGGTAACTCAGAAAAATTTGATTAGTTTCTTCATATTCCCTTGTGGCGTAAATTTACGCTGATATGGCTGAGAGTAGAGTTCATGTTACTCAGGAGTGATAATTAAACTCCAACTGAAATTTTAACGAGCATGTGCACCGTTAAAACTAGAACATATAATTTGAGCTCTTATCATGTTGCATCTCTATAATGATTCAGTTTAGCACATTCAAGCTCCACCATCATGATAATACGAAAAATAATTATGACAATTAGCTAATTTCCGGTGTCCAGACCTAACTTGCAGAAAGTTAGAGACAAAATGGCAAATTATTCCAATTCTGGGACATAAAAAAATGTGTAATGAAAGGTACAACTTAAATTTATTATAGGACGACCCAGGTTTAAGTTGATTCCATGGAGACACCCGAGGCAAGGAATTATAAAAATGTAATCTGAGATCGTGAATATCAATCAATTTTCATCCTTGAACAATTTCATTGAATCAACTGCCAAGATTTTTCTCCTTTTCATACCTATGAGAGAATGACTGAGCAGAGAATAATTTTTGGTAATGACTTCCTATCCCAATGTCTTTAATCATATGCCAGCTGAGTTTGTGGGATTTGCCCGAAGTTAATGAAATGAGTTGATCACTTCGTCTAATTCACTGACTTTATTTGTGATACTTCGTCCTGTTGAAAGACTTAAGTAGACAAAAAGGAAACATGATTGATTAAATAAGTTCATCACTGTGTCTATTCCACTCACTTGATTTGGGTACACCTCGACTAGTTTCAACACTCCCAATACATTTTCTAGAGGAAATAATTTTGGAGAAGATTCCTGGAATGCAAGCGTATATCATCTATAAAATGACACAGAAGTATTGAAACTAGTCAAGATCAACAAATAGAGAATGTGGAATAGACAAAGTGATCAACTTATTTAATCGATTATATTTCCCTTCTGTATTGTTAATTATTTCAATGAACAGCCCTTACGGGTTTCAGTGTGCCATCCCGTTTAGAGATTATAATTTTTATGCTACTGAGTCAATCCATTACAAATCACCCAGGCAATGTTGCTCAACATTTTTAATTATCCTGTTTTTTTTTATCATTGGTTCCCCACTAAAAGACAATCACAAAACACCATTTGCAAAAAGTCTCGTTTCCTTCATAAAAATTTATGGCGTTAAAAAGTTAGCATTGACAAATTTTTCCCGAGTTTTTGAGGATAGATTTTGACTGACTGTCTTTTATGATGGAAAAATAAAAAAAAAACGGTTTTCAAAATTTCTTTTCTTGATAAACAGACTGGTTTTTAAATTATTCTGGTGTCTTTTAAAATAGCTTCAAAATTAAACTTTATACAAATCACGTTTTTCAATAATATTTGCCCATCCGCCCTTTTAAAAATGGCTTTCAAAAAAAAGTATGGCTTGTATTTTTTTTTTTCAAATGTTGTTTTATGATCGTCTACTTGTAGGGGACCAATGATAAAAAAATCAGGATGGTTAAAAATGTCGAACAACAAATTTTACTCATATTGGGGGATTTGAAATGGAATGACTTTACTACTTTGAATTTTGTCGGTACGACGAAAAGTACGATATTCATCAGAAGACTCACCACCTCCTCCGCACAAAGGTGCTTCGTGACTTTTAACCAACCCTCTATCTATGTCATCACCTCACTTGATTTATGGAAGTGCCCTTACATAAGACAGTGCCTAGGATAAGATATTAAACCACCCTCCCTGCTCTACCGTCTCCTTAATCATCTTACGTAATACCTCTCGAAAGGGCATTTACAGTTCGATCTCTTCCTTACTCTTTTTATTAGTGGTATTAGTAGTGTTATTTTTATTCCACTTTCACAAAGTAACAGTGACGCATATAAAGTAGAATGAAAGTGGAATATAGGCAATGCAGAAGAACAATTAAATACTCGTTTCGGGTATATGAAACAAACTTAAATACAAACAAACGTTAACTTACTGTTGACAGAAAACAGGTAAAACAGCAGGAAAAATTTGGCTGTTTTCAATACAAAAATACGTTGTGAAACACTGGAAAGGAACTATCATCATCATATGTACATGTTACCACCAGGCTAAATGCCTACTTGTAACAATTTTAATAATAATAATAATAATAATCAATCAACAGTAACAATTATTAAGGAAAAAGCGTGATTTTAAAAAATCTTTACTTTTGTACTTTACCTCCAATATATCCCTCCAGTAATTTCTTAAATCTTATAATATGGCTAATGTTATCAATCAATCATAAATACGTCGTTCCTTCGTTCGGTATTTTCATGATATGTGGGTAAATTCCCATTTATAATACCCTAATCTTGTAATATATTTATGCCTTCCCCTCACCGCTGCAGCCAATCTCGATATAAATACCTTGTTCCTTCTTCGGATATTCGCATGATATGTGGGTAAATACGGATTAATAAATACCATAATCTTCATACCGATTTATAAATATCCAAATCTTATGGTATATACCCTATACCTTCCCCTCACCTCAGCAGATATTCTCAGCAAAAATTCCGTGTTCCTTATTTCGGACATTTACATAATATGTGGCTAAGTACCGATTTATAAATACCTAAATATTATTAATACCTTTCTCCTAACCGTAGAAGACATCCTCGGCCAGCTATCAAACAATATTAAATGCTCTCTTCCATCTATCGGATACTTACAAAATATTTGGGTAAATTCCCTTTTATAATTACCCTAAACTTGTTATATATACCTATCCTATCATCTGCTCTCTCCGCAGTAGACATCCTCGACCAAGGCCCCTTCTCCCGGGAACCACCTCCCGGCGACCTCCCCTCTCCTCCCCTCTCTCTTCGGCCTCACCGCATACATTACTCTCGGGGCAAACGCTCCCATAAATTCAGCACCAGCGACACGCACTCTTAACTGCTCTCGGCCCTGCACCGCCCACCTCCTCCTATTCCCCTTCACCCCCTGCCTCTTCCTCGCCCCCGGGGCACTCAGAAGTAGTTCATGTGACTCGGGGGTGGGCCCAGGGATATTCATCCGAGGAGAGAACAAGGAACGAACAATGAAGCGTCCAGTCTTTCTTGTTTTAACAAGGGTTTTAATGGGATGATAAAGAAGAAAACGGGGAGGGGTGAGCACATAGGTGGTGGTATATCTACCTAATGTGCTCGCGAGATGTGTGCGGAGTCCCTCGGAAGCCAAGTTTGAAAAATCATACCATGGCATTTGTATGTGTGTATAGTTAAAGAAGAAGCAGGAGCAATTTCCACAATTTTAAATTTATTGGTACTGGTACTGGTATTGATATTGGTACCAATAAATTTAAAATTGTGGATATTGCTCCTGCTTCTTCTTATGTTCCGTTTCCACTCCATCTCTGAAACCTCAGATTATATTTGTGTGCATAGTTTACGATTACACAATAATGTGCAAAAATGATGCGTGTAGCACATAATAGTACCAGAGCGAGTCACTATTACCAAAACAGAATCACATGAAAAAAATATTCACACGGGAAAAAAATAATCTTTCTCAACATTACGAGGTTTTTTGATGTCGAGAAAGAAGCTACTCATTCAAAAGCTGCGAAATATTAATTTCCCTAGTGAGTGTTTCTTTTCGTGTTTCTGTTTTAGTTTTAGCGACTCGCTCCGGAACTATCATGGTGTACTTAATATATTTAAGGTGATGCACTACAAATGTCTACCGAGTCGTAAAAAAGCAGAAAAGTGATCAATAAAATTTCGAGAGATATTATTGTCAGTAATGTCGGAGAGAAAATATCTCGTGAGCCGAATTTGATAAACCTCACTACCGCATTCGTATGTATACAAGTTGTAAATAACACATTTGAGATGATGCACTACACATTTCTACCGAGTCGTAAATAAAACAGAAAAGTGTAAGAAAAATTCGAGAGTGACATTATTGTCAGGTAGGACCGAAAAACAATCCCTCGTGAGCCAAATTTGAAAAAATCTCACCACCGTATTCGCATGTATGTATAGTATACATAATATATTTGAGGTGATACACTACAAATGTCTATTGAATCGTTGTAAAAAATAAAAGAGAAGTGATAGAAGAATCAGACTGACATTTTTGCCAGTTATGTCCGAAAAACAAAAAAAAAATCAAAACGTTAAGTGCGATGCGGCACATTTTCCCGGTATGCGATTGAAAATATATTCCTTAACATTTTTTTTGTAACCAAATGGAAGAAATCATTTAATCACACCTTTATAATGCATCTTCTGTATTTCCCCTGCCATCATTTCCATGGTAAGAGATTTTTTTCAAACCTTAGATCTGTATTTTAGTTCCTCTTATGCTTCGCTAGATGTGTGCGGAACCCCTCGAAAGCCAAATTTGAAAAAATCCCACGACCACTTTAGTGCATATCTACTCGTCTAAGTTGGTCACTATGTATAAATTTCTCTCACATATATTTCCATTTGGACAAAACCAATAATATCCAGAGATCTCTAGTTTATGAAGTGATGTGCACCAAATTTTAACAAAAGATACGGTGCAATGCAAAATGACCTCAGATGTCTACACAATTAAAAAAAATACTACTACTCCTATTCGTGTCAGATGGCTTCCTCGTTGTTCCTTAATTTTTGTTGGGGATTATGGGTCGTATTATTTCTCTAGATTGTTTTCACGCTTTTGTTAGATCTCTTCCGTATTTCTCTTGTGATCATATCCATGATTTTTTTCATTCCATTTCCTTGAATTTATTGCCAAAATTTTGAAACCGTAGATTAGCATTTAAGTTCGTCTTATGCTCAGATTTTTATTAGCTGATTGGTACACCTTATTCTACAATGGTAATGGCGGAGGATGCTCGTGTCACCAAAAATCCATGTGGAGCAGAACTGTGGTCTACCAGCACTATAGTAAGAAACATTTCCCCTTAATTTGATATTCAGATACTTAATATTTTGTGCCACTAAGAGTCCAGTTTCCAATGAGACCTCGCAATTTTGGAGATTTTAGGAAGATTGTAATAAGTGATCAGTAGTGTGATGCATGAGATGCACCAGGTTAGGTCGTGTAGGAAATAAGTAAGTTTTAAATCACATTAGTATTCTTTGTTTTCCTAATTTTGAGAACAATCATCGGACTAACAGTTGGACAACTATTATGTTCCCCAATTTTTTACCATTATTCGCATATTATGTTACAAATAATCTCTAGAGTTTTAATTTAGTGCTGACAAGGGAAAAATATTTCTTGGCATCTCCATTAGACCTTGCTACCTTTACTATTTGACCTCTACTATCCGCGTTCATACTATTTCGGAAAAGTTGTAGTCATGCTGTAATTGTGTTTACAACGTGATCTCAGCTAATTTTACCTGGAAAACACTGAACGTCCAACGTAGCTGAAAGATCAGAGTTTGAACCAATTCTTTTTGGCGTAAAATGGGCTAAAAATAATAGTGCCTTTATTGGTTTGTGGGATTACATTTATTTTTGTGGTTTCTTACATATTTAGAAAATCACACACACCTATTACCTGGGTAGTGAAAACCCACTCATTTGAGATTCGGAATGGCAAACAGTGGCGTTACCCCGCAGGCTGGCTTAGTGGCTATTTAGGGAAGGACATGTAATGAGGTGAGTTATTAAATTATCTCCGAAGAGATCAAATGATAAAGAGTGAAATTTCAATCGGAATAGAAACAGGCGTTTGAAATTGTACAGCGAAATCTCAAAATCCATAATGCACGGATTAGTGATTGCTTCAAGACAAATTAAAAGGAAGCCTTTCCTCAGAAACAACTCGAATTCCCACAGCACTTTATACCCCTCTCTCTTGGTCATTCGCATCGGTGTGATTTCAGCACGCTCCTCCGCTGGAATTAACTTGGGTAGTTTCCCGCGGAGAGCGGACGAAGAAATCGAGTTATTCAGCATTCTGGGGGTTGCAAAAAATAAAAATAAAACAAAAAGAAATCTCGAGAAAACTCGTAGGGCAGATATTTTCGGTCGGGTGAGGAAAACTCGACCCCGCCGCGCCAAAACACGGTGAAATCCTCAGCTATATCCTCTTCCTTCCCTTCTCCAACTCTCAAAAAATTTGCTTCATGCAACCCTTGCGAACGTGACCTGGCAATTGCTCTAGTGTCCCGTGGGAAGTTTAGGATGGCCGGGATAGAAGGTTAAATCACGGGGAAGGCGGAACGAGTAGCATTCAACTGCGATCCGGAGGTAGGTTATTGCGCCGAAAAATCAGTAAATATTGGGGAAATGAAAATCATAAGTCAATATTATAAGGGGTTACAATACAGGGTTGAATCTTCTGGATTAAGTTGTGCTGTTGGATAAGTAAAATAGCCACAATTGGTACCACAAATTGATCCATTATGCTCAATAGTTTTTTGGGACGGGAATTTTTTCTTAGCACTTCTTGGCCAGCAGTCAAAAATGTAAGTTTTTTTCAAATAACTTCGTTTGGCCCAACATACATTGTGTAGGACAATTTCAAGCACCCTAACAAGGTATTATACCTTAAATTTACTCTAATATCTGATAAACTTCATATTTATATTCGTATCAGAGAAAGCTTATTAAATGTTAAATAATTGCAGGTATAAGGACAAATTTATCACTTACCACGCAGCGCCAAAACACGGTGAAATCCTCAACTACATCCTCTCCCCTCCCTTCACCAAGTATTAAAAAATATTCCTCATACAACCACCCCGTCTGCTTTTTTCAAATTTCTTCCTTACCACGAGCTCCCTCATCCACAACTTCCTCCACCGCTGCACACTCCGAACGTGACCTCGCCATTGCTCCAACGTCCCGTGGGAAGTTTAGGTCGGCCGGGATAGGAGGAAAGAGCACGGGGAAGGTGGATTCACATCACGTCCTCTAGCCGGCGTTCTATGCCGCTAACCCCAACTCTCAGCGGCGGCGGCAGTGGTATGCTCCTTGGTGATCCCCCGCAGGACTAGAAAAGTCTCGCCCGTCCCGTGAGCAAACCCTGCACCCCGACTCGCCTGCTTTCTCTCCCTCTTAACGTGCTTCCATTGCCCGCTTCTGGATTGCAACCCCTCAACAAACTCAACTCTCAACTGCCTTCCTCGGTGGCGGAGTAGTCAAGTCCTCGCCCTTCAAGCAAGAGGTCGCAGGTTCGTGTCCCGCCTGGGTCGATGGACCCTATCAAGAGCATGGTTGTTCAACTGAAGGCTGGAAGGCGATACTTGGTGGAACTTGGTGACAGGAAACATATTAAAGATACACTTTCATATGCTCCACAGAAGTTTTAATAACCGACCCAGGTTTCGACAGTACACTATGTCATCATCAAGGTAATTACCTTGTTACCATGATAATGACATAGTGTACTGTCGAAACCTGGGTCGGTTATTAAAACTTCTGTGGAACATACAAAAGTGTATCTTTAGCATGGTTGTTCGCGCACCTCGAATTCCTGAATTTGTTGAAACCTCCATTGTATAAGGCCGGTACGCGCCGTTTTCGGTGGTGTGTTTTATCATTTCTAGATGAAAAAGTTAATCTTTTTGAGGCACATGTAGAAAATATTTTATATTCGGAGAAGGGTTGGTATTTATTTTTATGTTTTTGGAGTTTGGAAAAAAAATAAATTCTAATATTGAGCAAGTGCTTTTCTGAATGCGGGAGTCGTTCGTATATGTCACATTCGTTGGCCACGACATTTTTTATCAGATCCTGCATCGCCTGCATTCAGATCAAAGCTTGGGGACGCCGAAAGGTGACCTGGGCCTTAAAACGTCGGGAGTATGCTGCATCCCATGTGAATGCCGCCGCATACATTGGGGAAACGGGCCGCACCATAGAAAAAAGACTGACGGAACATGAAAGATGCATACGCCTGTTCCACCCACTGATATCAGCGGTGACAGAGCATTGCTTAGACTTCGGTCACAGAGTCGATTTCAAAATACAGAAAGTTCCATGCCGCACAGACAACTATTGGGGCCGAATAGTCAAAAAGGAAATACATGCCAACCTGAACAAAAATAACATCAACAGATACAAATGCTTCCAGTTAAGCAATGCGTGGAAGGGTGTCATCAACCACTATAAACCACACCGATCGAGAACGGACCAATCAAGACACACTAAAACGGCTGTCGAGGGTAAAAATACCGGCAAGAACTTGGCTTGACACTCAACCCCTGAAGACTTCCTAACCTAATTCTTCTTTTCCTGTAATCTTCCTGTCCTAAGTCAGTTAGGACATGTGACACAAATGTACACCCGGTGGGAAACTCGGAAACAATTCCTGCAATGTTTTATTAGATTGTACGATTATTTATGCCCACGAGGGTAAAGTCCTCGCCTGCCAAACAAGAGATCGCAGGTTCGAGTCCCGCCTGGGTAGGTTGATCTTTTCAAGGGCATGGTTGTTCGTGCGAGTATAATTGTTCAATTTGTTGAAAACTTCAATGTAAAAGGCCGTTATATGCTGCTTTCGGTAGTCTAGGATTAAATAAAAATAAAAATCTGTGGATTAACGAAATATGGAACTTAAAACTTCCTACCACGTGGGCTCGGGTTTAAATCCCGGCGATGGCAGAGAGTTTTTGGAGATTTTCCGCTCGAATGATCAAATACCTGCTGCCTGCTCCAATACCTGCTCCAATCTTGTTTCATTTCAAGCGCAGAACTCTCGTCTTACCCATCTTGCGAAAAAAAACTTATTGTGTGCACCCCAAGTCGTCTGCCTTTTCCAGCGATCTTTCTCTCATAACCTATTTCATAGAAATGACGAGTCTATATCGTAATGAACTTCCGATACCAAATTGCTCAACGACGAGTGAACCTTGTCATAGGGTTTTCAAAATATGAGCACTATTTTGGGGAACAATATACACATTTTGAAAGTTTAACAATGTTAAAATATCTATAATGCAAATGAAGAACTCATATTTCATGACATGTGATGCATTGGAAAGAATAAAATGATTTAATACGAGTAGCGATAGATGTGTTCTCAAAGTATTCAACTATCAATTTTGAAAATATTTTCACTAATTCAAAAGTTAACCTCAAATTCACATGAGGACTATTGCAATGACACGCCAGTCACCAAATAGCGTGCGAATCAACATGTGGATACGCGTAGATTGAAAGAGGACGGGGAGGACAACAGCAAAATCTTTCCCTGTGACAAAAAGTCAACTTTGATTGTGAAGCATGAAAATTAATGAGATGTTGCTCAGTTTTTTCGACGTATTTACCTAATGAAAATCCTAGTTTTTCTCCTTTTATTTGCTTGACGTGTAATTTTTCCAAAATTGCATTGACAAATGTATTGTCCTCGGTTTGTCATTATTACTCACTCCAGTTCAACTCTGCCAGCATGTAAGGGGAAGGAGGGAAGATCCACGGGATAGAGGAGTGTATCGCGAATCAAGAAACGCCCGCGATGCGTTTCGGCATGAAGGGAAGGGAGGATTCGACGAAACGGCTGAAAAGTTTGCTATAATGTCTCTAAAATATCATTTTTATTCTAGAAAACGCTTTATTCGGATCGAATGAATCAGAATTCAAAATAAATGCTTTTAGGCCCGGCTATCCGACATCGCACGCACCTAGAAATTTTTTTATACTTTTTTCACACCAATTTGCACATTTTCAGAACACGAATTCTTAAATACGACCATTTAAAAAAATAAGCTCCGGCCTATTGCTCCCTAATAGATGGTAAACCCCTCAATAAACTCAACTCTCCATGAAATCCGGGGATTGACGAAATATGAGTACTGCCCTGAGGAGGGCATAAGGGGAATTCGGGTTGGTGTCGTGGCTGGGGCGTTGGCTTCCCACTCTGTAGGCTTGGGTTGAAATCCCGGCGGTGGCAGAGAGTTTCCAGAGATTGCACGATCTCTCCTTGAATGTTCGATACCCACGCTGCACAAGCGCTCAACAATCGCCCCCCGAATCAAATCCGCTCATCTAGGAGTCCAACAATACGAATGCGCTCAGCTGGCAATAACCGGAGCATGAACGCTCACGTCCAATTCTCCAAGCTTCGCTGGTATCCAGGGTGGTGTGTTGGTCAGGCAGTCCTTGATGCCTGGGCCTATCAGCTTTCCAAAGTTTTGTTTTTCAACTGTTTTTTCCTTCGGAGAGGTTTCCCCGTCCATTTCTTTGCCGGAGTCCTTCACCTCCGTCTCTTCTTCGGCGGCAGATCCTCCTCCATGCCAGTTGAAGAGCATGGCCGCTTATAGCGGTCATGTGTGAACGGCTTTTCAGTAGCAATTCGTCGGATGTCCTTGATGTTTGATGCTTCGGCTTTCTCGAAGTATTCCTTGGCGATTGTCTTAAAGTCTTGAAGTTGAAATATTCAATTTGTTTCGATGCCTATGAGGGCGTATAGGAACTCTCTTGCGTAGTTTCATCCCAGTTTTAGGACGTTTTTCAGAGCAACATTCCACGCTGGTGAGCATTTGTGCTCCGGCTATTGCCAGGTGATCGCATTCGTATTGTTGGGCTCCTAAATGAGTGGATTTGATTTGGTGGGCGATTTTTGAGCGCTAGTGCAGTGGATCTATCGTGTTGTCATCATAATCATTAGTCAACAATCCGAAGATTGATGTATGGTCTTAGGTTTTCCCGGCGTACCAGGTGCAGAAAATTTTATCGGGTTTTCCACTGGTTGATGTTGTCCATGTTTCCACACGTTTCGAGCAGAGACTCGAGCAGGAGATCTTCCTAAGGATTTCGGAAGATCCCCTGGTGATCATCAGCAATTCTCTGCTCGAAACGTCGGGAGACATGGACAACATCAACCAGTGGAAAACCCGATAAACCTTTCTGAATCCTAAGATTGGTTTGACGCAGCTCTCCATTCCTCTCTCCTATCCACTATCTTTTTCATAGTGACCTCCTTGGTGCATAAAATTTAGGATTATTGACCTGATGTGATAAATAGCATCCGAAGATTCAAGGGTTATGGAGTGAAATATTTCCGTATTTAATTTAATGCTTGCAATTTTCTCCGATTATAAAATATATTACGACCCAGGTTTCAATGCTACTAAATCATCTTCAAGGGCACCATTTGTGACTTGAAAATGATGTAGTAACGTTGAAACCTTATTCAGCCGTGTAGCCAGGTACAAATGGTGTCAAGTCAACTTTTTTCGGAATATCGGGTATATAATGGAAAATTATATCGAATGATTAACAAAGATATCGTACTACCCGCTGATTTCATTTAAAAGCTCACAACACGTGTTTTGATTGCCTATAGTACGGTACGATATCTTTGTTTATCATTCACAAATCATGTCCTTAAACATAATGTTGTAACGTTGAAGCCTAAGTCGTAATAAATTTTATAAAATATATCTTGTAAAATCGCAAGCAATTATTTCAGCAGTGATGCTGAGCTACAAATACCCAAATATTGACCTTTTCGTATGCTTCTCGGCCCAAAATTAATTTTCCACGGTTTTAAAATTTATTACGACCGGTTTTCAATGTTTGTACATCATCTTCAAGGACACCGTTTGTACGTTGAAGATTATTTTGTGACATTGAAACATAATACAACCAAGAAATCAGGTAAAAGTGGTATCAAATGTGTATAAATTAACTGCACTTACCTTATTTGCACTATTTGTACCTTGAAAATGATGTGGTAACATCGAAACTTGGGTCGGATTAAATTTATTTTGTGGAAAATTGAAAATCAACTTTCATCGTCAAATCAACTATTCGCAGAGAAATATCGCGAAAAAATCTACTAAATGTTGAACAAATATATATAATACTGCCCACAAATTTATTTAATAACTCACAACAAGTGTTTCGATTGCCTTAAACTCATCATCAGCTATCCACGTGTTGTGAGCTGTTAAACAAAACTAGTAGGCAGTACGAAATATTTTTTATAATGCTAAAATGGTGTCCTTGAAGATAATGTAGTAACATTGAATCCTAGGTTTCAATAAATTTTATAATGGTGGAAAATTACAAGTATTCAGTGCTGTGGTTGGAAAAAAATGTAGGCGGTACTCACCAAAATTTGCCAACAGCTAAACATGTATTATTATACGGCCGGCCGCGATTGAAATGTCAAACCTCTTACATTAGTTCCAAGTTGTGCCACAAGATAACTCTGAACAAGTAAATAATCATTTTCGATTTTTCTTACTGAAATCCGTTGGACAATTTACAGTAGGGTTATGTTTTTACAGATTTATATAGGTAGTTTAACTGGTATGCTCATAACGAGTTTGGATTTTAGGGGGTACGCCGTACCGACCCAACTACAGCACTGCAAGTATTATATCAACAGTTATAATGAGTTATAAATACCCGGATGAAAACCTTCTTTTCAGGCATCACTTTCAAAATTGGCACGGATAATACAAAAAACACGGGGAAACCTACGCGTAATTGTGGTTTGTCTCTTGGCCTTTCATGTTTGCGAGCGTGTCTGGTCACGTGATGCGCTCCGCCGAGCCCACGGTGTTCCTTAGTGTTTCCCCCCGTCTCACCCTCGTGCACACTACGCCCTCACGACGGCAGAAGCGGAAACGTACGTAGTTTTCTCTCCCTAAGGTTTTACCGGCCTTCATTCCTCTCTCTCTCTCGAGTTTCCAGACTCAGCAGGTTGGAAAGTATTGTAGAACCTTGCCCTCTCATCTATCCAGGGAGTTTCCTCTAGTCTTAAAGGTAGAAAAAAATGGTAAAAAGAAAAAAGGACCGTCTGCAGGATGAAAGAAAAGAAGATCGTGACAAACGGAAGAGCAGAGGTCAACGGGCACGGGAGAAAGAGGGGAAAGGATTGTGGAAATAAACCACACCAATATTATAAATAATTGGGCCGGAACGGGAAGGCGGAAAAAGAAGGGAGTTTTCCTCAGGGCGAGGAAAACGTTTCAGACTGTGACGCTATTCTTACTCCGGGAAGGTCGTATTTAATCCTGGAGATAGCACTTCCAGAGAGCTCTAGGAAAAGACAAAGTAGAAACGCCCTTCCCTAAAACGGTGGAAACCAAGAACACGTTACAACTAGGCGTCTTGAATCCGGTGGAGCTCTTCCTCATTCCCAGCAAAATTAGTATTCAATTCTTCTCGTCTGTAATATTATAATAACATTAAAAAGGAGGCGTTTAAGTTTGACTGAGTTATTGGAAAATTTTGTGCTGGTCTACCTCGCCTGAAATATGCTTCTTACAATCTACAATATACCACCATGTCTCAATGGTGAGAAATTATTTTTGGGATACACATGGCCGTACCCGGCGAGGGGCAAGAGGGGGCAGCTTCCCCCCCCCCCTCCAGAAGCAAAAGTTGCAATTGTCTTTAAGGAAAATAATATTTTTTCACGCAAATAATTTTAAAAGCTAATAAAGAGCTGTTACAGTATCTTTTAAATGCTGATTTCATTCACCTTTTCCATGCTTGAAACTCACCTACAACTTGAAAAACCATGGCTTGCCCCCACCCCCCTGTTTTGATCCTGGGTACGCCCTAGAGGAAACAGGCTAAGTCTGAACCTCGTTTTGTAGGAAAAGACACAGTAGAAACGCTAAAACGGTGGAAACGCGTTACATCTAGGCGAATTGAACCTGTTTTCCTTCCCGAAGAAAATTATAATTCAAATCCTCTTGTCTACAATATTATTATTACAATAAACAGGCAGATTTCTCTCTTTCTTCTCCAAATAAGCATTCAAATATCCTCGTCTATGTAATAGTATAATTAATTAAAAGAGGAGATATTTTAATTTCACTTAGTTATTGTTAAAATTTTGTGTTGGCCTTTTACGCCTTACTATTCTTGTTATAATATACCGGATAGTCTTGTTCACAATGTTGAGATATTATTTGTGGGATACATTTTGTCTGAACCTCATTTTATTTCACAAATGTATACAGCAGACAATCGTATTTTAGCTTCTGCATACAATTTGTAAGTTTTATGTATAAATCATGCTTATTATTAATTTAGGAATATTTTTGCATAGATTGTAATCCTGGAAATAATAATAGTAATAAACAAAACAGAGCTACGAAACAGTGCTTGAAAACAGCGCATTTAAAATTTATTACGATTAGCATATCCAAGCAGATAAAACTATAGTTAATAACAGACCAGATATAGTGTTGATTGACAAGAATTATAGAACTTGTCACATAGTTGATATTGCTGTGCCGCTGTCGCACAACATCGAAAAGACCGCCGGAATAGCCGGAAAAATAAATAAGTACCAAGAATTGGCAATAGAAATAAAAAGAATATGGAATATGGAACAGGTATACCTCCAATTGTCATCTCAGTTACCGGTATCATCCCAAAGCATATACAAAACACTTTAAAAATATTCAACCTTCACCCAAATACATACATCAAATTGTAAAAGACTGTAATAATTTCAAACTTTCATATCACGAGAAAATTTCTCAACGCAATTCAATAGTAAAGAGCTACATTGGTGAGAACCCTTACTCTATACACTAAAACAACTCAGTGAAAACTGAAGAATATTTAAAGGAAAATAATAATGAATTTATTTTATTTATCTAAGATACATAGCTCAAATAGGATAATACATTAAAAACAGTCCCTTTACAAATACTTGATACGCTTTTCCTTGCGTAACAAACATCTTTTGACATATAAAACAAGAAAAGAGAAAAAACCCTGAAACTACATTATTTTAGATTAAAAAAATATTTTTACAGGTCCATCAGCAGGCACTCCATAATTCATTTGCAAGAAGTTAAAACATTAAAAGAAACAATAAAAAAACTTAATAATAATAATACTAATAGCAATTTTTCAAGGAGCTACCTGGTCCTCCACACGCTATCTTTGTCCTCCAAAAAATTGTATTTTATTTTTGTAATAAACGCACTCACTTGCACTCCCGTATGTTTTTTTTTACATATACTCTTGCCCCCTGGCTAATATCTAGCAAAATTGCTCTCTTCTTAAAAATATGCCCAGGCCCAGCCAAGGGTCCCACCCTCCTTGCCGCCGGGAGCTGCATTAGAACCAAGGTCTCCCTCCCGTTTCGGTCGCATCTTGCATTTTTCCCATTGTAAAGCAGTCCACATTCCTCCTTCCATTCTCCCGGGCACACGATAAATGCCGTAATAAATCCATCTTCTCATTTCCCCACGTTTATGCACTGGCGTTTTTACTTTTGTTGCAGAAGCCATTTTTTTTATTCCTCGTACTACTTTCGTCTATTTTTACCTCCTCAAGACAGCAAACTCCAACTTATTATTTTTCTCTCGCGTCCTCTTCCCCAATTCTTGCATCAACCATTACGCCGGATATATTTCATCCCTTAGCGTTCTCTTCATGTCCTCCAGCCATGCCCTGTGGGAATGCCTCTTTTAAAAAAATCGTTTATCGTTTTAAAAAGCTAGTGGTCGCAAAAATAGAATAGTTTTAAAATATTCCTTGGCTTACATTCGTTTAAATGTCATTACTTGAAGAAATTTTTGTCACGTTATACTCACGTTTCCCACAAGTTTCAATTGAGTTACCATAATATCCTCTCAGATGAGTGAAAAAATAGAGTTGGGTAATGATTAAAATTAGAGAATTCCCTTTGGTTTTGCTCAAATAAAGAATGACTAAAGTAATGAATGTTTAGGACTTTTTAAACCACCAAAAATTGCTAGTACACTCGTAATGGGTACATTTATGAAGTGAAAATAAGTAAAATATCACTTCTCTTTAATATTTTCACGATTGGGGTTTATAAATATCAATGAAATGTAATGGAGCAATCGGATTCAAATATACAATCCACTATTTCTTTGTTTTTGATTAAAATCATAATTTAATCAGGTTCAGTGTGTTTTGTTTAGTATTTTTGGAGTACTTTATCCACGAATACCTTCACCTGGATACATATTTTTTAACTTTTCATATAATTGGGCATCTATTTATCAACAAAATAAAATTAAGCCTATTAGTACTACTAGCTCCTTGAATCTTTTTTTTCCATATTGTGTTTCTGAATCGGCAGCAGAAACGCACATACTGTAAACGTTCACCAACACTGGCTTATTTTTAGTCGATCTCACCAAAATGTTCAGTACCATCTGAATGTTAAGTTCTTACTTATGTTTCCACCCACGGGAAGCATGGTAGCTTAGTGAATGGAGCGCTTGTCTTCTGAATTGATTACGGTACAGGACTTTGTCTTACATTTGTAAAATGATCAAATGCAGTATTCATGAATGAAACCCATCCCCATCATATGCTCCCATTTAGCTGTCTTTCTTTAATTTCTTTACCTAGTGTCGCAATTTTTAAAGACAAAATGCATTACTTTATTATTAGTTATTTTTATCGAAAAAAATCGCCACCATCTGGTATTGAAAAATTTTAACGTCCGTATTCAAAGATTTCCGCTACAACTCGCTAGTAGGGCGACTAACTTAGTCGTCTATTAAGACCATTAAGTCGCCCACTAATGATATGGCATTCATGGATTATATTAAGTGACTAATGACTTAGTATGCACTAGCCAGCTCGACAGCCGATACTTGGCAGTCATTTGTGTTCAACTCGCTGGGCTACTTTTGACAACACTGCATCTGACTTCTCCGCGGCGCGGCGTGAAAATTCGTAAAACTATGAAAAGAAGGAATTGATTCAGCAAAATGCATCAAATTTTTGACCTGATAGTCGATAAATCAATGTAAATCCATTGCAGATATATTTATTGATTATTGTACACAAAATATAATGCTAAGCCATTGGGAAAGAAGAGATATATACATACTACCGAAGTATTTCTATGCTTGAAATGCAGTTATTCTTGTACTTAAACCACCGTGTATTCAATGATGTACATATTTTTTGCACTGTCTACTCATATTTGTAAGTATTTTTACCCCGAAAGTGATGGAGAGTGTTAATTAAAGTGCGTGTAATAGCCAAATTCTTCTTTTTTATTTATTTCATACGCCATCTGTAGCCGAGAAGATGCCTTATTTTCATCCTCTTTCTTCAAATTCTCGTACCATTGGAAGCATTCCTACCTCCACTGATCTCCGATATGCTAGTTAAGATGAGAAGAAGAACCTCGGTACTCCCAACCATGTATTGCATGCAATACATACACTATATGCATGCATATATTCTATTTGGAAACTTTGGAGATATTCTCAAAAGGGGAGAGGAGATAAATATTCAGCGCTCGTGTAACTTAGAAGAATATATTTCTTCTAAGTCCTTACGCAAGAAATTTGGCGTCACAATATCCTCATGTAACACTTATTGCAGTACCCATAATTATGATAACTTTGCAGTGTATGACATGTTCGCATAAAGAGCTGCGTACTCGATAACTTGCCCATCGCTCATTCAATCACAATTAGTATTACATATTCAATAGGTTGGTTTAGGTAGGTGAACGTAGAGCTCATCTAAGTTTTGGCTGCAGATATGTCAATGCACTTTTTATGAGCGGGAGGATCATTTTCTCTCTCGAGACCGTCTCACACTCCGATAAAAAAATTTCAATAGAAAGACCCCTGCTATTAAGGATGTGCTATTCATATCTCCGCTTCTTAGAATTGATTCTATATTAAAACGACTGTGTATTCAGCAATTCATTACTGTGGTCTTTAGGGGATATTATGTTTAGCTATACGGCCCCTGGAATCTTTTTCCGAGATTGCATGCGTATAATCAGTGCAAAAATGGTAAATAATCCATTTATTTAGCTATCTGAGCGGTGCCTCGCCTCATTTAATAACTGCATCTGATTTCAAAATCTTTAGTTGTGATTTGAATGGTACAATATGCATCGTAAATTGCCTGGATGAAATTAATTTTTGTTTTTATTGGTGAAATCTGCATGAATTTGTATCCCAAAGCTTAAAAAAACTTGATTTGATATTAAAATTGATTATTGTTTGCAGATTGAAAAATTACTGTGTTCAAATCCCGGATGATGCCTTCCTGACATCCATATGTACCATCAAGCGAGGGGGCACAGGCTCTGGCATAATATTTGTCGTAAATTGGTGAAATTTAAAATGCATGGAATAGCAGCCTACCCTGAAAGAGTTAATTCTCACACTCCGGCCTCTTAGGCTGATGTGAGCTCTACCATCACCAATCCTAAATTACTTTTGAGTTTTACTTATGAGTAAGAGAGGAAATGCAGTGTGTGATATTGTAATGGTAGTATATTTGAAAATGAAGCATTAAAAAACTTTTCACTAGCCCATCCTCAGGTACGAATATTACCTATTTGAAAACGCCTTTAGTTCATTATGCTATGCAGACATTGCTGTCACAAGAATTTTATCAAAACTTTTGCACTGAGTTTGAGAATCGTGATTACAATCACGAAGAAAACTGAATCAGGCCAGCAATTCGCTGATTCTTACTCTTCTAATTCTTTTACTCCAACAAAGCAATGTATTTTTTGTCTTCACAGAATCGTTGGTATTATTCTAATTCCGACCAACTATTAATAGTTTCTACATACATTCTGTCGGGATACAAGAGAGGAAGGACTATTTAAATTTTTTAGATAGCAACCGGAGTCCGAGGCCATATGAGAGCTCATACCAGATGCCGCATTGACGTTTCAAATTTGACGTCGCCTGCATAAACTGGTGCTTACATTAGACAGCGCGATGCGAAGTGGCCATACACAACACCGTATCTCATGCGCGAGTATGTTAGCTCTTCGACAGGCCGTTTCGCGCAGAACATTTCCCGCCGAGACAAGCAGACGCGGGAAATTCCGCGCCCAATTAAACGCAACCACGATCGGATTATTTGTCGAGGAAATGAAAAAATAAAATGGAAGGAAACAAAGCGAAGCTAAACAAAATTCATTCACCACTTTCGTGCAATTCAATATCCATAGCATTACGACCCCAGGGGTGCAATTACCCACGGATGCCGGACGACACGAATTAAAAGCACAGCACATTGAAAAAAAATATACGAAAACAATAATTGGTGAAAGAGACGAAATAGAGGAGTGCGAGCATGTGACGGGAGGTTGAGTGAAAAAAAATAATAAAACAAAACAGAAGCGTCCCAGCACTGTTCACCGGCGTCGGAGCGGAAGTGGTTGACGAGCGTTGAGTTTTCGGGTTGCATTTGTTTTTGGTTTTGGCGGGAGATGGCGCGGTGGCGGGAAAACGCGCGGCAAAGCGGTAGGGGGAGACAGACAGGCGATAAGGGTGATTGCATGCTGTGGCCTGGAGTGCAATGAAGCCGTGGAATTGGTGCGGATGGGCATCTGGGCACTCAGACATCATGTTTTATGCTCTCCACGTGGTTTATTGTCGCGCTGAAAGCGATGGAGTTAAGTCGTTAATCCCTACATTCCCTCCTCTCCCGCTCATAAATTCACCCCTTCCCCATATCCTGCTTTCTTTTCCAAACTTCTGCATCCGCACAGCAAGTAGCTTACGAGTAATCATCACCCCCACTCGATCGGTAATTTTTGTGTAGTCAACATTTGAACATTACAATATTTGATACTTGACCTTAGTATGAAACCATTGGTTTCCGAGTTCACTTTGTAGAATGGTGATATGATAGGTTAAAAAGTAAATTTCACTGTATGCAACAAAGGAATTTGTTGAGTGGAGTAAATAAAAGTTTACTTTTTAATCCATCTCAACCTTAGTGTTTACTTAGATTAAATTATTTCAATATTCGAGATTCAGACTAATGTTGACTGAGGTCCGCTCTACTTAATCTGAAAGTTCCATGGCGATACTCAATTTACAAAAATGTTTGATTGCCGGGATAAGAGAATAATTCGACCGGTCGAGAATAGAATTGATTTATTGTCATGATGGAGCGATGGGTCATTTTAACCCGAACTTAGTTATTTATTTGATGAGTTGCTCACATACTGCATTTCTGCCAATTTATAGTGACGCAGTAACAAACAAGTGTCGCAGAAAGAAACAAAGTCCAGCCATTGCAAACTATTATAGTTATTTCAGCCATTGTGAACTACTATAGTTAAATGCTGTTGAAATGTCTTCGCGTCACTTTTCAGGCGACCCCATTGTTTCCTAATCGATGCTGGCCAATGGGTTTTTTTTTTAATGAAATCTGATTTCCTTGAGAACATGGCTAGCATCAGTCGGGAATCTTTGGGGCCACTTGAAAAGGGACGTGGAAATAACTCAAAATATTTCAACTCTAGTAATTATGAATGCACGCGAAAGTTTTGACGAAGAATTACGAATTAATATTCTGTTTGAATTTCAGAGTTTTCGTATCTGGGTACAATAGCAGAAGAAGATTGGATAGAATATGAAGTTTTTAACACGTTAAGGACACGAAATAGATTAAATCAGATGATTATACTTCTATTTTGGAGTGTAAAAATACCCACCAAGCAGATATTCATGATCGAGCGGTAGGTCCTGTCTACAGATAGTTTTAAATGAAGCTTATAATTCGACAGTTACATAAACAGAGTGGAGTGTATTGACCTAGGCGAAATCAAGTTTTGAAATCAATACTGGGGAGAAGTCAGTGGTTCTACTTTTCAGGTTATTTTTTCCTGTATTTACCTTGGCATTTTTGGTGCATCTGTTTTTCTCGCGCGACTGAATGTCTTCTCGGCTTTTCGACAGCGCTTATCCATTTTCGATGAAATGCACTCGGCTTTACTTGTCCGTTATTTCGGTATCCTTACCGCGCTATTCCTGAACGTACCACATTAAAACCCATAATCTCTCATTTGTTTCTGTTAACGCTCCATAACCCTATTCTTGCCTAAGTATATGCCACTGGGTTTATATCGCATGCGAGTTCGTTTTAAATGCTAATAGATACACACTTGTCTCGGAAATGATGAGGATTCATTCTTACCAAATCGAAGTTATTTATTATCCTAGTTATTAGTTATTTAAGATCCTCTTTCAATTATTGACTTACTGATATACTTTTCAATATGTATTTTACTTTCAAAAGATTTTTCTCTGACCAAACCAAATATTGAAATTTTACCTGGAGCTATTATAGTTGGTACGTACGCCTAAGAGATTTGAAATTTTTTTCTTTGGGAAAGTAAAGTTTTGTTATTAATGGAGATGGTTTGTGCATGGATATGTATGTACTCGAATAAAAACGATATTATTAACAACATTTCAGTATTAACTTTGATTTTTTTTGGGTGTATACATTCATTTTTGATTGATACATCACTTCGAAAACGTTTCCCCAGCAGTGCCAAAAATTCCTAAAGCTCAGTCTCGAAAAATGTCATAATATTTTGAGGACGTAAGGAGTATTAATTGTTTTCCCGTTCTACAAAATTATATCTGTGGGAATCTCCTATTATTCTCAGTGAAATTCTACCTAGAAACTCTTACGTTAATGCTGTACAGTAGGCAGATATTTGTAACTTGAATTTGTTTTATGAATAATTTACAATCCCTGGTCGTGAATAGTTAGAAGTTGGTTGTATCATAGATAAATTTTTTCTTGAGAAAGGTAAAATGAATACTTAACCATCTATTCTTGTAGTGCGGCGGCCATGATTTAAATAAAGTTAATAATTTGTGTATTTGAGAAATTAACATGTTATTCAGTAGTTGGGTTAAAAATGGCTTTGGCAGTTCGAATGAATGTCCTAATTCAATTAAATTAGATGTGAACTTTAATTTTCAATCATTATTTACATCCATTTTCATACACATTTTTATCCATTAACTCCTAAATAGATGGCAATTCAGAAGACGAACGTTCAGGTGTCGTAAATTTTGTAACCGATTGAGTACGAGAAACTTTCATCTAATGCACAGAAAATTTATAGGTCTGTCACTCATATACGCAGGACAAAGGTGCTTCTACAATAGGCATCTTGCATGCTTCCCTGTCATGTTTTTTAGTTCATCACTTCAACTAGGTTGTTGCAGAAAATTACACATAGCGTAAAGTTGCAATCTTTTTCGGCCCGGTTTATCCGTGATAATGTCCATAACACCACTCTACTAGCACTTGCAGCACTCAGCAAAATTTGACAGCCTCCCAACGACGGATGACTTTGATGCACTTTGCTCCGGAACCGTGCCAGGATTAGCACATGCTTCCCGCATTGAACCGACCGGTATTTATAACGAATACCTACTTTAACACGGCGAGAAGTCTGTCTGAACAACACCGACCTTCTGTCTGTCGTTATCCCGTTATGCATTCATGAATGTTGTCTGCACTTGACGCATCACGTTGATATCCGTCGGAACGGCCTCTCGTGTTAGCTTCATAATACCCTGAGAAATTGTTATTGCCGGGGGAATGGACCGAGGTCCCTCTACGACGAGACGTGCAACTCAAAACTGCTTTGGCGGAAAAGACACTCTTAGACATTGTAACGCAGCTCCGCCCCCTTCTTTTTTTAACCGACCGTTTCGCACGTCATTTCGCTCTGAAAACTGCATCTGGACCTTCTCCACTGCCTTCATGCTCGGCTTTAATGAACCAGGTCTTCCCTTTGCCTCTTTTTATCACCTCAGCACATTAAAAACGAGGGTAGGCTTTCAAAGTGAGTTCATTCAAGTCTCCTCGTCGCCTTTTCCGGCGATGCCAAAATTTTCCTTCTTAATGCAATGATCTGGCAGGTATTCTTTCGGCCAACAAAACTAAAAAAAAAAAAACTTGGCTGATGAAATGGCTGCAAATATCAATTCAGTTTTCATTGCCAACATCCGTGGGGAGCGGCAGGGAGAAATTAAATTTCAAGAATTCTCATTTTTTTAAATTGAAAATTTTGTACTCGATCATAATTTTGTGGCAGCTACATATTTTACCATTAAACTTAACAGCATAAAATAACATGTAACTTGAATCTTTCATGAATACAGCTGAAATTAAATAAATTTTTTAAGCAACTTAGAATTAACATTGGGTTATATAATGAATGCATGCACATATGCGGAATAGGCCAAAGTTTAATGAGCGCTGCACCAGATTTCTCCGATGAATTTTTTAACGATTTAATTCAAGATACGGGTGATTTGTTGTTGCTGTAATGAAATATTTTATTACTACTTCATTATTCACATAGCAAGAGTAACTTCACCTCTTTTCCGGTACTATGCTAATTCAGATAAAACGATTAAGGCATGATTATAATGACTCCTATTGTGTCATGAATTTATTTAACAAACTAGTGTATTTTATTAGATATCGAGTATTTTTATTTTTTAAATACATAGAATGTGTCTTTGCCTCTGGCGACGAGACACGCGATGAACCACCAATAAAGATGATGGCATCGATCAAGCAATCGTCTCAGAATTATTTTTGTATCGCAGACAAACTAATAAATAAAATTTATATAATTGGAAGGTAGTTGCATTTTTCCACAAATATTTGTTGTACTTTCATTCAAAATTCAATAACTCCCGATAATATACTGTTTGATGGCTCTGTACACCAAAACGCGTCGTGCTCATTAAGTAATTGTGACTTAGTGCAACTACCTTTCATTTCAATACAACAAAATTCCATTTAATCACGCATGAATCGATTGAACTTAAATATCTTCTAATTTAAAATTGGTAAGGCCCTTATTTTAATATAAGTATAGAGAAAAAATCTTCATTAAAAACTTTTTAAAGTATGTATCTACTTAAAAATTTCTTTCGAGAACGCTTTCACCGCTGTTGCAACCGCAAATTTTCAAAACAATTCTTGAAAACTTAAAAAAAAAGTCGCGGTTAAATAAATTTGAATTTCAAGTTGGTAGGACCCTTACTTTAACATTAATATAGAGGCAATCTTCATTTTAAAAACTTAGAAAAGTAGGCGTCTACTTAAAAGTTTCTTTCTCGGACGGTTCCTCCGCTGTTAGAACCGCACATTTTCACAGTCTTGATTTCCATGATACGAGAACGGTTTGGGGGCAGGAGAATAATTGCCTCGGTGGTGTTGAGGGCGGAGGTGGGGGGAGTTAGGGTAGAGCGCAACAGTGTTCCATCTCAATTGCCTCGGCGAAGTCTTTTCCCTCATCTGCTGCTCTTTCCTTCCCGGAGACTTTTGCCCCATTTAGACTTCCCTCCCTCTAGCCTCCAGCACTCAGTACGGGTTTACGGGAGAAATAAGGTTGGAGGGTGGGAGGTGAAGAAGGTTGTTGGAATTGTACCAAGTGCCCATTCTTCCCGCATCACAGAAAACACCACGTGGGAACGATTATTGCAACGTGCGAAATGCTACCGCCAGGCCGGCATCTCTTTTACCCCACCCGATACCGGAGGGAGGAAAGAATAAAGAGTAGGTAGTGTGTATATCCTTTTAAAACAGCTTTTATCGCTCTTTCCCACCCATTCCCAGAGTTCGCCTGCAGCTCAGAATCGCGGACGGGAAAGATGCTGGTGATTTTTTGGCAGCGAGGCGTCTCGTTGTTCCCGCTGATCGCTGGAAGGTGAAAGATTTACGTTCGCTCTGGGTAAATCTCTCTTCCGTTCTTTCTCTTTTTGAATTGAGTCATAACTAGTGGGCACAGACGATTAAAAATTAAAACTACAGGACGACGACAAATAAAATTCCAACTTAACCGTTCAACCGATTTTTATGAAATTCACCGTGATTACGTCTTTTCATGACAGATTAAAAGTCACGGAATTTCATTTCAATGGGCAAAAAAACAAGAAATTGTCGCCAATTCAAAAACACCGAGGGATCAAATTTGACCCCTTCGGCCTTTTGGTGTTAAAACGATAAAATTAAAACTACGTTTGCTCTCTTTTTAAAAATTCGAGAAGAAAATAGTTTCATACAAGTAAATGAACGTTGTACGGCCGTTTAAAGTTGAAATAAATAAATGGTACAAGGTAGTACTCTTTTCTAGAGTAAATAAATTCCTTCAACAATGCGGTACTTTCTTTTTTTTGGAATGGAATTGAATTTTCTGTATCAAGCATAATTCCTTTGCACATTTTTATCTTTATAAAAATACAACACTGCCGCACTAGAGATGTTATTTTGGCGGCATTACTCTTGTTTTAAAACTTTAACAATCATTTTGGTACTTCTTGGGTATAAAGATTAAATTCTTGACAATATTTGGCTGGATCTCATAATTGCACATTATCCTTCGTTATTTTCTGTAGTGAAATTTTCTTATGCTTGAGATTCTGGCAGCTGCGACTAAAGCTCTGCTGTATTAACTCTAAAATTTCAATAAGATGGCATAATTGTTGAAGAAGTAACCACCATCAAAAGAAGCAATATATGACCGGTCAAGAAGAAATAATGTTCAATTTAATCGGTGAAGTTTGGAATACAATATTCGAAAACAAAGAAAAACATTATGAATGCGCGAAATATTCTTTAATCCCGTTGAGGACGAGGGGTAGACATTCTTCAGCAAAATTGCACAGCGTGAGCACATTTTTATCGTACTCTCTCTGTAAAATGTATGCCCTCTATATTTTAATATTAACAGGGATATAATTTCTGAATAAATATTTCAAATTGCTTCATTTTTCAAATATTCACAACTATCGCAATATCCATAGTTTTGTGCAGGATGAATGATACTGGCTCGAGAATCTTTTTGCAAAATTTTTAAATGCTAATATTAAACAAGAATATTCCGGAAATTCCGGAGGTATTCGCACACAGCAATTATTTATTAGTTTGTGCGCTTATTGCGGCCCACGCAGGACAGGCATTTCTTCAGAATATAGCATTGTATGAAATTATTTTGCATTTATTAAACATTTTTTTATTATCGTATAGAAATTTTAATTTTAAAATTCACGTAATTCCTGAATAAAAATTTCATAACGCTTGATTTTTCTGACACCTTCATCTTGCGCGATATTAAGAGTATTGTGTACGATGATTGATTGAGGATATTTAGAAAATGTCTAGTGTGATGGTTGCTGAGAAACTTTGTTATATTTGGGAGGCATGTGGTAAAATGTTGTACATTAGAGTAGTTGGAAAACTTTCTTTGAGAGCTTGTGTTTCTAGATGACAAAGGCTATATGCATTCTTGTCAATCGTGTATTCAAAGAGCATTGTTATATGAAATATTTTTCCTTGAGAATGTTAGTAGCAAGGAGACTATATTTACTAATTGGTCCATAAAAATTATGTGCATCTACAGCATCCCAAGTGGGAAAGATGTCGTAAGCATTGCGTTTTGCAATACAGTAATTTACTATCACTCAAAAGAATTCAATCAATTATCGCAAAAAATCGTGGAAAAGCGATACGAGGAGATGTGGAAGGAGTTAAGAAATTGAGGAGACAACTGTCCCACCCAAAGCTGGGACTCACAATGGCAGTTTGCGCGATGCGCGCACATGTCATCGAGTTGCGGTAAGGGAAGGCACTTAAAAATTCCGTCACCGAAGGCAGCATGTGCGTCAACGATCTTCTATCCCTGGCTGGTTAAGTAGCAAAGGAAAACGCGATGGCTAGATTAATCTCTTGACGCATCCAAACGGAAAAAAGAAGCACAGTCAAAGAAGGGTTTCGGGCACACTTGATGTTTAGCACTGTGCGAAAATTTTACCCTACCCTTGCTTCAACCATTGGCTCTATAAAATATGGCTATAAAGGTAATCAGCACTGCTTTGTATTGATAAATATGCATAAAAATATTTTGCTATTAATAAATACTTTATAATTTATTAATTTAAGAGAGTAATGTAGTCTAAAATATATCCAAATATTCTGTTTAAAAGTAAATTAAAGTGTTTTTTTTACAGTAATTTTCACCTTAAATTTTTCATTTCTTATTTGCTTGTTGTCATTCAGCCCCGTATTTCGTATAAAATATTCTCTGCAATTTGCCTCAAAAACATATTCTTTTCTTGTGAGAAATTAAACAAAAATTTCTTTAGAAAACCTGCTTTGACATGCGTGGCCATAAGCATGAGTGCTCTAATTTAGATTTTAAAATGTTCTCCCGTTTTCCGTGCATATATGTACATGGCATAGAATAAATAAGAAAATTAAATAATAAGAATAAGATGTATTAGCAATAAAAATATCAACTTTTTATCAGAAAGTTCAATTTTCTCATAAAGCCATGTTGGAAGTGCTTATTTATGTGTCCGTTACAATTTCAATATGAGACCCCCAGTGAGTCAACCCCTTTTACATTGAATATACCAATAGAGCAGAGATCACCCCGTACTAAGCCAAAGGAGTGTGGCATTAACTCATTAATAATAACAATAATAATAATAAAAAAATGTCTTTATTCGGGCGAGGTTGAGACTATAAAGTCCCCTCTTCCACCTAACCCCTCCATAGCGTCAATGCAAGCATATTAAAAAATAGTAGACAAACGTTTGCAACACAAAGAATATACAATATACACTGTTTATGAAATGTCAAAAATATAAACAACTATATGTGAAAAATTTGTGTAAAAAAGATTTCTTTTTGTGGGAAAAAACATGAGAATAAGGGTGTAATATCCTTCAGCGAAAAAACCCAATTCAGGAAAACGCCCACACAAGAAGGGGGCCGTGAAAAACCCGCGAAAACCTACTGAGCGAAAGCTAATGTAATGTTACATGCAAAATACAACATATTTCATGAGGTACATAAAATACACAAATATTACACATGCAATTAAGATATAATACATAACATATGTATTTACAAGCATTCAGTGATACATATCACTTTGTCGCAGGCGCTGCTCAGTGTCATGTATATTTACCTACTAGTTGTGAGGTGAAAAGTGATTTTTGTAGCCTCCTCTTAAAAGATGCCAATGATGATGAGTTCCTAGTTGAATGGTTAAGATTATTCCATTCCCTACATGCAGTAACGGTAAATTATTTGTTGTAAATGACAGGTCGGTGATGAGGTATAACAAGATTGTGATTCCCTCTTGTGTTTGTCATATGGACAGTGTCAAGACTCCTGAACTCGCAGGATAGGTAAGGGGGTGTTTTTGTGTTTAGAATTTGATATAGGAGAGAAAGAGTATGCAGCCGGCGTCGAGAGTCGAGTTTCAGCCATGACAGTTTATTAATATAATCGGTTATATGGTCCAATAATTGCAAGTTAAATATGAATCTAATGCATCTGTTCATGGAGCGTTGAAGCTTAAGACTAAGTTCTTGAGAAAGGTCCTGATAGGCAATGTCAGAGTAGTAAAATAAAGGTAATATTAAAGTAGATACTAATTGCGCTTTAAGAGATGTAGGGATGACATATTTAAATTTTAATAGGGGATAAAGTGATTGATTAACAGATTTAGTTATTTTTATTTACATGAGCTGCCCAAGAGAGATTATGATCAATAATTAATCCTAAGTTTCTGACTTCATCGCAAAAAGAAATTGGGGAATCGGCGATACGTAAATTTGGCAGATTATCCCTCTGCACTCTCGCTAAAATTCTTGGGTAACCAATTAGTATTGCTTGGGATTTATTAGGATTTATGCATAGGAAGTTATTATTGCACCATTCTTGGAGGTATGCTAAGTCACCATTGATAGACATCAAGCTATTGCTTAAATTATTGACTGTGGAATGCAAATAGATTTGTAGATCGTCTGCATAGAGGTGATACTTGCAACTTAGTCCTGATGAGCAATCATTGATGTAAAGTGAGAATAGAAGTGGACTGAGGATGGAGCCTTGTGGGGCTCCTCCAGTAAGGTAAATTCAAGAGGATTCCAATTTATTTGCAATGAATTTCTGTTTCCGATCCGAGAGATAAGAAGTAATCCATTTAGCAACAGAAGGAGAAAAACCCATGCAATGGATTTTAGCTGCAAGAATGTCTTTGCCTAACGAGTCAAAGGCTTTACTAAGGTCTAACAGAACGAGTGCTGTGATCTCTTTCTTGCCCATGGAGCGTCGCATATCATCCGTTATTTTAACTAAGGCAGTGGTGCTACTATGTCCGTGCCGAAAGCCATATTGATAATCATTGAGTGTTTTATTTTGCTTGAGAAAGGTAGTGATTTGTTCGTGAACAAGTTTTTCTAGAGCCTTAGAAATGATTGAAAGAAAAGTTAATTGATCTTGAGTGTTTCCCTTTTTTTGGTATGAGTTTAACTAGGGCAGATTTCCATTGAATGGGAAAATGATCTTGTGATAGTGAGGAGTTGAAAATGTTGGTGAGGTAGGTAGAATTAATGGCAGCAATGATTGAACGAAGTCAAGGGGAAAACCATCTGAGCCTTGAGCTTTAGACTTGATGCACTTAAACGCAGAGTGTACTTGCATTTGAGTCGCAGATTTCCAAGTAAGCTTCTTAATATGGTTATGTGTCGCGGCTGATTTAATGAAGTATGTTTGTATGACTCGCTCTTTGTCCTCATTTGGAATTTCATTTGGTGGCTGTGAAAATGTTTGATCTATCAAGGAATACATTCGTTGGGATGGGAATGTTCTTGCTTTTACCTATGCCGATTGAGTTAAATTGCTTCCAGAGAACGGTTGGTGAATTTTTAGATTTTGTAGCAGTTTGAAAAATTTTATTTTTGCATTCCATACTAGCTGCTTCGTTTTATTTCTGAGACATTTGTACCTGTTGAACGCATTCATATCATTTGTTTTCTTGAAAACTCTAAAGGCTAAGTCTTGGGCTGACATTGATTGTTTAATTTCCGCATTCAACCAAGGTGCATTTGATTTAGAGATACGAATCAATTTCTCCGGGGAAAATTTATCCTAAAGATACGTTAGAAGATTTTTTAAAATTTCAACTTTGTCCTCAACCTTTTCAATGAATTCAATAGAGGACCATGGAAGTGTAGATGCTTCGCTAAGTAAATAATCGTTATTTATCTCTTTTAAGTTGCGATGAGGAATTATATTCTACTTTTCTTTCGGCATTTTAATAGAGTAAGCAAGGAATATTAGATCATCAGAAGAAATACCAGGGACAGAAGAAGACCGTGAGTGAGAATTTTTTCTTTGTTTGCAGTTACTGCCAAATCAATCCAAGTTGAAGAAGTTTTCGTCGTATTAGTTGCATTTAATGGTAGTGTTTTAAGATTGTAGCCATAGAACATTCCTTGGAGATAATTTTTATCACGGGCGTATGCATTAAAATTATAATTGAAGTCACCTGTCCCTCATTCAGGGTACGGGGCCAATTCCTTGCACTGGGCCAATCAGACTTCGAGGTTATATCTTCGTGGAGTCCGAAAAATTTATTCTATGTTATCGGAATCTTTCGATCAGTAGGCTAGCGTACTCCCCAACAGAATACCTTACAAAATTACATGAAACTAGGTAATCCGGGCGAAAATTTCGCACTTTCACTTAGATTGTATACTTGTTTAATGTTTTTGCCTGGTTATGTTACGTTTATTTTGTTTAGTTATGGATTGTACGGGTTTTTAAACCTTTTCTGAAGCTTAGAATAATAGGAATGTGCGTAGTCAATATACCTCGAGCATGCAATTACCAAGGAAATTCAAAACTTTTATGCCAGATTAATGTCTAAATAGTGTATTTGATTGAGATTGTATTTTTCGATAGGAGTTGGTGGTTTAACGCATGAAATGATAACTCATTTATCACTATCGGTGCTGTATTAACGGAGCAAATACACAATGTCAAAAAATAACTTTTCTGTAATGTAATATATGATTGAATGCGTAATTTCCATGAGAAAAAATTCCTCTGGACTGAGAATCAAACTACGGACATTTGGCTTTCCGGGACACGGCGCAGACCACTACCCTATCCAGGTTCTATAATTCCCATGGCAATAGTGGGGATTCCCATGGTAATTCAAGAACCTGAATAGTGTAGTGTTCTGCGCAGTAGCCACGAAAGCCAAAGATTCGCGGTTAAATTTCGGCCAGGGGAATTTTTCTCGCTGCAATTCATGAAAATTTCACCGTTGTTCATTCTTTCAAATATTACACTGTAATAACCGATACCTCCACTGCACAAACGCTCAACAGTCGCCCACTGAATCAAATCGGCTCATCTAACAGTCCAGCAATATGAATGCGCTCAGCTGGCAGTATCCGGAGCATAAACGCTCACCTCCAATTCTCCAAGAGCGTTTGAGCTCCGGGTACTGCCAACTGAGCGCATTCCTATTGTTGGACTACTAGATGTTGGGACTTGATTCGGTGGGGGTTTTTACATCGGAGGTATTGTATTGGCCTATACTTTTAAATTATCATTTTTACATGTTACAGGAAGAATGGTAAATGTGGTAAAAGGCCATGTATCTTAACATTTGTTTTCTCTCCGGAAATTATCTTCATCGCGAAATATTGTCTTCGTTGCAACAGCGCCGGGGCCCTTTTCATTGCGCTATCATCGCACGTGTCGGAATTGAAAGGGGCAGGTGGTCAAGACTGGGGAACTCTGCGAGGGAGCATTATTTCTGTGCGCTCTTGACAGCTCGCTGAAGTGCGAAGATGCGCCCGGACACACGGTGGCGCAGGCCAATGCTTGACAGCTTGGCTCACTCCGCGGATGTCCTCGTCGCGCACGCATTGTGACGAAATTAAAAATTCCGCTTGTGAAGGTTGAAATGGACTGCAGGTACGTAGAAACAGCTGTGGAAAAAATATACTCGAACAAGTATGGTGGACTAGATCGTAAAGTAGTGCCAAGCTCGTTGGCAAGGAAAAATATCCTGAGAAAATGCATAAAACTCATTATCTACATACAAGGAGCGTTCCATAAGGAATGCGCCCAAATTCATAAAAAATCATTAATTGAATAGATTTGACCAAATAATCATAAATTTTCAAAATAGCACCCTCTTGCGTCGATACACTTCTGGAGGCGTTGTTTCCATGCTCGGAAGGCATCCTTGAAGGCTTTACCGGAATGTCCTTCAGAGCAGAGGTCACATGCGCCTGGATGGTTTCAATTGTGTCCCTATGTTTTACTTTTATTGCCTTTTACCTGAGAAAACAGAAAAATGTTAGTAGAAGTCAAGTCAAGACTGTATGTAGGATGGGGAGCCAATTAGTGTGGGCCCTGGCCAGGTTTTCGTTGACAATGAAGGCACTGTGACTCGGCGCGTTGTCGTGATGAACTTCCCACGCGACGTTGATGTTGCTTCGGCAGCTTGCCGCTCTCCTTTCCAGTCTTTCAAGCTCATCCCACTTAAAATTTGAGTTGACTGAGGTACCGATAGGTGCGAATTTGTGGCGGCCAATACCTCTGACGTCAAAGAAGACAAATAGGATTTTTTTGATCCTGGTATGATCCATAGATTTGAGTTTGATGCTCGTCCACTGCTAGGTTCGTTGGTGATCTCATCACGGCCTTCCATGAACGACTTGTGCTATCGGAAAACTTGCGATTTTGTTAAGCAATCCCTCCCTAAAGGCCTGCTGAATTAACGCGAAATTTAATAGCGTACCGTTGCTTCAAAGAACGACTCATCGTGCCGTGTTTCATGCATCCAAAACAGGGTTCACGGGAACGCACGTCTGACTCTCCGGCAGCTCGCCGCCGCATGAGTCTTGGTGCGTTTTGAATCAAACATCCCCCAGCGCCTAGCCTAGTGGATTAGAACGCCCTACGGCGAACCGTCGATCAATGTTCCATTACTTAAATGGAACATGAATGTTATTCTGATAGCCCGTAATGAAGTTACCCGTCGTCCGTACCGTGAGAGCAGTCTCAGGAGGAAATGGTGTTTATCTTAGCTTATGATTTGAAATACTTAGTATTAACTTTGGTTAAATGACCATGGAATTTTTTCCTTTGTATAAAAAATAGATGACGAAACTGGTACTTATTTATCACTTAGGCAACGATTGTAATTTTGTTAACAGCCTGAGGTTCAGCGGCAAAAAGTAAAGAAATATGCGTTGAATAGGAGGATATTTTCAAAGGGTGATATTGCTTTCAAGTAAAGCATTTCTATTTAAAAAAAACAGGAAGACGTCCAAATAAAGGAAATATTTGTTTTAAATGTCCTTACGAGGTCAAGGCGTGCTTTCAGTGCTTCTCAGTGTTTCAACCTGAGCTCATTTCAGACAGTGTTGGCTCATAAAGTCACTTCAACCCTCATTTTAGATGTTCATTGAACCTGTGAAAGACATTCGCCAACCTTTCCAGTTTTACACGGGGAAAAATTTACGGCGTGACCCCTTGCATAGATAAGTTGATGACGCCTCAATAGGTACTGCGAGAGAGTCACCGTTTATCTAATACTACTTGCTCTCGCACATTTGTCTCGTGTGGCTCGTTTTTGTTTATGTTGTTATGAGAGAAATCTTTCTGAATGATCGATCGATTCTCACCGAACCAGTTAATGAATCAAAACTCTAATGACGTCACCGATTCATGAAAATTGTGCGGTACTTTGGCGTCCTTTAGTCATTAACTTATGAGGGAATGGCTGAATAAGATATTTTTTTACGTCGCGCATCAATCGAAAACTTTAAGCAAGTCACGGTTTTCTAACGCCTGCAGTCATGCCCAGGCCTGAAGCTAAAAAGTAGCGTAACTTTCAGCGTCGAAATATGATTTTCAAATGTTCGTCATAAGTGCATTCACAACACTTCATTAAATTTATTACACGATTTTTGTGATATTTATGTTTTGTAAACGCCAGTGGTGCTTCTCTTAGTGTCAAAGAGGGTGTAAAATTAGTGAAACTGAGTTGAGATAAAGAAAAGTATCCTAGTAAAAGATGAAATCATTTTCTATGAAATTGACGAAATCAAATAGCGTCATCTGTAAAATTTCCCAAGATAACAAAACAACACCGCTGGTCACCAATGTTTAGTCATATTTATATGCCAATTACTAGACAATGGTGAATATTCATCAGCTTCCGTGATGATTACCAAACATTTTTCCTCAATTCCTTGTTTATTTGATTGATTGCCAACCTTTTTCTAATTTTATTCCCATGTTTCATGCACCTTCTCCAAAAACGTCATTTCATAATATTTCCTTGTTTTCTATTGCGGCCCTTTGTGCATAATGATTTAATCTCTCTCCTCTATCTACTAAATTGGTTTTATGAACAGAAATTTCAGTTTTATTGAACGTTACAATTGTAACAAAGATCAAACTGGGGTGGAGGATATGTGGTTTTGCAGCATTGGAATGCAAAGAGCACCAGGAAAGTATTGGGAGATTATAGTGAACGGTGGTCGTAATACGCAACGCTGTATCCCTGACTGTTATACCACCCTCCCCCATGGCAACAGGCCAAGAATGTGGGAGCTGTATGCGTATCTCCCCCGCTTAGGGGTATGTTGTTGTTGAGGGCTGAATGCTGCGAAGGGTTAAGGGTTTGGTTGGTTTGTTCCGTGGCGAGGGTGGCTTTGTCCATCGGTGAAATTGGGAATCTCCCTTTCCCGCCCTTTTTGCGTGCCAACATTTATTTTATTTTCCTCTACTCCGAGATCCGTGCTGGGTTTTGGTTGGAATTTGGAATCTCCATGGCTACTGGAAATTATTTTTCACCAGTCCTCTAATGCTCTAAGGAATGTTTTCCCCTGCCCTGCCAATCATCAGGAGAATAGCTTTCGCTAATTCAGTTGCCATGCCGTCCGTATAGGATTGCCAGATTTGTTGTTGCGTCCTATTTACAAATGTTCCATTCAACGCATCCAGCAAAGGTGAACACTGCATGGTGCTGCGGGCGAACCATCGTTAAGGGAAGGGAGGAAAATATCTAGGGGCGTAAATAGGTGGGAATACTGGTTTTCACCAGTAAAGCAACCGCCTCTTTTGGTTATCTTACACAATATCTTTACGTGCACCGTACATGATCCATAATGGAGGAAAATGATTTGGCAAAATGAAACGATAATGAATGTGATGAATAAAAAATGGGAGCTTTTTCTCGTGTCAAATAGTGAGGTTTTTCTACTATTTATTTTTAAGAGAAACCTTATTCCATAAATTGAATTGTAATGTGTCTTTCCAAATTTAGAATGCGTGCATCAGCGAACTTTTTCTCGATATTTCTGTCTACCTCAATGAATATATTTCAGTCTTTATGCTCACATAATCTTTCATCACTAATAATCAGCTTGTACGCCCTATATGTATTTCCATACTGCTAAATTAGACGGCTGTCCGATTTCTTTGAACTTTGGCTTCAAACTAAATCCCATTCCCTTTTACATAACATTAATGCAATTGTATCCAAATGGATATTGAATGTTGTTTTCCTGAATTCTACGTACTGGTATTTCTATAAGCGTTGAGTTTTATTGTTAAATTAAAAAAACTGCAAATTTTTGAAAAAATATCATTTTCCGCATAGTTTTTTTGTATAAATTCAATGTTACTAAGAGATGCCTCAAACTATAGATTAACTTACATTAAGCTAGACATTTAGAAATGGACAGCTTTCTAGTTTCGTACACATAGGTTTATGGTGTTCGATAAATTTCATTCCGACACAGTTTGAGCGGTGATGAAAACGCCCTGTATTTTCTAAGGTTCCTAAATCTACATAATGAATAGCGTCGTCCTGCTATACTCTAGGTACATAATTGATAAAATTGGATTATTGACATCGTCAAATAGTTTATTTTTTCATAACTTTGATCCCCAATGCTAGAGCCTCTTGCGACGTACACGAGTCAAACTTGTTAATGCTGGATATTTTTCTAATTTCCAAACCATTAAAATCTCCTTCGTTGTATTTTTCACGTTGTATATTTTTTTTCAAACTATAAGCGGTCACTGCAACCAAATTCGATCAAATTCTCGCTCCTTGCACCACTGACGATGAGTGCGACCAAATACGGCAAATCATCTTATTTTGATTACGGAACTCCGATGCTTTCTTGAGATTAATGCAACGGTTTACAAGATATTACTATTTTGTAAAAGTGAAATAGGTGACCACATTAGACGTATTGTCTCAGCATGTAACAATGTAGCCAAAGTATGTAACAATTCAAAATTTTGAAATCCTTATTTGATGCTGTAGCTCCCCCTTTGATTTTCCTCATTTTATCTAACAATCTTATTTTTCTCGCATACCCGCCGTTTTACTCCGAGAAACATCTTTATACGCATTGCACCCAATTTTCGCTACTTATTTTTGCACATTATGAACCCTGTATGAAATAGCAACGATAAATACGCAAGGCTTGTCATTCGCGTTACAAGAAGGAAATTTAGTTTCCTGTATCAAAAGACCGTCTTCCTGGAATTTGCCTTCATTCATCATTATAGTATCGCCTGCTATATTAAAATGTAACGAAAGTATTGTTACAATACATGAAGAACCTTTCCTAGCGTTAGTGGAGCAATACGTGTATTTCAGGAATTTTCTGCCATGATTGTTTCTATGGCTATTAGGCTGACATGTGTAGCTAACATTTGCAATGCCCCTCCTACTGCGTCACCCGGGCCATTTCCGTGCGATACGACCTAGAAATGCCATTCAGCATCGACTCAGAATTCCTGTTTGATGATGCAATAGATTCAGTATGCTGCTATTTTTCCTATATTGTTCCACAGTACCATAGGGAAAGTTAATTATTTTACTTCAATTTTATACCCTTCTTTGAGGGAAAGATATTAGTTCCTCTTGAAATGGGTTGAATGCATTTACGTCATAATATATATGGCATGCGGAAAGTATTTTTGCTGATATAGGCAAGTGAATAGAGCGCTTAGAATGATTTTTGATGAAGAAAATAAAGCTTCTTAGAAAATTAGCCTAAAATTGTAATAAATGAGCATTTTGCATGCGTGCGATGTTGGCATCCATTCTTACTTTGATGATATTTTCAGCGAAAGTCTCACAGAAACAATATATGTCCTAGACCTGTTTGATAAGCGTAACTTGATATTTCGTGCTACATTCCGTTAAGCAAACTCATACTTGCAGTTTTCTCTTAAGCTTTCCTTATTGATTCTTGCAATTCTCTCTGTATTCCCTCATTTTCCGACGAATTCATTGCCGTTTTCGTCCCTTCTTCGCGGCATTGTTTTCGTGCCCACCCGTGACGAACTTTTCTAACGGAAGATAGCAGAATGAGCAATATAGAGGAATTTTGAACGTTTGTTCTCCGTGATCAGAATTAATTTTCTCTAATCCATCTCCAAGGGTTTAAAATTTGAAATTTTTGTAGATCATGGGGACGGAAAAGGTATGTGTGCTAGGTAGCCAGTCAACAAGGTTACAGAGGGCCTTAAGTAGTAAATTTGGGTACACTATCGTTGCAATTTTTATTCCTTAGTTATAGGTTTCCAAAAATCCCTCAAACAACAATAAATAACCTTATCTGCTTCATTACTTGCCTCTATTAAGGGAGATAATTTTTCATCAATATAATCTCCCTAAAGGATGGTGAAAGTGATCATCTTCATCAGGGGTATAATTAGGAATTATGAATTTATCATAAGCAACTTTGTAAGAGATGATATTAAAACAGTGACAGCTATTTTAAATTTTTTCGCGGAGTTCAGTTTACAGTGAAACTCGTCACGTGGAGTACCGAGTCCCATACGCTAATTTGCGAATATTGGTATAAGTAAGATGGAAAAGTAAGCACTCGTATAAGATCTAGAGAACCAATTGCGGGAATTTCAGCGCAGAAGGCACAAGTCACGGTGGCCTTCGGGCATATGAAGATGTTTTCCTTAATATAATGAAGAGTACACGATGAAAATAGGATAACAGGGTAAAAAGAGGAAAATCGAAAACACATCGTTAGAAAATTAGTTAGATCTGTTGTAAAGTTTATCAATTTGTTTAAATTTTATAAAACAGCACAGTTATTATTTTTCTCAATAAAACCGTGAGTATTGTATTTTTTTGTACCTTATTTAAAGAGATATGGCGTCCAATAAGAGTAGTCGGATGCCACAGCGGTGGAATATCAGCGTAACGCCTTCACTCAACTTTATTTCTTTCTAAAACGATAACTCCTTCCAAATTTTTGAAACCATTAGAAGTGATTTTTATCTACGGCTATTCTATCTATACAAAATGAGAAAAATTCAAAGTGTAGCTATATCGTCAAATATCGAATGAAAATTAGAATTTGTTATACACTTAATTATTCATGGTGAAACAAAACCCAGTACTGTTACACAAACATTTATTATTAGCTATCACTAGTTTCGACGTCTATACCGTCATTATCAAGACTAACAGAGCAATAGCGTACAACAACAGTAAGAAGGAGGGATGGGGGGACCCAAATGAGGGTCAAAACATAAAAGTACTAAAGCTTTTGGGGAGGGGGGGAGTGGCGGATAGAGGGTCAGGTGGTGACGAGGTTAATGGGGGAGGGAGAGGGTTGGCAAGGAATAAGTCAGATTTTAAAACAGTAAATAAAAATTAGAACATTTGAATAGGTACCGTCATATCATTTAAAATTTTGGTATTTTGGTGCTACGTGCAAGAGTGCATTTGGTGATTTCTAAAAATCCATTTTAACACCTTTGTCATGTGAATGTAAAAGGTCAATATTAAAATTACTCTTGTGGCCGGATTCGATCAGGTTCTTAGAAAAATGGGATCTGGAGTCTTTCAAACGGGCACTTCTTTTGCGTTCATCAACACGAGTTTTAAATTTGCGGCCCGTTTAACCGACGTACCCACGGTTGCACTCATCACATGTCAGGGCATATACACCACTTTTGTCTTCAGGATGCACCTTGTCCTTAGAGTTAAAAATCACTTTTCCTAGAGAGGTCGGGGAGTAAAAACGCACTCGGTATTTGTCTTTGGGGATGAGGTTGTGAAGGCCAAGGAAGGGTAATTTACACCGGCGCTCCGTTTGGGTTCTGCTTTGGGGACCGGCAACAAACTGGTTAGGGTGGGCGATGCTCTTTTGCGTTTTTTTGCTCCGTTAGTCTTGATAATGACGGTATACACGTCGAAGCTAGTTAACAGGTAATAATAAAAAGTTTGTGGAACAGTACTGGGTTTTTTTTCACCATGAACATATCACCGTTTCACCTAGTAACGCCCAAATCGATTGATTTTATACACTTAATTAAATTATTCAAATATAATAAATTGATCAGTTATTCATTTTTCTCTATTGTAGACCTCTGTGATACACTATTTCATGCATTTCTGTTTTCCTTATTTTCTATATTTCCGGAAATGAGATATCAAGTAATGAGACGCTTTCGTAAAATTTTGAAAATCGTTCCATGAAATTGAACATCACCAAATACACCAATGGAAGCAGAATCTGGGGTCAAATTACTTTTACAAAAAACAATTAAACGCTCTTCAGGTTTAAATCTCATACACCTCTTAGATGTTAATACATTCGAAGAAACAGTAGTACAATGCTCCTTCTGATAGGATTGAAAATTATTCATTTGAATTGTTTTATAACACAAAACATCAGAAGCAGGAAAACTTTCAAGGCCACCAATATTCATCGATATTCATTGATATGGCCGTGATAGAAGTTTCACATTAAAATTGGAGGCATGGAATGGAAGCGAAGGTAAATCTTTACGCATATGATACAAGATGAAGTGGTAGTGCCCCTTGATGAAAAAGGCGTCAACGTTTGAAAAAAAAAGAGGATTTGATTTGCCTTACAAAATAAATGAATAAAATGGAGCGCTGGCGACCGTCGCGTATGCAAATTTTTTTGCACTTCCATTACTCCTGGAAACCCTAGGATTCGTTACCTCTTCACCACCTCCATCCCAATCATCCCCGTTGAAATTCTTTGAATGAAGTCGAATGACGACATCCAGGACTTTCCTGAGATGGGAGAGGAAATTGAGTAGTGTTGACGAGATTTTTTATTACAAAATAATTGTCAACAATTTTAAAACCCAGACGAAACTCCTATTTATTTATTACTCCTATTTGTTTATTCCTATGGCAGACAGCCCTAGTGTTTACTCAAGTAAGTAATCAAAATCCATTACTTCTTCAGGGTTGTTTATGACTTACTTCTTATGCATAAGCTATAAACGGTGAGAGGTAAACGAGTGCGGGATTAATTAACGGTTTTAGTGGCGTCATATGTATTTGGGAAATGTCATGGTCATTCAGTTATATTTTCGAATCGATTGGTAGCAGAGATGGCTGACAATCGTGGTTTTCATTGATATGATAAGCAAGAAATCATTTTAAATAGACCACATAGTGCCGCTTTTGCCCTTTTGTAATGATTTTATCCCCTATATCATCATATAAACTGCTACTGTTTCCTAGATTTAAACTTTACTTTTAATTTTTATTTCCATAATTTACCCAGACCATGGCTAAATACTACAGGAAACATCCCCTTATGATGTTCTCACCTATATTTCACCTATATAATATTTTCCCTGCCTATGAATGATTTAACAAGTAATGGATAAAAATATTATTTTCCATCTTTCCTGTGAACAGCACGTAACGGCCTTTACAACGGGGATCAAACATTCACAATGCACAGCATATATTCTGCCCGAGATAGGAATCATCTACCCATAACATGATAACATTTTCAATAAAATATCTATATTTAATTTTTATTGTTTATTGCACATTTCAGAATTCTTTTATGTTGATTTTCCCAACTAACTACATTTCTCAGAGGCATATTTGTATCCGTTTTCATAGGGGTAGCTACTTTTAAAAACATGTTTAACTTTTACTCCATGCAGTTTACGCACTGGGAAGTGTCATCTAGTACAAAGAATGAGGATCATCTTCTGTTTACGAGAGTTGATTTGAAATATTTATTGGAAGTCATTATTAACACAATTTTCTTTCAAGGCACATTAATTACCTTTCTAAGGCGTTATATCATAGTCGTTTGATTTTTGCACAGAATATATCCTACGATTAGAATTGTCTTGCCTAAAATTAAAAGTAATCTATTGTAAACCCTATAATTATCCTAATCGACTTTGATTCCATTAAAACCCTCCTATTGAGGCCCAACCAACATTTATTCAAAATTCCTTAGCACTGAAAATTCTCGATAGATGAAAACTGTTCTGAGGATTTATTCGACTAGAGAAGTCCCTTCCATGATTATTTTCTTTTCGCAGCATATTTCTTTGGCTAACGTGATGCGGTTTTCCGCGGCAAAAGTCTCGGGGACATAAATCGTTTCATTTTTATTTCGTCCGGATGTACGCTCGTACATGCTGCCTCAAGAATGAAAAACGACGTTTAGAAAATTGTTTAGAAATACCTCCGAAGTTTTTTTTCGTACCCTTCTAGCGCACGCGATATATCGCATGCACGTCGGAAATTCTTATCTTCAGCGAAATACCCAGAGAGTACGAAAGCACACTCTGTATGTTGCGAAATTCTAGGGGAATACTTTTCTAGCCTTACCTCGTCGTAGAAATGACGCCATATCCTTCCTTTGTCCACATGCGTTGCATATTTTTGCCTGAATACAAATCCCAGAATTCTGTGCGTCCTCGACTTTCCTGGTCTATCCTAACCGAAGAGCATCTCTTTGCATAAATATTTCCACACTCTCCTTGGAAGATGTGGATTTATCTCACCACTAGATTTTTTTCGCGCATCGGTAATATGATCAACAGTTCCATGCTTAAATTCATACAAATGTAATTAAAATATAAGTTTTTATAGTACGATTGAAATTGTATCAATTGCACCGGCCTCGGTGGCGGCGGGGTACCGTCCTCGCCTGCCAAACAAGGGGTCGCGGGTTCGAGTCCCGCCAGGGAAGGTTTCCCCAGTCCAGAGCATGGTTGCTCGTGTACGTTTACTTGTTGAATTTGTTGAATACCCCTGTGTAAAATGGCCAATAAGAGCTGTATCCGGCGGTTTGAGAGTAACATGAAATGAATAAAAATAACCACAGAGTTTTGTGGAATTGAACAGTGCTACTAGGTTATTGCTAGGATAGTGCGTTACAGATTTCGAAATAAAACTTCCACTTTATTCAGTATTTTTTTAGGCTTTGTGCGAAGTTAAAATAATGCCCATTATATTATTCAAAGCAAAAACTATTTTTTTACTGAATTACGCTGATAATCTTCGTATTAAAATTCTTGCAAAAATATAATTGTTTTTTAAAGCAGACGAAATTTATCGCAGTACCAGACAAATGCATACTTGATATTAAAATGTGAGCAGTTTTGTTTATTTTAATTCCGGGCGGATTTTCTTCGACGTTATTATTTTTTATTCATGACGACCACCAGAGAACTTTTTCTCATGCGCTCCGATTTTTATTAACGCATAGTATAAAGGTGATATAACGTGACGAAAGTTGTTGCCCTTAAATGTTTGATGGTACATCTCAGGTTTCAATGGGTGCACGAAATCACTATTATTACAATACAAGAAAAGCGTTGGGTACGTGGTAATGTGAGATAAATTATTTTTTTAACACCATTCAATGAGTATTTTAGCTGAAATTAGAAAACATCTCTTGGCACTTAATAAACTATTATTGTAATTGAATTTAATTCCACAGAATAATTTAGACAGCATCTTATATCTACTAAATCGAAAGTAATTGGAGAGAAAACGTAATATAATGTTGAGGAGTTGTTAATCTTATGTAGGATGTGTTTGTAAGTTCATTCTCGGAATGATACCTAGCACCTTTGCAGACAAGTTTTAGTGAAAGAATTACTGAATTAACTCTAAAGCAAGCAGGATATGTCCAAGATTACACTTACACATTGTGATGAATAGACATTAGACAAGCATACTAAGCACCACTTCTTCGCACACAGGGTATGCTTTTAGTGGCTCAGATATACATTTTTTACATGATTTATGGTTATCACGTAATAACTAATGCTAACGCTTACAGCGTTAAATACGTATTAGAAAACCCCTTTGAATCTCAAATGGTGTGGTAAAGTACACCCTTTTGGTTCATGACACCGAATAAATATGCCCTCACGCTAGCAATCTTAACTTATTGAGTTGCCGCCTCAAAGTTTCTCAATTGTTATGCATTGCCTGTAGTTGATTCACCTATCATCAACTCTTATTTAACAACATTTATCAAGCAATTGATGGAGGTTTTACCCTAGTATCCAATTAAGCTTTTTCATACGAATTCATTTCCTGCCTTGTAAATAATATTTGCCGAATGAAACTGTTTAACTTTTATCTCATGTCATAAGAGCTAATTCAAAACGGTGATGTAGTAAATGAAATTGAAATATTTTCTTTCATTTCAGAGAATGAGTACGCTAAAAAAACCTATTGAAATTTAGTTTGTCACTATCATGAGATTAGAATGATGTATTTACCATTTTTCTTCAATTCATAACCTTATATCTCACTCTTAGTGCGGTGACTATTCCTGTTGAATAATTAAAAACATGATCAATCCATCTCCATCAATGCCTTCAGTTTTAAATTATGAAAAATATAAATTGGAGAAATAAAAAGTTGGCATGCCATGTGTTTCATCATGTAATGTTCGCCATACCACCGAGAAAACGATAGGTGAGAAGTCGTGCTGCGGATGATATTTTTACAATAAACATCGGGACCCAAGGGGCTATCCTTCGGAATTTTCCTCGGCCCACTTTACGGTTGCTTTCAGAGAGCCGAAATCCGTGACCAGGAGGCGAGTTCACTTTGGAGTCTTAATGCCTTTAAAACGTCCGCGCCACACGACGAACTTTGGACATTTCGCTCGGTCGTCAAGAGAGCTAAAAGGGGCAGGGGAGGTTCCTCGTGCGATATCCATACTCCCAAGGAAAATGATACCCTCCGATGCTAGGACGAGACTCCAATCCGATCTGAGATGCTCTAGGGAGTAGAACTCCGATTCCACGGCAGGATCGCCTTCATCGGGACCTCATGGTGCATTGCTATCAAGAAGTTTTCCAACCTCCAAATCCCACAACGAAATATTCTCTGTGACATCCTAAGAAGCAATGTGTGTACCTATAGTTTCGGGCACTTATGTGTAGCAGGTGCAGACGATAGGGGGTGCGCCGAGGCATTTGCCACTATGGACTGAAATTGTATCTGCCATCGCTGACTTTGGACGAATGGAGTGAATCATTCGCTTCTTCTTCTCGGCTAAGTTTTCCAAAGACAGAGCTTCCTTGGTCCAGTTAGACCGTTTCAAAAAGTGTTGTCCCAATAGGCTGTGTTAGTGATCGCTTGTTTGCTTTAGTGGGAATTGAACTCTAGTGCTCATGTTGTGTGATCGGTTTAGTTCCATAAATTTCGTCTAAGGTGGAACCCCCTTCTACCTCACTATTTTGCCTATCCAAAATTACTCTCCATTTGAAAGTATGATCATCGTGCAGGAATTTGACTGACTATCATTACATCCTAATATATTTTTTTGCATTCCAGCATATAAAATTTATGAATGTGTGAGTTGATGTTCAATCTAAGCCTTCATCGATCTTAAATTGAGTTGTAAATTTTTATACTAGTTTTTGTAAGATTCTTGCTCATTTTTGACCCGATGATCTAACGATTGGAAGGAAGTTTTACCATTTTTTTAGCTTAATATTAGCCTTAAACTTTAAATATTTCAAGCAAACGGTTTGGAAGACTGCAATAGAGTATTATAAAACTAGAAAAATTAATTTCACTTGATGTACGTTTTCTTTTAATGTAACATTATTTTATGACTAATTATTTTGCAAAATGCTTATAACGTTTAGGTACAAAGACGTGTTCAGGAATTTTGAATTCATTTTGAAGAATCTGTACAGAACATTTTAATGCAGAAAGATTGAATGTATCTAAGATGTCATAGTTTATTTTCTACTAGGAGTCACTGCCCGTTGACATACAGAAACTCTGGGTGTGTAGACGGAAGTCGTATTAAAGCATGAGAGAAAAATGAATCGCACTCTGGTGGTGATATATGCTCTTGAATCAAAACTTCAGTTAAAGTTTAATTGTAAGATGGACTCAATGTTTTTCGGGGTGGGAAAAGGAGGTGATTAAGAAGATTTGGGGTTATTTTTCGAGCACCATTGAACGTAAGAATCGAAAGGAAAGGATTGAGTTGATGTGAGAAAGATTAATTGATATTCATTGTAAATCAGTCGGAAGGGGTCCACCACATGATTTTCTCATCACCCTTGTGAAGAAATAATGGCCTATTCTTCCGGATTCTTAATCATCCACACCAGTAACTGATAAGTTAAACGAATTCAGTTAAAATTGAGAGATTGTGATTTGGTAGTGTTGAGTGGAGGGAAGTGGAGGTAAAGTTAAGTCGTTTGTGTCCAAAAGAACTGGATCCATCAAGTGAGTATGCGTTTGCATAGGAAACTAGAAAAATGGAGCGATGAAATTTCAATTCCTTCTCTTCTTTCTTGTTTCTCTTTCCCTCAGCATCAATCATACCTACTCATAATTTGTAAGATTCTTACCTACTTATTTGTGACGAGATGAACCAAAGACAGGAATTTTACCACTTTTCACGAGTTTAAAACAAAACTTAGAACATAAATCTATTATTTTAGCCTTCAACTCTTAAAGTTTTCATTTATAGGGTTTTTAGAAGCCCGTAATTCTGCTGTATGATAGAGAAATTAACTATACTTAATGTAAAGTATTTGCTTCTAATGTAACTTTGTTTTTGACCAACTTGATCATTCTACGCACTGCTTATAACTTGAACACATACGTGTTCAGAATTCTGAGTTCATTTTGAATAATTCGTATAAAATATTTCTCTGCTGAAGGATGGAAGAACTTAAAGATATCACAGTTGAGTTTCTATCAGGAATCACTGCCCGTTGACGCATTGAAACTTAGGGTGTGGAGACAGACGCTTTAATAATGTAGGAGAGAATCGATTTGAGGTTTTGCATAGTAGACACCACGAGAACTAATGTGTATGAGTCTGTGGTATAGGTAACATCTCAAAGAATGTATGTTTTTCCTAATGTGTCCATATATTTTCACACTCAAAGCATATAAGTGCAAGGCCGTCGAAGATGGCTGCATATTAGCCAAATTCCCAGGGCAGCATTGAAATCCCAACTTTGCTATTGCTTGGGAGAATGGAAAACATAGCAAAGGAAATACTAATAAATATATTTTAATAAAATATTAATGCTTATATTTCTTCTTGAGAATGAAATGTAATGAAAATAAAAGTTCAAAATCGAAATTAACACGAAACAAATAAATGAAAACGAACGCTACATCAACACGCCATCCAGACTCACCAGGAATATTATGTTATTGGATTTTGCCATTTCAGCCTTGGTGCAATGAATAAGAAGGGTATTAGCGCTCTTTCATATGCTTACTGTGAGATTTTATGCGAATAAATGATAAAATACATGGATTAATAAATATTTGAAATGGTAGGAAATTTATAAGAAATCAAGAAGATATTTCGCTGCAGTGTTATTAAAAATCTGGATCACCATTAAATTAACAGTGAAATTTTCCTCTAGAACCGGAAATTAACGCACGAGCCTTATCAGTGGGACTACATAGAGCAGGGCGTTATCCAGGATAATTTTTTTACCTGTTGTTTTCACGGAGGTGCATTTTATTTTGATTTTTATCCCTTGCAATCCATCAAAGACTATTAGTATTAGCGAGAACTATGCAAAATAGGTCTAACTGAGCGTAATAAGTAAGTGTAACAGAGAGTATGGCAATGGAAACGGCCTTTTGTCCCTTCTTAGTCTATCTTAATTACTATTGATGGCTTGTATTAACTACGCATTTAGCGCATAAATAATTGAATAATCCTAGTAATGGCAGTAATTATTCTATCAAGCCAATATGGTTTATACATTTTACTATTGAAAGTAATAAATTAAAATAAATAACTACCCTTTACTTTTCTTGAAGTGACAAAGTTTTCGTTTCCTACATTGATTGAACCTGAAAATTTCAGACTGTATTTTTTCAAAATGACCAGTATTTAAATTCGGAGAATAAACCTCATTATTGCATAGCATTTTGCGACGGCAAAAAATCATGACTGCTCTCTGAATTTAAAAAAATATTAATTAAATAATAACAAAAATTTGAATATTTTAGTCTTGTCTAATTTCTATTTATCGAAAAACAAGACTTAAACTTGCGGGATAATTTAATGCAGTGCTCAAAAAAGAAAATGCTGAGTAACTGATGCAGAAAAACAGAGAATCGTTCAACCCACTATTTCTCAATCCTTCCATCTCCATTTCCTAACCCCGGGACAAAAGAAGGTACAGGAGCGATCCCCACTCTTCGCATGCTTCCCGCAGAAGGGACGTGGATGTGGCAAAGTTTCATTTATTCCGTCTCCTAGACTCTTGAAAAAAGTTTCCCAACCTCAAAAAGCGAGGAATGATTTAAAGCAGTAATGGTGCCGAAAGTAGCAGTCGCGCTTGGGAGACGAAGCGTTAACACCAACCCCACTCTTTTAAGTCTTTTTCGGATTTTTCGCTTCTCTTTCGAGTGAGAAAGTATTTGTTCGTCTCGGCGAGGAATCCGTGGTGGAAATTAAGAGCATCACTGATATCACTGCGCAGATTAAAAGTTCCACGACTACTTCTGTTGTAATCTTCGAGATAACTCTGCTCCTTCTTCTTTCCTTCTCCCTAAGAAAAAATGTTCCCATGGTCGAGTGTGGGATATAATTAATGTCCTTAGCACCGAGTGTCTTTCGTAGTTCAAGCAAGAGGAAATTGATTTATTTGGTTTGCTGGATTCACATCGCAATTGATTTTTTCCCTCGCGCTGTCTCCATCTCTTCTCTTGATAGATGTGGAAAGAATTCAATGGAGATTTTTTGGTGCAACAACTTGTTTAATGTTACGAGTACCCGATAATATTATTCTCAAAATTTAGTAAATAAATTAAATGCGCTTGTATTACTTTAGAACTTTAACAATGGTTACCCAATTTGTTTGCTTAAAATTTTATTTATTGAGATCGATTTATGGACATGATTGCCATCCCTGAAACATAATCAAGTAATTTCCATTCAAAATTCACCGGTTCATCTATTTAATCAGTGAAAGCCTTGCAATATTCATGTACATCAACAAATTTTTCAATGATATTTTTTCCCAGACCTGCCATTTTTTTCTGATTATCATAATGAGATAAACAATCGTACTTTCCATTCAAATAGTAATTTCCATTTAAAAATTCACCGATTCATCTATTTAATCAGTGAAAGCTTTGCAATATTCATGTACATCAACAAATTTTTCATTGACTTTGTTCCCCGAACTGCCAATTCTTTCTGGTTATCATCATCATCATCACTGGTCAACAATCCTAGGATTGGTTTGACGCAGCTCTCCACTCAGTTCTGGTTATCATAATGAGATAAATAATTGTACTCTTAGGATTTCGAAATTTCTTTCATCAGTTTTAAGGAATAGATTAAATGTACCCACTGCTGAATGGAAGTATAGAAGATTCCGGTTAATTGGGACACATGTGGACTTGTGCAATTTGCCCCAATTAGGCTAACTATCCAGTATATGGGCATAATCAAACGTTGAAATGATGAAAAGAAGACTAAAGAATGTTTATAATGAAACCTAAGTTTATTAAACTATTAATTTGATTAATAAATCAGCGAGTTAAGTTAATTTATTATCATGTTTAAGAATTATAACAATTTAGTTTAAAATATATTTCACAGCCTCAGGTGACGCTGAATGAATGTCTTTTACTAAGTCCTATTTAAGAAAAGTACTATCCTCTTGCGGATAGTATAACAACAAGAGCTTTCAAAATAGGGCAAGAATAGGAACATTTGTGAAAAATAAGAGTAAATCAAAGGAGGAAAATGTAAAAAAATAGTATTCTGAAAACAAAAAAATTTAATTTAGTCCCGAGTATAGAGTCTATGTCGCTGACTCATGGCCCAATTAAGCGGCATGCTGTCCCAATTAAGCGGAGAATACCCTGGGATATTCCTCTATTGGGTTCTGTTCTTCAAGATCTGCCCTAATTAAGCGGCTGCCCCAAGTAACCGGTGGACCCATTAAACGGAATCTACTGTAGAATAAACTGACGCATTAGGCTGAAATAATTATGCTTGTGGCAAAATCACAATTTAACTTCAGGCATTTGCTATTAGTGGCAAAGAAAATAAGAAAATTTTGTCCTCAAATGCATATTTTGATTTCATTTACGACCCAATTGTACACAACTTTAAGGAAAGCATAATTAATCTTAGAATACATCCCATTTTTTTCAATATTTTCAACTGTGTCGCAAGATACCCCATCAAAATCTCCCATCTGAAATTCATTCGTAAGGAGAGTTGCGAAAACTTGGGGCATTATCTTTGGGGATAATGCCTAAAGCCGTCCCATCCTCGTTAAATGACACAGTATTAGTGTAACTTATTTATCATTCTTTCAAATGAGGAATTAAGACAAATACCATTCTCACACGTACCCCCCGGGATCAGTAACCAGACGTATAAAAATTGGTCGTAGGCCAGAAACATATTTAGAAACCCATATAGACTTGATACACAAAACTAACCCACGCCACTCTGTGTCACCTTACCATTCTCCATACTCATACTTGCATCACAACTAGCAGGACGAGAGACAAAAGAATGAGGGGCCAGCGAACTCGTCAGTTTCTTAAGAAACGGAACAATAAAGTTCAACATAAAAAAGAAAATGTGAGGATGCCGAGTTTTTGGCTGCGAGCGAAGGCTGTTCCCCACGAGTCTTCAAATATATCAACGGTCCTTAACTTGTCTCACATGAGAATGAAATGTAATCTATGGTGGAAAAGCAGGGTGATTGCATTATATATATGTACCAGATATAGTGCTTAAGGATTTGGAATATGAAAAGGGAAATATTAATGTGAAAGCACAAAGTTCTTTTTAGTGTTAATTACGAATCGCTTTCACCAAGTTACGCCTCAAACAATCAATTATATGATAAGGGATTTTCAGAAATAGAGTGGCTTTAAGATTGGGACATCGAAGTCCGGTAATAAAGGTAAAATTGGAGTAAGACAATCAAATTTGCTAATTTTAAAATGACCTTTTACTCTGTTGGGAAAATCACTATCGATTTTACATCTTGCATTTTTAGCTGGCTATTTCTATTGATTGGATGCTTGGTTAAAGATGACAGGTGTTGGTACAAAAACATTTTTATACGAGAAATGTGCATATGAGAATAAATTGGTACCAATATGATTTTGCTCTTTAAATGATTTTTTTTCCCGGCGTATGATCCTGGTGAAATCTTGTCGGGGTTATCACAGGGAGAGCATCTTGTGGGTTGAAATTTCGATAGCTACCTCTGTCATTGCCCTCAGGGTAGGGCATCGGTACCTGTTATTAATTTCTTCAAGTTTAATCTTTATAGTTTTATCTAAATAGAGTTGTAAATACTGATTGTGCTTAATTAACTTTCACCACAAGTAATAAAATATATTTTTCCCAATTTCCAAACATATCATGCTGTCGAATATGAAGTAAATGGTTACATTTCAAATATTTATATTTCAAAACCCATAGGACTTAATTTTTTTAATTGCAGGATATAAGCTCCCAGAATATTCGTAAGATTTGTCTTGCTCGCCAGAATTCTATAAAAATCACGAAAGTAACACCCGTCTCTTCTCACTTCACCTACACCTGTTCGATTATAATAATATTATTATAATTATCAAAGTTTAATAACTTAGCCTTCTAAATGCACTGCAAAGATATAACATATGGGTGGACGCAGTGAAAATTTATATCACATGGGCATAAACGAATTTTATTCGGTCCTCATTTTCAGTATTTAGATACATAAAAATATAAACAATATAAACATTAAAAAGCGGAGTTTGTTCAGCACTGTATTACTGAAAAAAAATATTTAAAACGGCCATCACACACGAAATTAAAACTTTCATTTGAAAATAAGAGACTAAGGGAGCAGATATAGAGAGCATTACGGCAACAAATAGAAAAGAATGCATCGTTCAAGATTTTTTGTTTTAACTTCCACAATAACGGCTTAAATCTAGCAAAACGCGGTGAGAAATAAAGATAATAGATGTATTTATCAATATAAAACTTTAAGAAAAAATAATGATGGGCAAAGGAATGAAAATGGTCTTGAAAGGTAAAGGAATTATCGACTTGATGGTATGCTTTATAGTTTTATGCTACTTTTCCCGACTTGCAATCTGGTGGTCAAGTCGACAGAATTCATCAAGTCACCTTCAGGAAGATTTTAGAAAGAATAATCGTATTCTAGGGTGGCTAATATAAAGCCAACCGATCCGTGATGGGAAGTGAAGCATGTAAATGTCAAATTGGGTGAAATATTTTGTGTTCGTTTATTGGGAATTTTAACATCCTAAATTCCTCTTATGTTATGGGAAATGTGGATATATTGTGCTTCATTCGGAGGCACTGTAAATTATATCATGTAAAATTTCTTTACAACAGGAATCCTTTATTCCCACCATTTTGATGCTTGCATTAATTTGCATTGAACTGGATTTAAAGAGAACAGAGTGACCCCAGTGTGGTTGTAAAGGCGCAATTCAGTCGGGATTTTACACAACCGCATGATTTCGTAATCCTTGATCGTGTTTAATGCTGAATGCTTTCCTTGCTTGAAAAAGTACTGCTGATATGGTATAAATTAAGTATCAGGGGCACGAAAATTTCAAACAGCCCCCTTCCTCTTTCACCGTTTTAACGATAGTTACAAGAAAATATTACCCTTTACGTCATTATTGCACGCCGCGAACTGTTGTTCCGAACAAAATTAAGATTTTCACGGTTTATCGTTTGAGATATGAATTTTTCCTTTGGGCTGTCATGGAAATGCATATTTGTGCGCTGACAATGTGGACCATTATAAGAATACTTACATCATTTAGCATCCAACCGATACGATGCACACTAAGTTGGTATACCACGAGCAAAAATATTACTTACTTACAAAATTATCAAATCTGAAGTACTTACTGCCTATCTTTGAGATTTGAAAGGTTGAATTTCATTTTATACAATGGTATTGACCATAATATGAATTTTTTAAACCAACCCACGTATTAACCTTCCATCTGGCACAATATTGGAATTGCTGAGTTCAGGCTAAATATGCCCGACAGGCAGGTGTGAAAAACCATTTTTAACTCTTAGCACGGCTCAGTGGCACACCTTTAAAGTTTAAAGCGCCATTATTAGTGTAGTCGAACACTTAAACATCGTCTTATTTACTATGCATATACCCCTTTACACTATGTCATAGGGCACCGGACCGATCCCGCAAGGAGCGATTTAACGTGCTCTTTAGGCTATTTATAATCATTACTCATAACGTATTTTAAAATGTGAATTCTATAAGATCAGTGTTTTTTATTTTTCTAACTTATTCAGAAAATAATGCTTTTATTATGCTTCATTGAGCCATTATTTTGTTTAACTATGCTGAATAATCCGCCACTAATCTGTCGGCATAAATGCAAAAAGCAAATGCAGAATATTTTCCTCGTTAAAGTTTTTGTCTTTTTTTATTTCTATTTACTTTGTCACCCTTTTAACTCGTTCTTTGATGTGTTGGTTGAATCATTAGTATGTACTTATATTTTTATCACCAATAGTAGAGTAAAACAATAATATCAGAAGTTAAACGTGAAAACGTGACAAAATTCAGATTAATACCCTAAGTAGTGTACATTTGGCTTGAATTTTTTCCGGCCTATTGCCATTGCCTCAATTTATCTGATAACATATCGCAATGGAGTCATAAGCTGAAGTTTTTCGTACACAATTATGCTACTTTATGAATTAATATCCTCCTGGTTTGGAACAGTGGTTGTCAAAACAAAAATTTACTATAAGCACCAAGGGTTTACGCCGCCAGGTAGCACGTAGAAATGAAAAAATAACACTCTCGCTGTGCCTGTCAGTTCCATTGCGCCCAACGGAAGGTAGAGGGTCGTGAAGGAATTTCATTTTTAACCCATGAGGATATATTTAATTTAAAATGAACGATTACTCTTCAAATGACTAAAAACGTGTCCTCTAAATGACAAATATTTTTTATTTCCTAAAATACTCAAGAAAAAAATTAAAAGTAAACCTATGCATTTTCAGTAATTCACTTCATTTACCTGGTTATCATTTCGTGCCAAAGATTTTCAAGCGTTATCCTCTTTCTTTCTTTGTTTCTTTCTCTCCTCCGCGAGAATGGTCAGTGTCTATTAGACACCCTTCTCGCGCGCGGTTTGTGTGAAGGGAAGACATTCGGTGTGATTTTAAATGGCAAGTGACGGTTTTTGGAAACTCACGCTTGGGGGGGGGAGGTGCTAGGGGAGGGAGTGTTTAGGGTGGGAGACAATACGACGAACGCCGAGAATAATAAAGCGGCGAAAGAAAAACCCGGAGTAGGGTAAGAGAGAGACAGTGGGTTAGTCACAAGTGACGACGATTGTTGTTTGACGGAAATGAATCTGGGTTTGGGAGGGGTGGGAGTCGGACGAGGACAAAGGGAGTGCTGAAGATTTAAACTTACGACAAAATAACAGTGAAAAGGAGTGGCCTACGTGGATATTTAACTCGACCAGATCTTCTTTCTTGCGGGACCAAAGAAAATGGCCTAATATCGCATGGTCATATAGTCCCCTTTACCTAGCAACGACACTTTGAACCTTTCTTTCTCTCTATTGTTATCTGTCATACTTTTCGTTTCCCCCCCTGCACTTTTGTGAGCAGTGTTGAAACCATATTACAAATAGAACGCGCGAATGTGAGAGAGAGCACTAACCTTTTCTTTTGAGCTTTCTTTCTTTGAAGATTTTAAATTTTGGGTGCAATGAGCCACCGTCTTTATTTCTCAAACATATTTTCCTCGTTAAATTTTTTTGCCCTTTTTCATTATTTACTTTGTCACCCTTTTAACTCTTCCTTTGATGTGTTGATTGAATCATTGGTATGTATTAATTTTCTTATTACCAATATTAGATTAAAATAATAATATCAGTAGTGTTACGTGATAACGTGACGTGACGAAATTCAGATGAATTCCTTAAGAAATGTTACTTTATTTTTAGCGAGTAATGATATCTATTTTACAATTCTTTAGGGTAAATAATTTTTTTTAATGTTCGATCAAATATTTTGGACCCTTCACCTCTCATATCAACTGTGGACCGTGCATTTACTGTATGCACTCGCGCAACAGGCCGACAGCCCCGTAAATGTTCATTTGGATCTGGCATTTGGCTCGAATTTTTTTCCGGCCCATTGCCATTGACTCAAATTATTTGATAAAATATGGCAATAAGCTGAAGTTTTTCGTGCACTATCATGCTATTTTATGAATTAATATTTTCCTGGATTGGAGCATTACCTTTTCGAAATCAAGATTAATTCATTTGGTGGTTTCAACAGATAAAGGAATAGCATTATCGAATGCAAAGCTAATTTACCCAATAATACGTTCGACAAAAAATCGTTCTTAAATGGTAGTGCTCATAAATCAAATTGACCTGCATTCAGCGATATCGGAATCGTAGAAAAATTTCCATGTAGATGAAATCAAATTCTGAATTGTGAGGAATAAATTTTCTCCTTTTCTTAGATCAGTTACTCCCTCGAATCAAAAATATTTCTTGCGTTGTTCCGAGAAAAATTCTATTCATCTGCTTCAAATTTGTCTGCTGCATACTTTTCAACATTAATGCAAAGCAATCAATGCCACGTTCAGTCCCAGCAAAATAGAGTAAATTAACTGACAGGACAGGTAGTAGTCTCATATAGTAGCTATGAATGTTTAAAGGCTACATCAATAAATATTAATATTCTCAGAATACCGTAGTTTTAACGTCTGATGAACTTACATGGTCTCTGGACTGCGTTCTCTTCCTGTTGAATGTAAATGTTCTAGAAGGGCTTTCATCAATTGGTTTTAAAAATGGGTTTTTATCGAATTCTAAAATACTGTACAGAGTCTTATTTAACTCAATATGCTCTTATAACTTGAATGCCTCCATTTTTGACACAATAGCTAATCTAATAGTCTTCTCAAAATTTAGGCCATCAAACTCTTCGAATCCAATAGAAAGCATGAAATTTTGGCTTGTACCAACTCAACCATTCTTTTCAGAAAACGTATAGCCGTTGCCCCTGTCGCACACAATTGAGTTCTGCTACCTCGCCAAGCATTCCATCGCAAAATAAAAACAGACCGCCTTAAGCTCCAAAGTAAATAGGGATTCTAAATCTTCTTTCTGAAAAACATGTCGGAGGAAAGGAAATTTCGCGAAAATCGAAGAAATCGCCGAAAACTTGGCAGAGACATACGGGACGTGACCTAGGCAACTCAGTTTACGATCTCTGGCCAGGAAAGTCATGAGAAGTGGCTTTTTTTAAATGGCATAGAGATATATTTAGATAAACAGGTATTTAGATAATTTATTTGGCCAATGTATTAAATGATTCACAGTCCTAGAGGAGTACAATTCAAGCGTAGAAACTTATAAATGAGTGATTTATCCATTCGTTATCGCATCTAGGATGGCGGTGGTTGGTAGATGAAGATTTCTCATATATCCAATATAGAAAAGGATTCTTATTCGAACGAAAGTACATATAGTGCAAGCGTTGGAATATTGAAATTATAAACATGTGTTAGTTCAGTCCCATCAACAAGTGAGAAGTATCGCTCAAAATAAATTGCACCGTCATGAAAACTGAAGAGTAGTTAAAATAACATAAAACTAGTTCACAAATGAAAAAACGACTTCGTTTTCTTCCACTAATTTATTATGACGGTACGACATGTTTCAACCTTGAGCGGTCATTTACGAGTACAAAATTTTGTCAAAAGTCGGGAGAATTCATACCAGGAAGGGACTTGAGAAGGTTGGAGGGGGAAGTGGGTGTACCATTTTGGTACCACATGGTAAAATGTTGGCAAATATCCATTTAATGTCTCTTTCTTTGCAATGCCAGAATTGAGGGACATATAGCATACCTGAATTCTTAAGAGGCTGACTGAGACTGCAGGCGTTAACAAAGGGAAGTTGACCGTACAGATAGAAATAAGTCGGCGAATACACAGTCTTTACATAGAGTGGTACAGACCTGAAAATCACATTTGGGGTTAATTTTCATCCTATGTATGGGCGTTGTTACAAAGCATAAACTAAATGTGACTTCTTAATGTAAAAATAAAAAAATACTCTTCTTATTGTGCTTCAATGGCTGACGGGCTAAAAAATTTGCTTTCCGTGGTTTAAATTCTTAGTATTGACCTTGAATATCCTCGTTTTTACACCAAAATATAGGATAATACTTGTTTTAGCATATTATTATTGTTGATTTTAGTATTGTGTATAAATTTGTCGGTATAACTAAAAGTACATCAGTTTCTTTTAACAAAAGTATCGGTAAAAATGATACATCAGTTTGGCAAACAAACTAATATACTGTTAATTATGCCATGAGAAATATGTTTTAGACAGGTTAACGAGTCTCCTTTTGAGTTATCATTAAATCAATGCGGTGCATCGCGTGAAATCACGCTACTTACATGAAAATGGCACGACGTTTAGCTTTAGCAGCTGAAAATATTATTTAACTAATAATATAAGGTTAATATTATCACAAATCTTTGAGCCCTATTTCTCCTATTTAATCTCTAAGGATGCCATACATGATGACCAGACCTTCTCATATTAACATACGTGAAAAGCATTTTTTTCTCGGATTTCGGAGTCGTGATAACAGCTCCTTATGTGTGACATCCATAATTGTGGCAATCACGAGGCAGGTCAAGGAAAAATCAAGTGGAAGCATTTTTGAGGCGCTGGTTGCGATTTGAACCCGCAACTCACATGCCAATCCATGGACCAAAAGAGTTGGAGTTTGGGAAGTTAGTGCGTAAAAGAATAAATGGTAGAAAGAGCGAGGGTTGTGATGCAGGGAAAGAGAAGAATGCTTTCGTGATGCAATTTTGTTTGTTCTTGAACTTAACGCCCACCCCCGCCATGACTTCTTTCGCGCGGCAAGTGTCTTTTGTCATTTGCGATAATTAAGTTGTTTGTCGCGATGAGAAATGTTGGTCTAAACGAAAGAACACTCGCAATTTTTTTGTTTCAATTTTGGCACTCGCACTCTGTGTTTTCCGAGAATTATTTTATTGCCGTGGTCGATAGATTTGTTTCGCATGAGGAAGGGTTGATTTGAATCAGCATAGTCATTGGTGAGAACGACCGATGACTTGGTTTATTGTTGCCGTAGAGGATTCATGGAGCGGGAACTTAAGGGAACTCAACTTTGAGAGAAGGAAATAAATGAGTCTGGTTGTAAAAGTTTATTTTGAGAAACTGAGCTCGGTGGGGTTAACTCGTTAGATGAAGAGATCCAGGTTTAAGGACGTTATTTGGAGGTTTGTGAAGTTTATCACACTTTCATGGAAAGAGTCTAGCAGGTTAAGATGGTGGAAAGAGCCCCCAGATATTTTGAAAAATAAAAAATGTACCTACAGTAAAAGTGCATCCAAAATTGTGTTAGCCCAAATTTTCCACAAATTCATCAATAATATTACAAACTGATCAACAATCGTTGTTCTCAACAATCAAATCAAATATCCTCCTGGAATTCATAGATGCAAATGGCGCAAAGCAATTATTCGTTTTTTTGACTGTCTTCCGCCAATTTAGAAATCTGAAAAAACTTATGATTATGCTTTAGGGTAGGGGTAACAACATATATTTTTTCTGGCGTTTATGTTGTTTCCTAAAATTTTTGATTTAATTAGAAAATTTCAAACATATGTAAAAGTTGATTTTTTGGACAAATATTTTTGAAAAAAAATCAGAATGGTTTAACGTAATAGTATACACACTTTTTAATCAAGAAAACGATTTTATAAGCATAAAAACTGAAGATATGGTAAAAAACTAAAAATCGTGTTTCATTTTTTGCTTTTATTCCATTTTTAAGGCCTGAAAATTTGGGGAAACATAATTTTGGATGCACTTTGAGTGTGTATTTCTTATTTTTCAAAATATCTGGAGGCACTCTTCACCATCTCAACCTGCTACACCCTTTTACAATATTCCTTTCTTGATGTTATCTGTATCATAGACTTCATTCACATAATTTCACCAGTAGCTATCGTATTGTAGCGATAGTATTAATTATCTAATCACTACTTACAGTTTTGTTTACTTCTTTATTCTCTTTATCTTTTTAAGTACAAAAAATTATATAAACTTCCGTGTTCTCTCTCTTTCGTCCCCAAACATAAACAACAACCTGTTATTGGCTTTTTCCATGACAACTTTATAAGTTGAGTTATGAGTTATTGAGGGTTTTCTATTAAATTTATAACATACACGTCAAGCTATGAATGTCTCTTGGGCTTCCCAATGTCTCTTGGGTTATTCACACCATTTTCGTCGACGTTTCGATAAAAATATTTTCGATTTCATTGAAACGTCGGCAGGAACGGAAGTAATTATTTCAGGCTATCACGTATTTTATCCGCGAGAGCGATATTTTTTTCGTCCCTGACGGACAGCGTACGATCCTGTGTTCACGCAGTGACTTCATCAAGTGTGAGGCTTTTCTCTCTCGTGCATGAGATGCGATGGCGTTAGAAGTTAAGAACAGGCGCGGGAAATGTTTGAAATTCACGGCCGGGATTAGGATGTGGGAAGTCATATATCGGGGAGGCCACTGGAATGCGGCGTATTCTTGGGAAAATTACTCGGTTGGAATGTCACGAAAGGCGGGAGCGAAATGGTGCTGGACTTCATATTAAATTTTGAAAGGCACGGACGCCATTCCCGTGGTGTCTCGTAGCTCATGCACCGGTCCCTTCACACGGACCCACCCAATGGACAAGGACGCCGATGCGTACGTCCATAAACCGGCCGGCCCCGCTTCCGTGAAATCTACGCGGGATGCCATAGTATGAGGCATGTCGAAACTAGCGCGAAAATTTAGTATCTAATGCAAAGGAATAGGAAATTGTGTGGTGATTGAGTGGCTTGCATTGGGAGATGAAAAAGTATTCCGTTGAATTGCATTTCTGCCGATCTACTGAGGGAAAAACATCGATAAATATATGCTATTTTATGTCATACTTGCAAAAACCAGGCAAAAAATAATATCTATACTCATATTATATTTGATATCATAATGGAAAACCTGGTCAGCGTATTTCCCTGCGTATTTCTTTAGTGCAGTACGCGTGTAAAAATTGTATTCTGTTGAGGAGTTGTTATTTATAGAAACGATTAGAGATCAACCCAAAGGGAATGGAAACTACTTGATGTATCAGACTTACTCTCCAATTACGAGTCACTGCCAAACTTCAGCCGATTTTTTATTCCTGATGCTCCATTTACCAGTATTTACCGTTTTCGATGTGGGGTGTTATATCATTCTTTATGTGAATTTAAAGATGAAACTTTAATTTCTTGATAAAAGCTTTCGCGGCTCATGATGATTAATTCAATGTCAGCCGTAGCGGAGCACGAAGCCACCGGACATGCGATTGACTTCGAAGAATCAAGAGTCATCGCCAGGGTAAAACATTTTAAAACCCGACTCATCCGCGAGGCCATAGAAATAAAGAAAAACAAGAACAACTACAATAGAGATACCGGATTAAGATTCGGCAGTACTTGGAACCCAGTCATCCGCAACATTTCGTTATCTTCCCCCTCGAATGCTAACTCCCCACACCCTCCGCCCACCCCTCCCACCTGAAATATGAAAAGGCAGCAAATAACCAATCCCAACATTATTCCCTTGAAAAGTGACCAGCAGTCGGTCGCGAAACGTCGGGGCTATCTCCTTTACGACACGCGGCATACACCCGTATGTCAGTTATTTTTAATCATGAAACTTGAATCCATCAGTTCAACGTTATTCATTTCTTGCCTTCATTGGCGATGAGAAGAACATGAGTACAATGTGGTCTAATTAAAGCATCGGAGAAATTAAGGGAAGACCCGCAGTGAACGAGCTTCATTTTCTTAATTTAATTTTATTGAATTTATACTCCATGGTTCGTTGTCCTCCTGCCTTTATAGTTAGCAGCTGTAGATTTGTATTTTCAGGTTTCATGTGTATAGGGAGACGTAGACAATTAGAATGAATCCTTGTCGTTGCGCTATGTGAGTGTGTCATAAATAGGACAAGATGTTTTATCAGTTAAAGCATTCCGAAACAGCAGAATATGAATGCTCGGTACAGTATTCATCGCGCCACAACGATCATAGTTCTCAAGTGTTGCACTCACATCTAAGAAATCTTTACGATTTTCCCCAATGCTTTCAACTAAAGCTCGTAAAGTATATCTCCCCGCGTATGTTATGGAATAAATAATTTTGTTTCCTTCGCCATCCTACGTATCCATTTAAAGATCCCTGTGGAATGTATGTATTTGCCAAGAATAAAGATTCACTTCGTCTGGGTCCAAATGATGTGTACCGGTCTATTTCCAACCCCTGTGACTCACCGTGGGGGTAGACTTGGGCTTACCGCAAATTTCATAAGGATCATCTGTTTTACTCGACCCCATGAACGGACGAGTAAACATCCTATAAAACCATTTAAGAGTCTGGTGGACTAGAAATGGCGTAAACTCTTATAATGACCCGTTGAATCCTTTCACTGTTTATTTTAAGTTCACAGATGTGGAGGGAAAAGAGCTTTTGATTCCTCATTTATGAAGAAACCTAATTTTTTGGCGTACTCATCCAGCCTGTGGGCGCTTTTCTATGTAATTAATTTAATAGTGGAAAGAATTATATTTTTTGGGGATAGCTTGCGTCTAATACGTTAGCCATGCAAATTTTCTCCCTTCACTCTTCAAATTTTCGGCAAATTTTGTTCCGCCTTTCAGAAATAGGTCTCAATGAAAGCTCATGCCCTTAATCGATAGCCAAATAAGTTTGTTGACATAGTTCACCCTAGGTTTGTTCGATAATACTCCCGCAAATAATCCCAAAAGAACGGCCCTACCCATGAGGGTGCCCATCTTATACCTCCGTTTTTGTTTGCTCGAAAGTCTTTGGTGGCCTTATTAGTGAAACAGCTTAGATTTTGTTTGCATTTAATATGTTGTTCATCATGCCCAACTTCACTTCTCTTGCGCCAAGGACCATGATTCGCATTTGAAATAGAAATTTCGAATAAAGGCCGAAACTCTCATCATTATATAATGTAATGCAATGAACTTAGAAATTTCACATAAATTTAATATTATTCGATCTAGGTTTAGGCGTGACATGTCGTCGTCTGGTACATTCACATCGAAGACACATCAGTCTGAAACATTTGCTTCGATGCGAATGTACCAGATGATGTCGTTCTACGTTGAAACCTAATTCTTAGAGTGTTATATATATGTAAATTATAAAGATTTTTACATTTCATGATGTTAAATTGATTCCAAGAAGTGTAGCCCAATACAACGAACTCTCATCACTAATTTGTGCTTCTAACACCAAAAGGATCTTTTAAAAACATGTGACTACATCCTTAAATGCAGGCGTAGCTGCATATTACCCTATATGGGCAGATTAAATTAAATAGCTGTATATTTATTTGGATAATTACATAATAATTTTATTTGGATTTGTTGATGAAGGTACTTTCTTTAAAAAAAGGTATCAGCTTATGCTTACCCATTGTTTTGCCAATTTTCATTTTCAGGTCATTATCAATTTAATTTTTTTTAACTTGATAATGACCTCTATGGTTCGAAACATGTCGTACGGGCAAAATAAATTAGAGGAAATCAACTAAGTCTCCTTTTCATTTTCGGGTTAAAAATTATGAGAGTAAATACATAAACTCTCCATTCCACGTCCCTTGCGGCCACAGTCACACCTAGCGCAAAATTTTCCCCCTTCCTCTTGAGTAGACTCGGCACTTAAAATCGCGACGGACGCGGTCACTGGCATTCGCGTGAGATTAAAACGGAAATGAAATGGCTCTCGAAACACTCGTCCAAGAATCTTCCTCTCGCTCCAGCCTTTATCCCGACTGCCTTCAATCTCTCATTCCTTACATTCCATTCTCGCTCCCTTCCTATTACGAAACGTGAAAACATCATTAGTGTGTGTGAGTATTCGGCATGTGAGTTCTGTTCCGCGTACCTTCTTCGATTGGCCCTTCACTCAAAGGTCTCCTTCCCTTTCTTTTCTTTTGCGTACTCCACTCAAAGTGGCAAGTGTCTGTCTACAAACTTAGTGCTTCCCTCTCAGCATGCCGGAGTATGGTGCACCAAAATAATATCATGAGTATTTTTTCCTTTTCTTGACCTCTATATTTCATATCAATCAGTACCTATCTTGAAGTTTTGGTATATAAAAAAATGGAATACAATTTTTGCTAATGTTTTCGTTTATTTTTAAACCTTTCGCAGGGATTGAAATGAAAATTGAAAAATATGGTTGATATATATAAACAAAATAGATGGTTAGTGCAATTTTTTCCATTTATAACATAGTCAATTTATAATATAATCAAAAAATAAACAGATTCACAGGTAAATTAGCAAAAAAGAAGAAACTATAATTTTGACTCATACTTTTTTGCAATTTTTAAAATTTATGGTTGCAAATCTAATACAATTCATAGTGACCTAACAATTTTAATCAATAAAATAATAATAAATTTTGCTTTAACTGTCAATATCTGATTTTTGTTTTCAATCATTGGGGGGATAAGTCAATTTCATCCACTTTTTTCTCTTTTATGCCTAAAATATGAAACTAATATTTAGCATAGCAATTTAATAACTCATGTTTAAAATTACAGCAGAAGACACGATTGATCTAAATGGAAGTTACAAAGTAAGAATATCGGTCGTTGTTGTACCACTGAAGCATTATAATATAGATATCCTCCCTAATCATGATTTATTTTCAAGCAAAAATTATCCCCTCATTGGTGTGATATGCCATTTCAAAGTTAAAACGTTTTCGAACTATCTGGTATGAGTTTTTTAATTATTGGGATTTTTATTGCATCACATAAACAGTGGGGATAAAATAGAATTGGCGATGAAAAATCAAGCAATGGTTATATATACTGCGAAGAAATCAATCTGCATATTTTTGTTGACCTTAAAATGAAACGCTTTATAGTGGCAGTTTGATTAATTTTTACGAGAATGAAAAAAACTCAAACTGAAAAAAACTCAAACCCACTTAACTCTTTTATACCAAAGAGTTAAGTGGGTTAGAGTTTTTTTCATTCTCTTTTGGCAATATTAATTAAGAACTTATTACCAACGGCTGTGGTGTTCAATAAAGGCGAACAAGCAAGACAAACTAGCACTTTATGAAATATTGAAACACTGTAATATTACATAACTAATTCATGAAACAAGCAAATTTTACCACATTTCAAATTTATCATCACATATTAAATGTAACTTACGATACCACTATAAAATATTTTTTCTTCATAGGCTAGTCGATTAAAAGGTGTAGGAGTAATAAATCTACTAAATGAAATTCATTATCCTCGTAGAGTAGACAATTTAGATCAAATAAAAGTTGGTAATTCACAGTTTAATCAAATAAATTTTAGAAAGTAAGCATAGATGTGCAGAAGTCTCTTGTGATAATATTGTTTTTATAAGCAAGTCAATGACCTCAGGCTGAATATTTAATAACTTATAAAATCCTCAGCTTCACCAAAAAGTTGGCCGATGAATAATTATACCCTCACATTCTGAAACGTTCGCGCAAGAATAAATATGAGTATTAATAGTGACGCTCTTTGCCACATCAGCGAAGAAAGATTTTAAAAGTGTTTTTAAATGCCGTTTTTTGCGGTCTAAATTCGTCTCCAGGTGTTTTGTTCACATTATTCTTTCTCCTGACGCTAAAATAAATCACAGCTGCTTTCCTTGCACCCACCTTTTCCCATATCCCAACTCTCTGAAGAAAAGAACACTTTATATAAACCACTTTGAAAGTTTCAGCTCCGTTTTAATGTTTTATGAATGACATAAACCAGTGTTTCATTCCCATCCTTTCTTCACTCAAGAAAGTCTTGCCTTTAATAGTTTTTTTTTAAGAAAAGATTAAGGCAGTTTTTGAGACGGCCGTTTGATTTTATTTTAATTTCTTCCCACCCATTAAGGACTTTCCCATTAATAAACGCGTGAATTCGTTGTCTCATCGCGTTAAAAACTCGACCACTATAAAGTCTGAGCATATGGAGGAATATTTTCTAGCTCTCTCTCCCTTTTTCTTCCTACTTTTCACTGAAAGAGATATCAGCAAAGAGTCCATCGTCGTTCATCACTCAAGGGGTTGTTAATCTCCAGTGAGTGATCTTTATATATTTTAAAAAATTTTCCTCTCCTGAGTAGATCGACTAATTTTCAAGCCAAGATCTCCGGTAACACGTGAATTTTTTTAGCCTTTTCGCCTTCAGACGGAAAAGAAGTATATTTGGGGAAGGGTTCCGTTAATAATTGATCTTGTTGCTTTGAAAAGGATCCAAAAAGATTGAAAAATCGGCAGTTTCGTCAGCTGTTTCAAAATGTTTTTGGAAGTTGTCTTACAGTTAATTAAATAGCCAGTAATTTATGTCATTATCACTCTTGTTGCCGAATCTCTCTTTTTTATATTTCAGTCCTATTCATCCATAGTAAATGATGCCAGGCATGAATACAATATTGTTTAAGCATTACACTGTATATTATTATGTATGTATCATTGAGGCTGTATTGATATCAATGTAAGTTATTTTTCGGATTTTTTTAACTATGAACTTTGGCTGAGAACTGTATGTATCTATCTAATGTCCCTCAATGTAACTTAGACAAAGATAATATTTGAGTTCATTTCTTCTAGATCAAGTACTACATCTTCTCAAGCCCTTGGGTTGATTCCATTGTTTTAATTGTATTCAAGTCGAACTTGAACGGAGTTTCATTATTATTAGGAAATTATTTCTGGAATATGATATATAATTAATTGTTTATAAAATTCCTTTAAGCAATTACAATAACCTGTTATACGCTTCTCTTACACCAAAATTGATACCCAGTATAATGATAGAGACAACTCGAAAAGATGCTGACAAAATTCGAAGTCTCAAGCGTAATGGAGAGGAATTTTTCTATATTGAAATGAACACTTGCGATTTTCCACGATTAAAAACTTCTATTCCGACCTAGGTTTAGACGTTACTACATCATCTTCAGCACCTTCATGATGTAGTGACATCGAAACTTAGGTTGGAAAAAAGTTCATAACCGTGGAAAATTGCAAGTGTTAATTTCAATATAAACCAAATCAAGCAAGCGCATTGTGATTTTCAGTTGAATGTGACGTGGGTGTGAGTGAGGCTCATGATGCATCCCATTCAGCCAGGACACATTCTGACTCCAATATTTTTCTCCAAGCTTTCATCTTGTTCTTTACGATCTTCTCAGAGCCAAACTCTTCTCCTCTCTTTCATGTACTCGGTTGAATCGTAAATTCTCTGGAAGATAAACCTTGAATCTCGCGAAACCGCAGATTTCACTAAATCTCGCAAACTGTTACTGTTCTACTTTGTGTGCTCGGGGTAATTGGAACTTGGTTTATTTCTGAAGGACCAAGTCACTTCGTTTTGTGCCATAACCGATAACTCTAAATTATGGCATTGCAATTGTAAACATTTTAACTGCTCCAGGAAAGAGTTGGGCCAAGGAATTACGAGTAAAAGCACGGAAAACTTGCCGGTTTACGAAGCCAAGTGGCGGCTGGGACGGAAAAGGAGTAATTAACGTTAGCTCATTCGGAATACTATTACTTGCAGAGAGTTTTGCGTTGGTATGCGAAACTGTTGAAACGAATGGATCATAATTGTCGCTTCTGAGCACTATAAACAACCATAAGCGCGTAAATCATTACATTTTGACTCATAAGAGTAGATTTTAGCAGCGTTCCATCCTTTCTTGCTATAAGTATCTTTATGTTGTGGTGTGAGGCACTTAAAAATCTGCTGAGGTGGGTATTTATTAGAGGCTGCTTGCCCATAGCCATATTATTGTAATTGAATCATATATGCAAAAAAATACGTTTGTGGGTATTCACTCGTGCTGGTGAGTACCCACCCATTTTCAGGGTAAATACCCAAATACATTGTTAGTATTTATCACGTAATTAGCTTTTTATGAATTAAATTCAGCATTTCGAATGTTTTTTTTTATTTTTAGGTATTTCATAAATCATAAAAGGGCTATAAGTAGATCTGTAGTCCTCTTAAGAACTGTTTCATATTTTTTTAACGAAAAGGAAAAAATAAATAATAATATGTAATAAAATACGTTCGATCGTTGGAAAAATCTCTCGCATTCCGCTGTTCTTTGCTTTCTAGGCACATGTATGCGTAGCGCGATTATGGTTTTAAGGATAAATTCCCTGGCTTTTATGCAGTTTTTGCTGATTTAACGGATAATAACCCTGACCATTTATTTGCACCAACGCTTTTGCATTACTGATAGTCAGCGTCACCTCAGAGTCCCATCATGTACCATGTGTGAGTCGTGAGAGTAATCCCCATAAGAATTGAAGTAGAAAAGAGCATCAGTGTTTCTTGATTTTTTTATTTTTTTCTTGATTTTTGCCCTCTTTACATACCATCTTCCCTGCGTTGACGATGTGCTCCCAAAGTACTTACCCCGCCGATCATAGAGCGACCCTCCAATAAAGCACTCGCGAAGGTTCCTTGAATATTTTCCGTCAAAATATCTGCTCTCTGCTACTTATAGCTGGTGAGACGGGATGGGCTAATGACGGCTCTCATAGTACACTGCAGATGTTGGCTGATGGAATTTTTGAGCGATGCTTCTTAGCCATTCCAGAGAATGAATTAGTGCTGTAAGGTTTTGCATGTGAACCTAGCACACCGCATGTTTTAATGTGTTTGATATTCATAATGCCAATTAATATAATATTCCAATAAAAGTATTTTGTTCTGATTCTAAATTGTTGACCCAAAATAATATACATTGTAATTATGTTTAACCGCCACCTTAAAGGTTAATATAATTTTTTTAACCGCCAATTAAAAGGTTATAATACTTTTTTTACTGCAATGCTCATTAGGGGCTGAATTCTAAATATAATTAATTGAATGCCGAAGTGTCTCTGTGCAAGTTCCGGATGGATCACTCTTGTCCAGGCACATTATTCGATGATGAAAAATACCATTTAGAAGTGATGCTTAAAAATAATTTTAGTTATTTTCCAAATGCTCTCTAATGCTAATTATTTCAATCATTCTGAAATTCAACCCTTTGTATGGCTTTGACCAATTCGCAAAATTACATAGTTCGGTTTCCTTAAATATGTATGCAAAATATTTACCTTCGCTAAGCCACATGATCTAACCTTATTTGTATTTCATTCAGTCAAGAATTTTCAATTCTCATCAGCCGATATATGAAAGTACATATGTATATACTCGTGGGGGCTAAAGTCCACGTTGCAAATTCTATTTAATCTCATGGCGTTTATAACTGTTTGGCCGTGAGCACTAGATGAACAATAAGGCAAGAATTGCTAGAGCAACGGCAGTACTTGAGTGGACCACTCTTCTTAATTGATTGATTAATTAATCAAGGCGCTTCCTCCAACGAAGCGCTCCTGGGAGATCCTCAGACTCGGATAAGGAGGATATCCACCCTCCCCCAACCTCCTAGCTTCCACTAGGAGATCCTAGACGCCGCCCGGAGAGATCTAGAGCAAAGGAGGGTTGCGGGGGCATAGATTGATGATTCGCCTTCGGCTGAGGAATTGGTCTCCGTCTCGTAGGCAACAGGTTTTTATGGCACGTCTGTTGTGTCTTCTCGGATTTCCTCCCCGCGCCAAATGATTCACCTCCAGTTTCCCGTAACTTTCGCGGGGCGGGCAAACTATCCCATCAGTGATTAACAATTTGATTAAGGAATGATTAAATATGGGAAGATTAGTACCGGAGCAAAGGGGGACTACCCGGAATTGCATTTTCTCAGGTACTCTTGCGAGGGCTTCAAGGCGCAGAGTCGATCGAATGTGACGTTTTAGATTTTTTTCATCTCTATGAAACTCTGTAAGGAAAAGTAAGGAAAAAGTAAAACGCCTCAGTCAAATTTCCACTAGATTAAAGAAGTGTTCGGTATAAGGCTGGCGGCGTTAGTAGCAAAGCCTTCTAAAAAGAAGGAGAAAAAATCTGCATTGGAAGAAGTTTAGCTTTTTATATTTGAAAATTAAGGGTAATTAATATTATTTGAATACGAATGTACGTTGAAAAGAATAAGGTGTCCCTCGTTCAATAAAAGCTATAATATTTACGAATAAAATACAACCATTATATTTATGATTTTTAGATCAGCATAGAAATTACATTCTACAGAGTGGACTCATTATGACCGTGAGTGATACTTAATCAAGTCTTTAACTGCTTCCTACTGCTTCATTCATGCATTGTAATTCATATAGTGAAGGTTTCGGTAGTTAGTTTAGGATAGCTTAACTTTGTAATTACCTTTTTATAAACTCAGCCGTATAAAATTGTTCATGATACAAAATAAATTTTTTCTGCTAGCATGTTGGATAGAGATATTTATTACTTTGAGATACAAATTTCAACTTCTACAAAAGATTTTCCGTCGTTATTAATAAGAATGAAAACAAATAATGGTCTTGCTTTTATATTCTAAGTCCTGAACTTTTCCCATCTCATCACGCATTGTTATGAGACTGTCATAGTGCTCTTTTGTTTAATCGTTCACCGCCACGTTCTTTAAATCTCTTAGTTTGATGTTGAAATATTTCTCTTCAGTTATTTTCCTTCCTCCTTATGCCCAATCAGAGCTATTATTTTCCTTACCTTAAATTGATCAGGATTGCTTAAGGCATGAAGTATTATTTACCTATCCATATTCTGGAAGTATTCTTTATCCAACTGTGTTTAAGTGTCAGTGTTGCATATTGATGTTAGGATATTATAGGAAGAAAATTCATCAAAACTGTGTGGGGAGAAATTTATTTGTATCTGAGGTGAAAGCTGCTTTGAATCTGAAAGAAACAGAAAGCATTGACAGCTATGGTTGAATTGTTCCAATTCCCATCCGATAATATAACAATAATGGGAATATTATGTAAATTTGTTTAAGCGAATATATCACTTAACTTTTGCGTTACCTTCCAGAGTACTCAGACTTAAAAATACCTCATAAAACAAAATAATATTTCGTTTCAATGCTTACATTTAGGTTAGAGGTACTTCTCAATGTAAGTCATAAATTTCAACACATAAAAATGATTTTCCCATGCAATTATGAATAGTTTGAAAAATGATTTCCCTTGTACACTGAATCTTCAAGTTTGTATCTGTATCTTTTTCCAATAAATTAGAGTATAAATCTGAGTAGGTATATAGTATTCATTGATTTCCACAAAAAGTGGCCGAATAGTATTGCCTCCCTTGACTTTTGAATAAATCCCTCGCGTTTGGTCGGTCCGCAGGCAATATCCTCTAAAATAATTTTCTCATCCTTCCCTGTTATTAATATTGAGATTTTGCATCGCAGTGTGGGATCTCATCGCCAGTATCGGTCCCATGGAATCCACTTGTTCATCCTCTTGAAATTCTCAGTGCGTTTATCCCCGCTCGACCACCGAAAACACTTCCCCAGCGAAATGTAATCAGCCACGCAATCATGGTTGCAAGCGCTAAAGCTCAGCGCGAGTTCGCCCTCTAATCCTACGAATGATTTTTTTTCCGCGGAGGTCGTTCATCTTCTGATCCGAGCTATTTGGTGGTGGGGTCAGGCTTTGATTATAACTTGGGCAGTCCTTCATATCCCTTCAGCATATTTGAGGATACCTGAAAATGTCTAAAATAATGCGTGGTACGAATATTCTACAGAAAACGTGGTGCAGTCATTAAAGCGTTTAATTGCAATATTTTTTAACGTATTTATATCAATCTGACCCTTATGTATATGTCTGTATCAGCAGAAGATTTTATAATTGGCATTCGTCAATTCCGTTACTAGTTGTAATCGAATGTGATAGGCCTCTATGAGGGCTCTTCGATTTTGCTAATGATTTTAGCATTATCACTCGGCCTAATTTCGATGTTATTTTATGTATTCCGATTGTGGTATTCGGATACCATCTAATTTAAGAATATCAAGGCATTAATGACAATTCCGAAACACGTTCTAATTTCGGTGGTATATTATGCTGTCCTTGTAGAGGTATTCGGATACCACCCAATAAAATCTTAAACGGCCCGGGGAATAGAATTGGGCTCCCTTCCCTGAATTATTTTCCTATGGGTCGCATCTATTTTCAAGTTCCATGATAAATAAGTAGCATTATAAAAAATATATATACTTGAGAATACTGTGCGAAACAGCTTTCATAGCCGTTATTTTTATTTATAACTGTTAACTTCAGGATTTACTTTGTGAAAACTCTCCATATTGGAAAAAAGAAATAAAACTTTGTAAGGTTCATTATTATTTAATCATGGGTACGACCCGGGTTTCGTAACTTGGTTACATCGTCACGAGACGACGATGTAACCAAGTTACGAAACCCGGGTCGTACCCATGATTAAATAATAATGAACCTTACAAAGTTTTATTTCTTTATTTCCAATTATTTTTATTTATTTTATTTTATTCTGAAACCACCGGATACAGCTCTTATTGGCCATTTTATACCGGGGTATTCAACAAATTTAGCAAGTAAACGTACAAAAAATAACCATGCTCTGGATCGGGGAAACCTACCCAGGTGGAACTCGAACTCGCGACCTCTTAATTGGCTGGCGAGGAGTTATTTTTAGTATTTTAGTTTATGATTATATCAAGATAAAAATGACAATGCCTGAATGCATTATAATTTCGATAGTATATTTCTTTATCTCGGTGAGGTATACGGAGACTACCCCATTAAATCTCCGAAGTGTAACCTCTTCAGGCCTGAAAATATATTAGCCTCAGAAAATTTGCGTTTTCCTCATTTTTCTACAGAAATGGAACTGAAAAATATTAATCCGCTTAAAAAATTGTAATTTTAGTCATAATAACTTCTATTTGTAACCTGTGATACGTAATTATGTATAATGCAACAATTACAAGAAAAGAGTTTTGTGCAAATTTAAAAAAATGAATACATGTTTAGTAATGATGTTATATGTACCTATAAGGTCATTGTATTGAATTAATATCAATAAGTAGTAGCTAAATAGTATCAATAAATGGTACTCACCTTCTTTAATGCAACTCAATGTAGAATAACACAAAAGGTGGAATCTTTCATCATCAACCACGCTTGAGATTCAAGAGAGAGATGAAAAACAGCTGAATATGTTGAAGCGAAGAATAGGATACAAGCCGCGCTCACCACTTGGAGACACTTAGATCAGGAGAGGATAAAAAACTAAATGCATTATATGAACTGAATAGGTTAGGGTGGCCCTGGGAATGGAACTGGACGCCCTTCTCTAAGCGATAATATATATCTCCTTCGATATCAAACACCTTTGACGGGATGTGGTGTTAGTTCTACTCTGGCTTATCCCAACTTACGTTTGAGTTTAATCACTGAGTGAGTGCATCTATGTTTAACTTGAAAGGATCAGGTTGACTCAAATACATTTTTTATGAATCTGACGGCCTCACATACATTTTTCCACGTAAAGCAACTATGGGCGCATGTTCCACTGCAGCACTCAATTTATACTTAACATTAATCAAAATGTAATTATAGTGGAACATGCGGCCAGCGTTTTCCATTCTATGTGAACAAATGTATTTTCAAACTATCAGGCTCATTAAAAAAATTATTCTTTTATCCTTTTAAAAATGGGTGAGGAACGTTTTTTTTCAATTTATTTTTTTATTGCAGTATTACTTTACATTTCACATCAGCAAATTCTATTCCATCTAGTTGGCAGCTTGGTAATGTAAGTATTGCTGATATATCACGCAAATGGGAATAATCTACTTTAGTTTGATCGATTTTAGGAATATGAGGCTGAGGATACGGTTTTATATAATCCCACGGTCGGTAGTTCATGGGCTCGCAGTAGCTGAACAGATTGCACATCTACATAATACCCTGCGAGCCACCTCTAGAGTGTTTGGTAGGGGATGATCAATCACCAGCATACAGTGTGCAAGATAATTCGCATATGCGCATCTCACGGTCATAAAAATGTTAAGCATGCTCACGAATAATACTTTCACATTCATTCAAAGACAAAACCTGGCTACCACTCGTAGAGGCAATAGTCATATGAAGCGGTCCTGGATACATAGTGTGACTCCAATATGATGTTCTGCGTATCGCTCATATAGATATCTATTCTAAATTGCTCAAGCTATCTAAGGCTAGTGCGCAGCCTCCGAGTCTGTAGCGGCTCCCAGCCTAATCCACTCAACATCTGGGCAACGCTTTCTGTATACCCCTAGCTTTGTGACATTTGTGATATTCATTGTGGCTTAAAAATAAATAATTGTTTAATGTATTTTTAATAAATCCAACTCAATTAAGAATATGTTCACGTCCTTATACTGACAATACGCATTTCGAATGATCTTTCGTGATATTAGCGGGAGGGGTTCGAGCCAAATCTCACGATAACTCACTAAGAGAAAGCTTTCGCGGGGTGTCCAAAAATTGGCAAAATTTTTCAAAGAGGACTCCCATATGCACAACACACGGTCATAAAAATGTTACGCAAACTAACAAATAAATTCATCCCTGTGGATGAGCCCCGAATCGGAGCTTAAAACGTTGGCCGTTATGAATAAATTAACCCGGTGGGAATCCCTTGAAGAGTTCACCCTAACAAATAAATACTTTCTCATCCATGCAGAGGCAAAGCTTGCCAATTACTCATGAAGCGATCTTCTTTTGAAGCTACAACACGCAAAATATGGTTTTAGAATTACTATGACAATTCAGAAACATGCAATTAGGATAACTTTAAAGAATAATTTCAAAATTTTCAAATCTACATCATTTTATCTAGACCTAAACAAAGTTTTTAAAGCAGAACAGAAATCACAAACAAACAGAGTAAAGGAATAGGGAAGCCTGGGAGACAGCGCCTGTAATGGTTGGGAACAGTGCTGAACGCACTCTGCTCTCCGGCAGTGCGAGAGGGGCTGGAGAGAGATACACCGTTAAATACAGAGCTCATCCCACACGCCTGGGAACGCGTTGCTGACCGCTGCCTAGGCTATGTGCTCTTACGAGCAACTCTGTCCCTAATCGGACGTTGTAAATGCAAGAGGAAGTTAGGGTGCATATTCTATCATTTTGCGGCGGCCGGGAGTGTATTGGCTGGGGGTAAGGATTGGCCGAGAACTAGAGAGAGGACGAAAAGCCATATTTTCTTTCTTCATCTACATAATACTAGGGGAAGGTGGAGCAAAACCGGTTCGCTAGTGTTTTATTGTGCTTTATTATCCTTATAAGCAGCAAATTAAACAATATTAGGCATATTTAAATCCTAAAAAATGTAACAAGGAAAAGCATATGTGTAAAAAAAGCATTGTGACTTTTTGTTTAATAAAACGTATTGTTTTTAATGAAATACATGACACTAAGTAGTAGTAGGGTAAAACCGGGACACCATAAAAACATATTTAGACACTTAAGTTTACAAAAAAAATTATTTGACAGGATTAAACCAGTGTTAAACTTTTACAAGCTGGTTTAAGTAATTCTATTGTGTCTGAAAATTGTTATTTAAAAACTATAGAACGTCTGATAAACTATAGTATAATTTCTGGAATGAAATAAAAACATTTCATCTAGACCTGAACAAAATGTTTACTCCAGACCAGAAATCATAAAAAAATGAGTCATCTTCTTCCTCATTGTTGGAGCAAGCTTCATGAGCCCATTGTTAGTACAATGGGCATCCGACCTTCAAATTCTTTAAATTTGGAGAACAGCTCGTTACAGAACAAGCAAGCAACTTCATCATCCTTGTCTGAACTACTTTGTACTTTCTAGTACTCTGCAAGCCACCTCAATATGTGCGTGGCGGGGGTTGTTAGGACGCCAGCCGTTTATCTATAAAAAGGAAATGCTCAAACGAAATTCTGCCTAGCATTTATTGAAGTCCTTTATAGTTCGGGGGAAAAAAGGATTCCCATTTTATCCGTTGAGTAAAATATCTCTCTTAATTTTAATAATCTCTCTTATTTATAGTTTCTGACAGGCACGGAAATATAGTGCTGTTCTAAACGATTTTAATATCTCCTGGAGAATACTATTAATAAAATTCTTCTCGGGTTGTCAGCCAGGTTAATTCTTTCATGTAAGCCGACGTTTCAAGAGACAAATTCTCTACCATCTTCAAGGCCGTGTTAGGCCGTGTCCAAAAGACCTACAGCCAATCGGACTACACCTGAGTCCTATTGTTGTCCTCGGTAAATGGTCGCATCGGTTCAGTGTGAAATTGGACTTCCAAAGAGTTACACAGCCTTGAAGATGAGACACATGTCGTCTCTCGAAACGTCGGCTTATACGAAAGAATTAACCTGGCTGAGAACGCGAGAAGAATTCATAAATAGTGGTGTTCTAATTATCCCGTGGATTTTCGTTCACGTCTCTGCTAAATCGCTAAATAATAGTTCATGCATTATTTTTTTAGCACAGGTGTAAGAGTTAAGTTTAAATTTTGAAAGATATTTTATTTCCCGCTCGTAAAACCAAAATTTTAGTGGAGGCATGTGTAACTCGCTTTTATGCATTCGACTGTACAGAATACAGTATGAGACAAAAGATCCAAAATGCCTAATAGACTTTTCCATTCCTTGTTATTTTCTGAACTGGCATTGAAAATCATCTACTGGGACTTATTGATAATGATGGCGAATGGTGCCTTATTGTCCATGAAATTAATATTTTAGTCTATGTAGTGACCTACCGCAGACACACATACCTATTCTATTTCAGAATGATTCATGATTGGATAATTTGAACCATATCTGGACATACAGTGCTTTTTTCCCGAAAGCTTTGCTCTACATTGTATTCGGAAACATTTTTTTACAAGTTCGAATGCGTTATTTAGGGAACAAAGTAAATGGGTGAAACAAATGTGTAACTTTGCCATTATTATTGTGATTATGTTACTAACAAGTTAAATATTCCCTTTTTACAGTTTCACTCATTTATTTGGAAATTTTAATGGCTTTTTTTACGACTTTAACAGCATTATCTGCTCACGGAACGCGTATCATAGGGAAAACGATAAAGCGCGCATAAGTATAATTAGTACGAGTATCTTAGACAGCCAAAATATGCCATTTCATCATTTTAAACTTAATGTGAATTAAATAAAAAGCTGTAATGAAAACAGTTACTTAAATAATATCTAATTTATTTATCTCAAAAAAGTTAACTAGATTCGGATTCAATGGCCTTGACAGTAAACGTCCAAATTTGCGACTTAAATCAAAGTGAGTTTCTATCATGACCTTAGCACATAAAATCACTGCGGAATCTATGGTTGCAACCTCCCTTGCCTCACATATCATTAGATACGGTATTTGCACAATAGATCTTTCTCTGACCTCAATTCTGAATTCTGAGTTCATTATTAGTAGTAATGAACCTTTGCAGCTGTTCTAATGCTTTAAAATAGTAAAAATTTGTATTTGGTTTGCATTATGTCTTTTAGCATCACAGAAAGATGCTCCGTAGGCAAAAGATATAAAATATTAGAATCTACAATTGCTAGTTACTCTGGAGTTATGCTTGCATTAAAACGTTTTTCAGGCTTTACATCCGGTGATGTTTTCTAATACCGACCATGTTTTGAAAGTCGACTTGATATTGGCACATTCACTACTCAATTGATTACTTTTCTTTTGATTTGATACTAAAATATTTCTTCAGAGGATATTCCTAAATATTCGCAATTGGAGGTATTTTTCTTTCTTGAAGTTTGTTTTCGTGGCTGCAACTTCTCATTTGAAGTACAATAGCGATCATCATGCAATGTTCCCTGAATAATTACCCAACGGGTTTACAAAAAAGTATTAAGTATCATTTATTTGCCACATTAAGAGCGGGTCTCTTATATACTTTTGCTAATAAATCTTGTGGTCATCTAGAGAATAGGAAATTACTTTCTCCTAAAAACTAACAGACATTGCCACATGTTACAAGAGATTGATAACTCTTCCCCTTTTTACATTTTTTTATATTTGCACAGTCCATTCCTGTACCGCATGATTTTCCATCGCGCAAATGACTACGATTTAACAGTTGTTGTTGACACAGTCTTTGTTATATTAATGGCTCTATTATTGCCTGAAGCACTGACCCCTTCATCAAATACTGTGAAGACGCATTATAACAGAAGGAATTAATGGTGCGATTTGACATCAGCTTACCGCGCAATTGAAATATACAGCTGGTCATTTATCTCCGGAGCAATGTACGGGTGCATTGTTCATTAATTGATCTACGTTCAACTTCATCCCATCGTTCGTGATACTGTTGATTCATACGTCGTTAAGCTTAACCACAATATTTTGAATAGCCTCGGATATTGTCCTTCTGGTGAATGCTTTCATTTCACAATCGTTGTTGGTCTATAGCGTTGCATTAGCTTTGGCTTAACTAATCGATACTCATTTTCGTTCGTTTGAAATAAGGAGTTCGTTTGAATGCTTTCATTTCACAATCGTTGTTGGTCTATAGCGTTGCATTAGCTTTGGCTTAACTAATCGATACTCATTTTCGTTCGTTTGAAATAAGGAAATCATAGATTTGTAGGATTTTAAGTTTCAGTATTTTAAAATACTTATTGAATTTCTGTTTAAACCTGTTTTTAATCGAAAGAAAATTTTTGATAATTTTATTTTTAAGTGGGTAAGCTAAGCCGCTATTTTTGAAAACTATCCTTCGTCTGGAAATTTAAATCTTCTTCACCAGATATGAAATGCTGTCCTGGCACTATTTCCAATCGTGTTGTATTTACACCTTTAGCCATTATTTTACTGGAGATAACATCCATTTTAAAGGTCCAGGATTAAAAATATAGCATTTTAAATACAAGTTTAATTGAGAATACACAGCTGAGCAATTTTCATAGCCTTTATTTAAGAATATTTAGGCAATAATGAAAACACCTGAATACATCTGTTTCTCTACATCATCATCGGTCATTAATCCAAGGATTGGCTCAAGTAGATCCTAAGTAGATCACCACTCAACTCTCATTATGCCAGCTAATCTCTAAGAACTTTTACTTCCGTCACCTGCTCGATTTTTCCTAAATCGAGGGTTTCCTTTACCGTTCAATATATTTACCGACGATTGCCAACATCATGCCATTATGTCTCCTGATGTGGCCGTTAATGCTTTCTAAACTAAATTCAAACAGCAATTTTGTAGCAAATGTATATTAAAGCTCCTAATAAGTGCAATTATTATCCTTTAAATCAATTATGCATACGTCCTAAGAGTTTTTGAAACGATTCTCGTGAAATTATAGAACAGCTTGCGCACGTAGAAAGCGCCACAGTGCGCGGAAAATGAAGTAATATACCACATTTTTGTTATCGATATTATATTTTGGACGACATCAAAAACCCATATCAGAGCGCAAGTAACTCGGCGAGAAACTTAAGGATAGTTAAGACGTCAGGGGGTGCCTCTTCGTCACAAATTCCTACATCATTTAAGGAACATGTTAATAGGTGGGAGTAAGATATATGGATGCATTACTTGGCTTATACGTGCGTAAAAGTCATCCGTATTGTTTTTTCGTAATTTTACCTTGTTTGTATGATTTTTAAAGTTTTCGTTGATAGGGTATGAGAATCTTAAGTTCTCTAGTCGGTTGGGTACGTGATAATTTTCATTATGTATCTACAAATTACATTTGAGACAATCGCCTAATATCAATAACATGATTTCTTCCCATATACATTATTAAAGTAATTCTATTAATTTGAGTTCCTGGAGCATCACGTAAGGACTCATGGTGTCCCATGATTACCAATTAAAATTAATTTATTAATTTGCCGAAAACTTAAGACCATTCAAATTGTGTGAAAAATTTGGTCATCCACTTAAAATCTTATCAAAATGATACCACTCAGTTCGTTTGCGATACAACCAGTCCACGCTCTGAATTTGATTTTTTTCCAATATAATGGGAATTACACTACGTTGTGCGGGTTTTAGATACACGACGTGAGTGCACATAATATTGTGTAAGGTCTTATATCATTAGTCATTTATTTTAGGAAATTTTCGAGTCATCGAGTGAGAAAATTCCCTGTTGCCACGGGTGACGTCGCGGTAGAAGTCTGCGAGTTCCGTAGGGAGAGAGGTTGGCCCTAATCCGGCGGCAATGAAGCATGTGCAATCAATCAAAGTGTCCGAGGCAGGGTGGAGTGTGGGAGGGGTACGATGCGGTGGGAGAGAAGGTGAAGGGGTTGGGGAAGGGTGCTTTCTATTCCATCCATCAAGATCCCTCTTTTCCCAATCGTTTCTCTACTGCAGCAGTGCATCCTAATGTGTCTGGGTCCGTCTTAGCGATTACCGAAGGCACTATTCCTTAAAGATGCTGATGGCATTATCTGTTTTCACTCGGAAATCCAAATGTGTATTTGTATTGAATAAAAATAAATTCAAAAAATTTTAAACGAGCACTTTTATTTCAAAAAACATAAAAAATTCTTCAAGAATATTTAAAAGCAAGTTTTCTACACACACGTGGAGAATACAGCACGCGATATTAATGTCAAAACCTAATCAGCACACAAAGTTCATTCTAAGAATGCTGGAAAGGTAATTTTTTATTATCTGTGCTTTTCACACCGCTTTTGGAAGAAGCGTTTTCTTTCATTTTTTTACATCTTAGTAGTGAATCATGAAATCAATTAAACAAGAGCTGTTATAGAAGTTTCTGGCAAACAAATTGTAAGTAACGCCACCTATTTCTTGATAAAATTTAAAAGTATTTATCAATATGGCATTTAAGTTAATAGAAAAGAGCACAATAGGACAAAATGTCAAATATCTGACTATTGAATAACATATTGTTGTTGGAAGCAAGATGGAGTGCATAAGTTCAATCCAAGCCGACAATGGGAAGTGGGTTAAAATTCAAGATTTCGTAGATGAAATAGGCATACAGACAACCAAGTAACAAAAAAACGTATAAAAGCAGCAAGAACATAAGAAAAGGACAGGGATAGTACAAGCACAGAATAATGGGCACACAAATGGTACGTGAAATGTAAAAATCTCAGAGCAGAGAAAAAAGTAGAATTCACAGACATCGACTCATCAGAATATGGCCTTCTATCTAACACACCAAGTTTTTCACTCTAATTTATTCATCTTAAAGGTTTCAGTAAATATTTACGAAATCTAAAGTGAGAAACACTTCAACTGATATTGAAAATCATTACCAGTGGATAGGACATTGTATTTCCATCTTTGCTAGGTCATGCTTGATAAATTTGAATTAAAATTCCTCGAAATGGCAACTGCTACCACCTTAATCAATTTAACCCGCTTTACCAAAAAAATAGCCTCTCATGATTGTTCACCAGTGATGATGATGGCCTGGTGAAAACAGAAAACAGTGAAGGTGAAGAATGGCCCTGAATTAGTTAAATAGAACAGTTTATGAAGGATATAAAATAGAATAAATACGTCACTAACAAAATGGTAGCGGAAAAGAGAGCAAAATTGAGAGCTTCGTCAAACTAATCTATGGATTGCTGACGAATGATCGAGGGCGGATCCAGATTTTTTCTGGGGGAGCACCATGGTATAATAGGCTAAGCTTCTTCTCATATTTGGGATAAAAAAAACTACATGCAACAATTACTCCACTTATATAATCTTAATTATAAAATAAAAGATGTTAATATGCACATATTTATAAATTTTATATCCAAATGTAACATTTAATAATACTTTTATTAAAAATATCGTCTATGTTTTAAGCTTCTTGGGGGGGCACGTGTCCCTGTGCCCCCCTAAATTCACCAGTGCTTATGATGATGCAACGGGTATGAATTCCCTCGTATTTCATCACTCCACAGACTCCATCTAACAATCCAACTTTTTGGTCTTTGAGAAGATGGTGATATGGTTCAAATCAGTTACATACAAGAGTACATATATTCATGTATCCCTCTCTGATTCATCTCGATTTTCTCATGCACGCACTCAGATGTACGAGTACTCAATTCGAACTTACGCACACATTCTCATTCCCGCCTCCTAGTTACGGCCCATCTCCATTTCCAACGCGCCCTGATTTTTTTTTCATTCCGCATCTCACTGCAGATTGCGCGGACAATATCCTTTGGCCCTCCCGCGCCTGAAAACCTCCACACCGTACCCATCCAAAAACACCCCGCTACTATTCTCCTTGCCCGTCCTATCTGGTTCTTGGACTCTCTCGCTAATGGATTGGTCACTTTGCTCCGGCCCATTAATTGAGTAATTTTTTGGGACCTCTCTCTCCTCACCCCCTGTGTGGGGGATGCACCCTTCTCTTGCCCCAAACCCTGAGCACTTCCCCGGCACAATCGAACCCTGGGAACGGGTTGAAAAAAAAAATGAAATAAAGAGAAAGAAATTCGTCTCCCGGATGGGTGATTCATTGAGTGATGAGGGTAATGCATTCAGTTGAAGGGGTTTTTGGGAGTGAGGTCCCTTTTTTGGATTTACTGAGTTATTTTTGCATCAATCTCCCGGAAATGGCCGCACCAAAAACGCTTTGTAACTTCCAGATCCTCCTTTAATTTTGCGCCAATTATTTTAAAATCCCATTCTTCCGCAAGGTTCGGGATCTCCTTTTCAAGTCGTCTCGAGTATGATTAAGTTCATCTCGTCCAACGTGGCTCATTGCACTGATATAACGAGCAGGATTACGCCTAAAGTCTGAAATATTCGATGGACTTTGCTTAATTTAGTTCGTGGATTTTATGTAGCCACCCCTATCTTGGTAAATTTAACAATAAAGTATTAAGATAAAAATTATTTGTTTTCTGGTTTTAAAACCAAAGTAAAAATTGAATTGGATGGAATTTTAGTATGCAAATTGTAAAATATTCTGGTGTACAGAACATTATGAAAAATTTAGATTCCTTATCAAATTGATGGCTGCCTTCACTTTGTTCCATATGAATCTACATGCTTTAAATTAAAGTCCACCTATTCAATAGGAAAATTATGTTATTGTTATCAGAATATTGTTTTATAATTTTATCGTATCGAACTTATATATCGTACAGTTTTAGGAATCATTATCAAAGCACAGATGGGGGAGGAAGGAGGTCGTTTGTTAAGTCGTCATCCATTCGTCATCATGCGTTATTTTTTTTTCAAAGAATAAAATAAACTTTGAAATTAAGTGATCATAACAACGGAGTTCATGCAAAATATGGCTCCAGATCCCTTTTTGACAACTCTTTGGCATTAGGATCCGTACTATTCAGCACTGTGTAAGAGATCGAGTTTAATGATAAAACTGATTTATTTCCATCGATCTTTACTATCATTTCAATCATATCGTCTTTTTTGTAAGAGAAATAATACTGCGGAAGTGTTTCAAACTTAAAGCTAGTCCTCTTACACTATGAGGGACCTACAACCTCATTTTATGGACCAAAATTATTAAATTTCTCTCTCATATCGCCTCCTGAAGTATGGCATTTTCATCCTGAAACTCCATGCATAGAATAGGATCAGCCGCCAAGACACGTGGAGTGATACAGTGATGTTGCGAAGTGCTTAAATAACTTTTACACAAGTGAGCGAGGACGAGTATCATTTTTTCTGGAGGGGAGCTCGAGGGTCTGCCAGGCAAACGTTCTTCTAATAGTTGAAATGAAAAACAACTTTAAACAACTACGGTGCGAAATGTTCCCTATATTTTAATATGAAATGCATTTATATGAAATTACATGATTGAGGCTCCGTAATGCACAAAAAACGAACGTAATGACAACCACATTAAAAATGTTGTGTATTTTTTAAGCCTTTTGGGGGGGGGCGTGCCCCCGTGCCCCGCCACCCCATAATCTTCCTATGTCATTGAAAACATACTCCACTTCTTTGTCTTCTTTACCTACTTCATGAAATGAATCCGTATGTTCCCATCGATTCCCTAAAATTCAACAACCTACAGTATCATCGGATCTCTCGGCTAAATCCTCGCACGATCCATGATTAATGCACTTTTACCTATAAACTTCGGCGCGAGGGATTACGTGCCGGTACCGCACATACACGCTACCTCGGGGGGTTTTCCATTACCTTCCTATCGGAGCCTAATGACCGTGTGAAAGAAGAGAGTGGGCGGAGAGGAAGTAGGGGTAACCCGATACCCATCCCACCGGACAAATCTCCGTTCTTTCCCGCCAACTTCTCCCGGGGTTACTGGGCGGGAAGTGCGGCGTTCTCCGGGTTTTTGCTCCGCGATCTCTCGCGGGTATGTTCCGGGCAGACGACCCTTCCGGACCTATCTCTCTCCCGAAAACTGCTTCTCCTCCTTCCGAGAAAAAAGGGTTCGAACTCTTCCCGGCATTCCCCTCATTAACCGCTCCAGTCCTCCCATCCTCCCGCCACCTCAGCGTCCCCCGATCGAGTCTCGCCACCATTGGTAACTAATAGTGCAAATAATTGGATTACTTGTTACGGCTAGTTTTGCAGTTATTTTTACTTGTAAAGATCACTTTTGCGGTAATTTTGATTTTAAACGATTATTTTTTCTATACGCTTTACTTTTAACGATTACTTTTGCGGTAATTTTGAATTTAAACGATTAAATTAGCAGTAATTTTTACTTGTAGCGATTACTTTTGCAATAATCTTTATTTGTAGCGATTACTTTTGCAATAATTTTTACTTCAAATGATTATTTTTGCTGTATTTTTTACTTACAGTGAGCACTTTTGCGGCAAGTTTTACTCGTAACGATTACTTTTTACGGAATGTAATTTTTACTTACAATTTACTCCCTATGATGAAAGAGGAAAAGTGAACTTCCTTGTAATCTTGCTCGTCATCGACGATGAATACATTGATTTCACTGATTTACCTAAGCCTTCAGATAACTTCCGAGTCCTTGAATACAATAATTTTATTGTTTAGGTTCACTGTCACTTCTGCTGTAGGATACTCATGATGGACACAATAGATAACACCCCTTGTATTGTTACAGCAGTTGTAATTGGATGTATCGCAAGTGAAATTGCAACTTTAGCAATTATTGTGACTCAGTTATCCCACATTTTTGCTGCAATATTGGAAAGTAGCCAGGTAGTCCCTAGAGTGAGTAATTTTTCAAGAAGTAATTGTAACTGTAATTTTACTGATTAATTTTTAAAATCATAAATTTGTACTCGTGATTTATTTTACGAAGTAACTGTAATCGTGCCTAGTTACTTTTTCTCACTACTTTTACCGACACTGCCCTCCACACCCTCTACATTCCAGTTCGTCCTATCCTCAGCGCTGCAAGCCGGAAGGTTGAAACGAGCCATTTCCCCTTCAGTGGTTTGCAGACGGATCCCCCCGCGTTGCATGGAGTGGGGTAAGAGTTCCAAAACAGATTAGCCGTTGAGGGATGATAATGGCTCCCTTGGGAACCTTGGATCGGGATACGTTCCTTCACCGCTTCTTTTGCTAAAGCATGTATGGAGCATGAAAGGGCAGGGCCTAGTTAGCCCTGGTACCAATATGCATGGCTGAAAAAAAATAATTTGTGGCATCTGCTTATTTATTATCTATATTTTTTTAATATTTTAATAGAACGTATCGTTCACTAATTCATAATTACACAAACCTCAAACGAATACATGTAGGGGAACCCAGGGCGGAACGGGGTAAGCGATTTTTTTAATAGCGATAAAAGGTGCTGCGCAAGCGGCAATAACTATGTCTACTCCGGATTGGTGTCGCTTGTAAGTTACGCAGCACCAATTTAGACTAGTAATAGTTATTATCCTTTTTTTTACACTTAAATATTGCTTACCCCGTTCCGTCCCAGGTTACTCTCTAAATTTGGATGAGAAATAGAAAATATATCACATGATTTATAATGCTCGTAAGGAACCATAAGAGGTACTGCTAATGAACACTGGTAGATGTCTAAATCAGGGGATAAATATGTAGCTTGACGGACATTCTAAGTTGGTAACCATCAGATGCGCCATCCAATGCACCGTTTGTGGAGATACCATGACATTTCTCACATATTCACGATGTATCGGACTTCGGTAGGTTATGTATGGGTCCTCTATGAACGCTCAATATTTTGAGACAAAAGCCTAAATTCAAAAAAAATACGTCAGGATATAAAATGGACCATAACCGGTAGATTGGAAGTGAGGCGTTCTCCTAGCAAGATTTATTACTCGCGCTAAACCTTTTTTCCACGTCACGTATCAATTTTAAAACAAATGCTTCCATTTTGTAATTTTCAGGGCATATGAATTCAAAATTTTCCAAGACTGTCATCTTGACATTGTCAGAGTAAAAATTTACCCCCGTTTTAAATTCAAATACGTTCCGTAACATTATTCCAGCTGCTAAGATTTTTATTTTTGATACAGTTACATGATAACGACGGTATAATACATACTCTTTGGAAATTTCAATATAACCACTAAAGTATCAAGTGAGTGAAACCTAGTTCACTACAGCTTAACGTGACTTAAAAAAACTAGTTTACAACTTGAAAAGACCACATTGACCACAATCCGGCTTGTGCATTTTAATCTTTGACCATAGTTGTTTGTAAAAATTACTTGTATATATTATGTATCATATATATTATTACAGAAAGTCTTTTTCTGTTATTCCCGATATCGATGGCTAAGTTCTAACCACACGTATCTCAAATTCGGCTGCTTTGGCAAGGTACCTTAAACAAAGTGTAGAAGCATTAAAAAATAAAATACACGCAAAAAACAACTCTTCGTTTTCAAATTCATGCTTCTTTTTTAGATTTATGAAATTTTAGTTTTTAATTTCAGTGTACAAGTAAAAAAATTAATCGTACTTTTGCTCTCCTGAAAAGTTGCTATTTTTGAGATACGTGTTGTTAGAACTTAGCCATCTATACGCTCCGTTGATACTGTACCTACAACGTTAATGATGTATCATTTAAATCTTTGAATCACCCGCTTCTGACGAAAATTTCAATTTCAAATTTCACTATTTACCAATTAATTTGACTTCAAATTTTCGATCTCCATGTCAATTATTCGCTCGAGGGATATCAACTCCACAAATTTATTTTATTCTAAACTTCAACAATAACGTTCAAAACTTGATGAAACTCATAACCAAAAAGTTACAGACGACAACATTGTTACTTATAATATTGTGTTTGAAGAAGTTTTGTGAATTGCGACGTCATGATTGCTCCTACTTGCATCAAACTATTTTGCCTGTATTGTGTTCACATTTTTCGTGTATTTTTGCAAAGAAACAAGTATAAAAAGAGTACCTTATGATACACGTTCTTCTCTATTGAAAACCCAATTAAAACTTTCCCTTAGCATACATTTTCCCTGATAGCGTGAAAGTACGAAACTTAAGCACGGGTTACCTGGTAATAAATTATTTGTGAACGGAGCTTGGTTCTTCACGAAGTCAGACCAAAATACATTCTCGGAAGACTTTTACCTCAATGCCGGTTGAATGAAGCATATTCATGTGCGGCAGTAGAAATTTTCGGACAAGACTCCATCGGATCACTCGCATTTCTTGACACTCGTATCCATCCAGTCTATGGAGAAAAGCAACCAGCACATACAGGACCTCGGCCGTCGGTCTCCACGAGTGGAGACCGGCGCTTCCGAATGTAATCTTTGACAGGCCTAAAATTGACATCCTCAGGCGGCCGAGATACGGGCGCCTCGCCTCAGACAGGGAATCAACTCATGTCGAACGTGGTTTTACACCGCTACCTAGCCTCGCCTTTCCGCCTTCGTAGCGTAGGAATCCGTCGCTAGGGGACCGACCACAAGTAGGAATAAAACGTCACAAGCCGGTCACCTCGAGGGGGCATTTGATTTGACGTCAAAACGTTGGCGGGCGATGTAGACATGCATTTTGTGTCCTTCTGCCAATTTGGTTGGAGTGTTCGCGAGGATGACAGGATCTCTATTTCGTCCTTGGATTCCACTCCATTGCGACATCTCTTATGGATATGTGCTTGCATCGAGTGCCTCAAGCTTAGGCGAAAACGCAGCAATCCTTGAAAAAATGAAAGAGTGCTTGCCATCAAATGAAACTATTTATTTTCGCCGACTTATATTTTTTTCCATTTAACAAAAAATCTCATCTATCAATCAAATCTAATTCATCCATAAGTCGTGCCTGAAATATCATGCAAGTTGCAACTTGCATGAATTAAATCCATTGCAAGTTGCAACAATTTAAGTCTCCATTGCAACAATCGTCAAGGGCCATGTAGTAAGTAAAACTCTAGAATATAAAATATTAACTAGGTTCAATTTATCTGTAAACTCTACTGCGTACTTCTCTTTTTTTTTGAACTTTTACATATTTATCTTGTTACTTAATTTTTCTTTTGGCTAATAAAATCTGCCTTATGATTATTTCTAATGCATTGGTTGAGTAGAAACTATTCGAGATAAATCAACGGGAAACAAATGACATCAACTGATATTGATGGTACTTGAAGGAACAAATTAATGGTAGGACAAAATAAAATACAAAGGAGTGCTCAACAAAATTTTTGAAAACCTACTCGCCCTTAATTTTATGATTTAACAAATCCCCAACCCATTTCAATAATCCTTTTTTTACCCTCTCCCCTTCACCCTCTACTCCCTCTCCCCTCCTTCTGTTGATGAATACATAATGCTTGACTTTGTATGTGATCTATCAGTTTGTCTTTATAATGACGCTATAGTCGTTAACATTTGTCGGGAGTATTTAAAAAGTTTTTGGAACAGTTCTTTGAGTTTGTTTTTGTTCTACCTCAAGTTTTTTAAACAAGTAATATATTGTTTTGATTCTTCTCCTTGCATGATAACTTGCATGATATTTCAAATACGACTTTGGGATGAATTATAAGATTTTTTGTGGCATTGACCGGGATAAAAATATATTTCAGTATCATCGGTGGAGCATTTGGACGGGGATAACTGACCCTAACTATATATATTTGATCTCTAGGTCCTACTCCCTTCTCCGCTTACCTAACACTCTTCTCTCGTAGAAGGCCTTTACATCCCCTTCCCACCAAATATTCCTCAATTGAAACCATTTATCTCCTGATATCTTTATAAAGATATTTATATCCTGATATCTATATATATTTATCTCCTTTTCCTGATATCTTTATAAAGATTGGAATTGCATAAGCTATTATGATATAAAACACGATTTTCATAAAACAACTGACAGCAGTAAAATATGCTACATGTAATCTTATTTTATGATTTTAATCATGTTTGATTTTCTGCATCCAGGAGATTATTTTCAATAATAGTTATAATTATTACAAACTGTGCAACAAAAATTCTCTGAAAAAAGCCATTTTTCGATCATAATATGTATATACATATTATATGGTGTCTGAATCATCAGTTTTTCCCCCTCGAATAATACCTCTTCCAACTTTTTGCTGTTTTTTGTCAACCTTTGTTGTAACGTATTTCTAAATTATGTACGGGAGAAAATATTTTACTTTTAAAAATTTTACAATGTAAGGGTTTATTGTTTATTTAATACTTTACTGTTGATTTAGTTTTAGTCGGAAAGATACGGTGAGAAAACTTAATAGCAGCATATTCATTTTACTCCGTATTTTAATCATCACTTTTACGCCCTCTAGTGTTACTTATCCCAACTTCGGAGTGTTTTTCTTCAACCTAAGTTTTAACGTGAAATGCATTATTTACGGGGCAAAGTATTATAATTTTTGTAAGTTTAGGATAAAAATATTGTTTTTTGATTTAATACTTGACAAATAATTTATCTTTAGTGGAAAATACATTATTAAAGCACAAATGGTAACATCGACACTATTTTATTTATCACTTAATCGACCATGATTTCGACACTTGGTGTCATTTTCAAGGTTTTTTTCCTTGAATATTACACCAAATGTCGAAATCATGGTCGGTTAAGTGATAAATAAAATAGTGTGGATATTACCATTTGTGCTTTAATCGTGAATATAGCATTATTCCACAAAAGCCTGAAACGATTTTATACGTTCAGTGGAAAATAAACCGCAAGAAAACTTATTCGAAGCATATTAATTTAACTGTGTAAATCTTAATCAAAGCCATCATTATCAAAATCTTAATCATCAGTTTCTCACCCTCTAATATTACCTATTCCAACTTTAGGGTTTTCTGTCACCCCAAGCAAAGCACCTTTATCTTCACCTCTCTCTACCGCGCCCCCATCGCCTTCCCCTCCGCGCCCTGCTGCGGTGGCAAGTGTACACACATTTTTCTGCCATCCCAACCTTTCCTCCCGCACATTCGTCTGTTTACCTCTCCCTCCCTCTCTCGACCGCCACATCCAACACTTTGCCGACGTCTCCTTTTGTCTTCTCAGCCGACGGGCCAATTCATAATAGGACCGGCCATCCATTGCGCAGCAGCAATGAGGCAATTGAGCCTCCAACTTTTCCGCCTCTAACTCACTTTGTCGCCTCTGACTCACTCGTACTTCACCTCTGTCCTTTGTCTCCTATCCATCTCACTTGACTCTCGGGTATTCTATAGTCTATTAAAGTTAATCTAAAAGGAAAAAAATAACTTTAAAATTGCTTAATTTACTCCAATTATTTTTTTTCAGGATTTCTTTGGATTGAGTTGAGTTGCCTTCATGTTGCAGTCTCTATTGTTGCGATGGCGACTTTTGGTCGAAGTCCAAACAGCAATCTTGAGAGAATTCTTATAAAAAATGCATCCGAGCATTAGTATCTTTGAAAAATGTTCTAGGCCAAATATTATTTTTTCATTTAGTTATTTACGTCCTCAACCCAGAAAAAAGCTCTGTTTCCTCTTTTACACCTTGGTTTCCATAAAATATAACAATTAAACGTACAAGAGCGTCAATTCCCTGGATAGAGGTGACTTACCTAGATGGGACTCGAGCCCGCGACCTTCCTTTTGACAAACGATGCGATACCTTAAACCGGCCACCGCCGAGGATGGCAATTTAAATTTTACGCGAAGTAGTTCTTCAGATAAAACGCTCCAAACGCGAAGAAAGTATTTACTAGACTCTGGAAAACATTTTGTAATACCCAACGAGAGTTTTCCTTTTATCTTTAGAACACGAAATTTATCAGAGCTACATCTAGATAAAATTTTGTCAACGACATGAAATCAAAAATTGCATTTCAATGCCTTGTCCAGCAATCATTGACTGAAATCAATAAACATTCTACGAAAAAACTATAAATGGCGCATACTCCTCTCTAATATTAAAGCATGCCTATGAGTGCAAAAAAGTAAAGTTAGTATTTCTATCTTCAAAATTAAATTTGTGGATTAAATTTGGCAACATTCATGCGGGCTAACTATCTAAATATTTGGATCTCACTAGAACAAAATGAAATACTTGCTTCTTCCGCCACTTTTACGTAGTTCAGGGTGTGTAATAAGGAGAAAAATTATTTTCTCCAATTATCTGTACGTTTCCTACTCATCCTAGGTTTACCCTTCACAATGCAAACTTCTCATCTTCGAATTGTACTACACAGGAACACTTTTAACAGCTCAAAGTCAAAATAGTTGCCTAAAACATAATAAAATATACACTGAGTTTTATGCTCCACAAAAGATAAATTGATATACCCTGGTTCCGACATGTACACTATGCCATTTTCCTTTACTTTGCCCCCTCCGTGCCTAAGGTACAAATAAGCTCGCAAATTGTATATTTGTATATATGTATGGTCTTTAAAAATGACATGGTGTACATGCAGAAACCGGGGTTGGTCAATTAAATGTTTCTGGAACATACAACTCAGTGCATCTTCTATTATGTTTCCTGCCATCCAGCCTTAAGTTGAATGGTTGACTAAATAATATTTTTAGAATATCATGTTCATATCAAAGTATGGTTTTGGAAAAATATTTCTTAAGGCTAAAAATTGTTAGCAACGTACTCCTCCCTTTCATTTCAATATTTCTTGTTCTTATGTACAATTAACTTACGTGTCGTTTTAATGCTCACCGTTTGTTTCCCTTGCAGATCTCTGGGAACAATTCTCCAGTTCTTCGCATCTCTAGTTTTAAGAAATCAACGGTTGGTAAATATCCTATTTCTGTCTTTAAGTTTTTAGTTTTTAGTCTGCACATAATGTCGCTTCTTTGACAAAATATTAGGCTCAATACTTTGCAAAATAATACAGAAACGCTGGGTAAAATGATATGCATGTGTAGATACTTAGATAGTGCCAAATCTTAAGCAAGGGATGTATCGCTACGCACAGAAGACTGGCGTTTGAGGAATATTTTTGCGATTCTGAATGGTAGGAGCATTTTGAAACTGAATATATATTTATGTGACCTTTTACTGAAGATGTTTAACATCAAGAATCGGCGCTGCATAAGATGCTTATTAGTATCCAAAATAAGGAAAATGATGTTAATAATCAACCTATCAAAATTCATTGACCATTTTGTTTTTCACTTTTGAAGAAATGTGTTTTCTCCCCTTACAGAAATCAAGGCTCTTTTTGAATTGATAATTAAAATTTTGCATTGAAACTTGAAATGTAAAGTAAGTGTTATAGTAAAAATTCACTATTCATTGGTTGAAGCATGAAGTCTCAAGTATGAAGTGTCGTGAACTATGAAGTGTCTACTCCACCAGTGATACTCGAGAATTTTGAGCGGAGCTAATGTGAATCAAAAAAGGCAGTATCATTTAAGACAAATCCATAGCAAAAATTAGAAATCAATTTCTAAAACGCTGAAATATAGGTACCTGCGTTGTTTCTTTTGCTTTTTTTGTTTTAATGTTTTCTAAAATTACTACGCAATGATCCAAAATATCTTAACACTCGGTGGTCCATATTATTTTAAAGCGAAAATTCAAAGTGATTCAGTATTGCCTTACGAGTTAATTTCATGTTGAACCAGAATATAATATCTATGCGTGAGTGACATCTTACAAAATCACCAAATAATCGGGCATACGGTACAAACTTATTTGATGGACTGCTGAAATGGCAATGTATATTTTCAGAAAACCATTACCAGCATTAGACATATAAATCTACCATCCCTAGGAAAATGAAATTCTTAAAATATGAAAAAAACTATTTTATTCGTTTTATTCTTAGTCCTATTAACGCTTTTTCAACCATTTATAACAATATACGAATACTTAATTCCGTTATTAACTCATAAACTTCGTTTACTAGGTGCGCATTCGTGTAAAACCAATTATATGCTTTTTTAGTGTTTCAATGGGTTGCTAGGATACCATGGTTTGCGTGGATTTTTTTCAATTTGGACCCACAATTCTCTGATTCTATCTCAATATTATTCATCATAATTGTTAGCAATATTAATCATCAGTCTGGAAAAACAATTCCAAGAAAATACAAATAAAAGCAGCGCGATTCCTTAAAATAAAGTAACGAGTGAATGGAAACCATTAGACAAATCTACACGAATAAGGCTGGGAGCCACTGTACATAGACTCGGTGTGCTATGTGCAGTTCGTTGCTACGTACGGTTCGATTGCTTGAGAAATTAAGAAATTATATCGTTTTAAACAACTGGAAGAATATCATCCTAGAATCACATAATTTTTCCAATTCCGCAAGAGAAGATTAAATAAAGAAGATAGATATTTTTTCCGCGGTGACAAGATTAAAAAATAAAGGCTGACGTCCTAACAATTCCCATCATATGCCTGAGCAAGCAACTCGCGGTGTATTGCGTAGATGCAGAAGTATCACAGACTTTCTAAACGTTTTCGTCCCCCTGACGAAGTGTCCAGAAGTGGAGAACATATGGGATGTGCATTTAATCCTCTTGTTCCTCACATTGCTCAGCCACGTTTAACCCATCCCTCGGAATCCAACTAACTTTCACGTTGCGTACCACACAAAAGGACCCTTATAACGAGTCCTCCTTACCCTAAGACGGCACCGCAAAACTATCCAGTGAACTAGCGGAAACCATTCCAGGTGGGTGGATGTCCTGGATATTGCAGCTCTGATCCTTCCCCTTACTTGCTGCTTCCTTTAGGGGGTTCAATACATTTGCGAATAGCATCGTTGTAGACCGTTACAACTTCCCATTCCTTTACTTAACCTTAGTCATGATGCGGTTCAATTTTTCAGCATAACCCAAGGTAAGAGTTAATTTCTGCCAATATTGCGGGGTATTATTCATTTTTATATTGTAGTTCGGGAAAAATTTAGTCAAAACTAAATTTGTCCTCAGTTTTTCATAGTCTGATGTCATGTCGACCACAAAAATGAAAAAAAACTCGTTACATACGTAAATTTTAAGCCTATTCCCAACGAATGGTTACTGAACAAATCTTTTTTTCATCATTAATTCCACCTCCTACAGTTCCCGTGAATTAAATTCAAGAGAAAACGACACACAACAAAAAAAGAAAACTATCTTTATATCTAAATTTGTTACCTACTTATTACATTTAAAAGAAATTCTAATATTAAGGAGATTCTCCTGATTTGGAGGTTGCCGATAAGGAAAATATTTACTCATTCCTATGTTCAGTAAAAATTTGCGCGTATTGAAGGTTTCATTTATTGTAAGTTGTTTTTTTCTGTCATGGTAATTAAAAGACTAAAACATGGTGAAATGTTGTGCGTCTCCAAGACAGAGGTATGCATGATGCAATACACCTTTATGGGTCAAAACGTCCTGTTCCCTCCCGTCCATCTAGTTAGTGCGAAACTTCCTTCCCCTTCCTTCAAGCCAAAAGAGAGGAGTAGTGTGCAAAATGGGCGGTCTTGCTAGGCAATTGCTCGGTGCAGTCCCACAGAAACTCCTGCTATCGCGCCAGCCCAAAAACCCTCATTGCCGCCTCCACTACTTGTCTCTTTTATTTTGACTCCTCCGGTATCTGCTTCGGGAATTAAACGCCATTGCCCCGCGTTACCCCTAGCCACGGAGAGGGGGGGCCGTACATTGATTACGGCACTTTGGCGGAAGGTTGCGGGATTAATCGGTTCGAATTAAGCTCATGATGTCTCAACGCGAGACTCCTCCGTATCCGCCGCTTGCCTTGCTTCAACTCTCTCCCCTATTTGCTTCCCTGTCTTGCCAAAGCGCGTAATTTAACCAGGTAACGTCGAGAGTTCCCACCACCCTCTACCGTGAATCGCATCGCCTAGGAAATATTTCACCCGGAGCTAGAATAGCCAGTTTAGATTGTTTGATTAATTTCGCCGGCTAGGTCCGCTTGTGGGTGAAGGTTTGGCGCATTATATCAACCGTCTGACAGCCTAGAATTGCTCCGGCAAGATTCATTAACTAATTCCCGTGCATGTGAGCGTCCTTTTTTTATTTGAACAAACTTGCTTCTTCTCGCTCTGCTGTTGAAACATCTATCCTGGATGAATTATTCTTGTGTAGGCGTAAGGTTTTAGATTTTGAGAAAAACTTAGTGAACAAAATAGTTGTGTAATATTTCAGGATCGGGTATATTTTATGTAGATGGTGTCACAGTATTAATCTTGCATCAGAAATTGAAATCGTTATCAACTTTTTTATTAAATATTCATTAAAGTTGATCATTTAGCGGATAATTTACAATTATCGTAAAATATTTTTACACTTTGCTATTCTCTCTATGTTCCTCTATGGCTGGAAATTTTTATTGTCACCAAAAGGATATGAATACACTTTTTTAGCGTGTGGATTTAAAGACACCTCAGTATAATTAGTATGCTGAAATTTGATTAACTAGTCTTCCAATTATGCATATTTAAATCCAGAACCCTAGTTTTCTGTGTTACTTTCACTTCAGTCCCATCGTTGCTTGTGCCAAGTTTTAATCTCTTCCTCTCTCTCACCAGGCATTAACTTAAAGTTTTTGCCCTAATATCCTCAGCTTGCATTTACATTAAGGAATATTTGAACAATTGTGGTATCATGGTAGTTTAATAGGTATATCGTTTGGCGAGTGATAGAAGGATCCATTGTTAAATCTGGTTGGCGCCTTAAAAATGCTAAAATATCCTTATCGTGCGAAACAGCTCGAAGGAAATAGCTTTGGTTATTTGGGTAATATTACCGAGTGAGTGAGGGAAAGCACATTTTTTAAGTATTTAATTAAAATGTAATTGCACTTTTCCGCAGTAATCTTAAAGCGTTCGACGCCTTTCGTAGCCATCATCTGGTACAGGACTGGAGCTGGACTTGTATATACCAGGTGACCCTAAGAGTCGAAATGTGTCGCACTCATTAAAGTCGTGGATAAGTACTATTAATTTTATTTAAATGTGTCTAATTTCCACTATTTCTCGCCTGAATCGGTTGAATTTATTTCTATAGGTAATTGGGGGTTTGAGAAATGGTGACAGAACGATGTTAAACACTATTCCTCATGGGTCACGTTGCAAATGCGCAAAGTCAAACAATTAGCGCTAAAACCATGTCCTTAAGGTCTCCTCAGGTGAAACATAGATTATGTGACACCAGTGGTCAGGATTAAAGTTGGAGAAATTAGCTTTTAGGTGAATTAAGGGAATTTTACGTCTGTTTACTTAAACTAACGTAACTACTATCAAAATGCTACATTAACTCTCTATTTAACATATTATCGAAGAAAAATGCTACTTCGTAATAAACACGCGCCATTCCACGCCATGCCATGCTTTTTAAATGAATATCTAGTGATCATCGGCTCCGATCGGATCGGATTCGATTTTTTCATTATTCCATCGTACCATCAACTCTTTTTTCGACGATTGTCATTTGCTGTATTTTATGCGAGGAGTCTTTTATACAACCACTTTTCCTTACTAAAAAAATTACGAAGCATTTTGTTTTGCTTTCATGCATATAAATGATCTATATTCTCGCTTGCGTTGTCTTATCCAAGTGACGGTAATCAGATACAAACATGTCCTTGATTTATTTTAACTCAGCGTTTTTTCAGGTGAATACTTTTGTTTGGGATACAGGTTTTGCTTGAAAAAAAGCTCCGTTATAAATTATGAACTTTTAAACGCAACAGACTATATTTTACACCCGAAATACATCGCGAAATAAACGACAAAATATGGCTGCATAACGGTAGAAATACATCCCAGTTCTCGAACACTCATTACATTTAATCGAAATGCGTTATTGCAATGAGTACGGCACTTTCGAGTTATAATCTGGTCCTGAATGTCACAGATGATTGAATTGATGAGTTCTATGATTGATAAGTTTTCGTGGAAATGATTTACCTATACCTGTGATTTTTACTCGCATTTACTAACACAAGCGGCGATAGAATAATTACGCCGGGTTTTCTTTCATTTAACGTAACTCGAACTGTTTTTTGGTATAGTTTATGAGATACAAGTACTGTTTGAAAACCTTCTTATTCATCCTGAACATTTAAACGTTATGTCATATGTTTTAAGTCTGAAATATAACGCAAATTATCTCACAAAATTCGGCTGCATGAGAGTAGTAATGCATCCTAAATACTAGAGCTGTCCTGAAATTCAACCGAAATGCTAGACAGATTGACACTAGATGAGGTTAAGCCCCATTTCCACGTTCTCTAAAACCCAGTGTGGCAGTTACACACGTCTGCGGTGCGCGCTATTTGGAAAATTGTAGCTCCTGTGGGAAAGAAAGGTCCTCTGCACTAGTTACACGTGTTCTGGTCTCATTTCACGGCGCCCTCTCCTATCATTTGGCCGTCCGTTTCCGGCAATTGTGCGTCCGGCGGGCACGGTCTCATCGTGAACCAGAGTGACGTGGTTTTGCATCCGCGCTCCTTCTCGTTCACGGGGTTTTACAGTTTTACGACCGCTTCCCCAGTCCACGCAGCGAGGAAACGAAAGCCAGACCAGGCAGACTCATCGCATCGCAGCGCCGGTTACGAGTGCTGAGGGCTTTTGTCGAGCGCTGCATGATGTTTCACCGGATCAACTCTCCTGTCAGATTGAAATTCACGGTCCCCCATTCTCTCTCTCACTGGCAAAGTCGGCGTTTTCCCGGTGGGTAACTCAGGTCGTTACAGCTCCTAAATTTGTGTCCAGACCTGATTTAGCGCCACCATTTGTACTTAAACTTTAATAGAGATAATAAAGCCCGACGCGTTTATAATCAGTGACGAATTAACTGTACCTAAGTTGACTCATAATTATTTATAATTTCCGAGAATGAAATATCCTGTTATTGACTTGATATCTTCTCAATTTAGGATATTATTTATTGAAATATAAGTCAATAGCCTGTTCCAGAGATATTGAGTTGTTTTAATGCTTCTAAATTTATGCCCAGACCTGATTTAATGGTTCGATTTGTACTTCAACTTTGGAAAGAATAATGAAGCTCCAAACGCGTTTATGAGCAGTGATAAAATTGCTGTACCTGTGCCCATCGCATTTTTGTCATACGCTACGTTTGTGGAGGATAATTTAGCTTCTAAAAATCTCTTCCCTCTGAATTATTTAATCATCTTAATTTAATTTTTCCACCTGAGATCCATTTCGAGGAAACAATTTTGTCACAAGTGAGGCGTATTACAGTTTAATTTGAACATCAACGGAGCACTTTCAATTTATCTCTTTTGTGTTAACAAACGCTTCCTCGTTGCGAAACCATGCTCAGGAGGTGGCAATGGATGTAGCCAAATGGCATTCAGGTTATGTGTCGCAGGAATTCCTTCAAAATGACTTCCTTGTCCATCCATCTCTCCGCTTCGGTTACCCTCTCGCCTCGCTTCATTTGTCCAAACTGTTTACTTTGCCAGAAAAACACCCTAATTGCCCACTTGGCTCGTACACAAAGAAGTAACAATTCTTCGGTTCTACCTTCTGTACACACTAACACAACATCAAAGCCTTTATCTCACACATTCCAACAACGTGCCGGCCCCACCTTCCGCGGTGGCTAAAATTTATTCGGGCATCTTCTTTTTCCCAGGAAACATCTAACGTCAATTAGCTTGGACCTGAAATGTTCTAAAGTTAACACATCAAGAATAAACTCAATAAGTGGAAACATCGCTGAAGAGCAATTCAACACAAGTGCAAATATTTATAAAAAATTCACATAACATTTTCACGATGTATTGGAAAATTCTGTTCATCTAAAAATAACTTACTTAAAATTAATAGCGAAATAGCCAATATGAAGACAATATCAAATCAACAGAAAATATATTTAAAGCATGTATTAAATCAGAAATAATTGACAATTAGAAATCACGTTGGATACATCTCTTTCATCTTTGACTATAAATGGAATGGAGATGCATTATTCTTGGAAAAGTTGAAATAAAACGGCGGCACAAAATCAGGTCTGGACAAATTTTTTAACAGTATCGATACAATTCAGTATCTCCTATTACTATTCATTAACTTCACTTCATCACTTCAACACCGCTGCAAAGATACTCAAATCAACTATAAATAGCAAGAAAAAATGTTAAATACACATGAAACGCATAATTTTTTTACTATAAATTGGCAAATTCTGTGCGTATAAATAGTGAAAAAAAAGCCTCTCGATAATTTTTTACCTTTTTTACTTAAAAGTTATCCTCAAGTGAATATTTATTCATTATACGATTCACAACTGTCGTCGTTTTGCTTTGCTGGTCACTATGCATTCTTTTCTATTGTTTTCTATGGAAACATAGGTGCACAAATGTTACCGTTTCATCCGAAAAAGTAGTGGAATAAAATATTGATGATGATGGCACTATGATGTATTTTTCGTCAGTAAATCTGGGTGAATGCCTTTTTATTGTTGCTTGCGACCGAATTTTTGCTTAAATGACATCATTTGTACTACGATCGTAGTTCAGTTCATTAAAGGAATTGTGCGGGTATATGATTAAGCTTTACCTGTGATAACTTATAAATGTCAGCAAACTTAATTTACAATTACTTTAACTTTGAAAATTCTGCATTACTTGGAGATATTATACGTCGAGCCAATTACATAAATAATGCTCATAGGCATACTGAACAGCTCGAGTAAGAATTCTCGAGAGTGGCGATGAGTTTTTGGTTACATACGGCGGCAGAGACAATGGAATTTTCGAGTGGTTTACTCATTAGTAACTGGTGCGTAACAGCAAATCTTTAAGATTTATAAACTTAGAAAACGTATAGAACAAGAGTGGACATTTAATATTTTAAAATTCCCCAATATCAATCTTGTAAATGGCACTAAGGGGATACAAAATCTCATCACATTGGTTTCCTGAGTCGTACAATAAACTTAAGTTTTCTACAAAAGAAAGCACTAGGTCCTTCCCTACCCGTTTCATTAGCCTTCCGGCCGAGAGAATAATGAAAACCTTATTACAAACCAAACCCGAAGGAGAGTCAAGTTCTCGGCGCACCGCACAATCATAAGGAGAGTCTAAAACTTCCATCTGACGAGCCGACGATTTAATTCAAGAAATTCCGACCGCACGAATAATCAAACCTGAGTTATTTTGGATGGGGGCGGAATAGGTTGGAGAAAGAAGGGCGGGGATAGGGGGGGTGGAAAGAATAGGTAGGCGAGCTAACCTTCCCTACAACTACCTCCTCCCAGTTCCACCACCGACTCAAAAAACGGGACCGGAATAAAAAGAATGAGCGCAAAAGGTGGTCGTAGAAGACGGGGGAGTTGTTGAGCCGACGGTGGTGGCCAAGTAAGGGCTGTATGGGGAGGAGGAGCAGTATGGTGCAAGTCTCCTAGTCGCAGCAAGAGTTTTGGGATCGTTCGGATAGGAGGGGTTGGGAAGAAAGGCCCGAGGCTATGAAGAGAGGGAACTAGGGAGAGAAGCCTGGAGGAAGAGTGAGGAAGTATTTCTGGGTTAGCTTCTAGAAGGGTGGTGGTGACGGGACGGTTGTAGTAGGGGTCCTGCTAGGAAATGGAGGAGGGGTTGGAGGATCTCTATGGAAAGGTTGCCTCTAGGCGTCTTGCCTCTTAAGTCAATATTTGAGTTCGTGTGCATCCACTCTCTTTCTTCGCGCTACCCCGTTCCCAACACTCCATCATCCCATCCCCATGGCGCTACATTCGTGCCTCCCTCCATCCAGTCAACCCTTTTTTTTCAACCCCGAAAAACTCCACCCTCTCTCCGTGGGGGACTTCATGGAGTCATGCACCCCCACATTCCCTATGCCTCTACGTCTCTCTCTTTCTTTTGTGAAACTTCAATTGCTTCATCCCCCATAGCACCGTCCTTTTCTTGTCATATTGAAATAAATACACGAGGTAATAACATGCGGAACCAAGCATTGAGGAGTTAAATTTTCCATACTGAAATAAACACTTGCAATTTAACACGAATATAAAACCTATTTCCTAGGTCTCGATGATACTAAATCATCTTCAAGGTGAATGATCTGCTAACATTAAAACCTAGGTGGGTTTCAATTTTTTTAATCGTGAAAAATTGCAATGGCTTATTTCAGTATGGCAAATTTGGATTCCACTATGCTTGTATCGTTGGATTTTATTCTTTTTTTCTGTAAATTTCCCTGAAAATATAATTAAAAAATTAGACCTTGTACAGTATCGAACAAGAAACGCTTGCTATTATTGATCTACGGTGTAATTAAGAAATATTTTAATCCAAAAAATATATATATATAGTGGGATGCTTAGGAAATTCTGCAAAAAAATGGTAAAAATGAACTTATTGGAAGGTTTTTGAGAATACCGAAGTTTTCATGCTTTTTTATAAATTCTCGAATATCTTTCAAATTTTCATTTACATGATTCGCAGATCAACTATGTTGGATTGGAAATATTTTCAAAATTTCATCTTAGGGCTATGTTTATGCACCTTGATGATTTGTTATTACGGACTGTTAATGAATCAACCACACCAAAGTTCCATGTTCTCGGTTTCCGTATCCAACCGACAAATCTTCATCACCCACTTTCATTTGTGTAACTTTAATTATTTCTCCTCCTTACAGCGATATTTTCTTTCCTTCTTTTATGAAACACTGCCGGAAATATGTAAACATTAGGCTTTCTTGTACAGCATTGAACAAGACATGTTTGACATTATTGATCCAGGGGTGTAACAAAGAAATATTTTAATGGTAAAACTTCCAGACTTTAATGGTATCTATGGGTAATGATGCAAAAAGGTTGTCTTTCTTTTTTGCAACTTCAATTGCTTCCTCCTCCATAGCACCATCCTTTTTTGTAATATTGAAATATACACTTGCAGTTTTCCTCAATGAAATAATATATTACTACCTAGGTTTCGATGTTACTAAATCATCATCATGGTAGATGGTGTAGTTTGCATCGAAAGTAACATCCTTGTAGATTGTGTAGTAAAATCGGAACCTACGTAGTAATAAATTTCTTAATCGTGGAAAATTGCAAAAGTGTATTTCAGTATGGAAAAATGCTCTCCATCACGTTTGGATCTTTGGATTTTATTATTTTCTTACTTTCTTTTCTGAAACCCTGGTGGAATATATTAAAACACTAGGCTCTCTCATACAGCATTCAACGAGAGTTGTTTGACATTATTGAACCAGCGTATAAGTAAGAGATATGTGAATGCTAATCCCCCAGTTCTAAGTGGAATGTGTAGGAAATGATGCAAAAAATTGAAAAAACTAATTACTGGAAGGTTTTTGAGAATACCGAAGTTTTTTATGCCGCAGGTTCTAGAATATCCCCGGAGAAGGCCTCTCAAAGATAGTGTGGGATCAGTATTTATACGGGCTATTTTTTTAAACCGAGTTTCACTCATAACCTGTTCATTAATCATAATTCAACTTAAAGTTAACTTCTGATCCCATACTATCTTTGAGAAGCCTTCTCCGGGGATGTTCTAGAACCTGAGGCACATAAAACTTCGGTATTCCCTAAAATCTTCCAGTAATTAGTTTTCCCAATTTTTTGCATCATTTCCTATACATTCCTCTTATTACCTTTATTAATATCGATACGCCGAGGGTTTTATTTGATCAATGATAATTTGATATCAATTAGCTGAATATTATAATTCAATTTAAATATGTGTGGTTCGTCAATACATGATATATTATTCTGAGTAGCTCATAACTCCAATCAATATGATACATTTTTACTCCACTGTTTATCAATACAATTTTTTTAACTCAATCAGAAAATGCCCAGTGACGATTTTGGATATATATTTCATATTTCGATTAATATTTCGTGCATTTTAGAGCCTTCAAATATTCCTCTTGCAATATCAAAATTTATCTTGAGTGTAAAAATGTAAAAGGAGTACTAAGGTATTTTTTTTTCCTTCAAACGCTAGTTAATTTCTATGATGGATGATTCCTCAACAAATATATAAAGATGTTTCCAAGTAAGCTTCCGCGGAGATTATTACGGTAGGCAGTAATTCTTCCGAATTTCCTTCCACTTTTATCCATTTTACTGTCCAGTAAATTCGATAAACGCGGGAGAAAACCCGGCATAATCGTTCCCTGCCATCTAAAGACATCTTTTACTTGATCTTGCGTCATTACTTCGAAATTTACTTGTAATTTAATGCATGAGGAGAAAATATATTGCAATTTGAAGTATTTTTACGTCAAGTGGCGAAACTATTTTCACGCTTTGTTTGTGGAGTGAAAAAGTTACGTAAGTTTTTAGTTCTTACCAGTTGCAATAATGTGTGACTGAATGTAATACTGTAATACTTAACAGTTTTCAGAAATGAAAATCATGTAATTCCATTGAAAGTCGAAGGTCAGTCTGAAATGTATTTCATGAAAGATATCTGCCACTTAAAAATTATCTTTCCAGGGCTAGACAACTTTTATAGTGACCAACAAGTGTCACCGCAAAAATCAAAGTCTTAGCCATCGACCAAGTTTCGTTCTAAGGGTAATTTGTGGCACCGCTTTATCTGAGTAACATCTGGATAATATGTGCCAGGATAAACAATTAGTTTTACTGAAAGGGAATGCTTTGAAAATCAGCTAAATATTGGAATTCGCTTTTTGATATATTTCTATGGAAATTTTTCATAGTTACTCAATTTAATGAGTAAATTAGAACTAGCATGTACAAAAATGATGATGAAAACGTTAAAAAATTTAAAATAAAAGTAGTGATATTGTTAGATATTAAATAAGATACGGAGGGGACAGGAGGTTGATGTTTTGAATACTAATCGGGAGGAGATATTATAATAGTTTTTAAAGAAAGAATTTTAGGTAAGAGTCAGGAAGATATAAAATTGATAGATAGAATGAAAGGGAATAGGCCTTATTGTGAAATGAAAAAGGAACACAAATCCGGAAGAGGAGAATAAGGTGGGTGGCTTACTAATTGGTCTGTACAATACTATCTCAAAAATTATAAAACAGTAATAATGAAATAATATTAAACTATATAAGGAAAATTTTTATAAAAACGACGTTTTGTAAAAAAGAAGAAAATAACAGCCTACGGCCCATTAAATTATTAAAAATTTTAAATGTGATTGCTGAGGAAGTAAAATAAGCTTTATAAGAACATTTCAAATACCAAAAAAAAACGTGGTGGGAATTAAAAATGAAAACATAATTAATTGCTGGTCAACAAATATCATATTTTTCTCCAAGCAAAAACTAATATTATCTTAAATGCGCTCCTTGTTTTTCACCTCCATTGGATTTAAGTGGCTGATTTTAGAACTCCATATTTTTTTTTTCTAAATATCACTCGTGGTAATCTTTCAATCGTGGTAAAAATGTAATAACATTTCATTGTCTTCCAATTCTGAGCTGTTCTGAAGTCAGGGCTCTAGTAAATCAGATAGTGGACGAAATTTGAGGTGCAAGATTTATCACGGAAGGACAAAATAGAAACCGAGTATAATAAAACGTGGTAATATAATAGTTATACTGTTACCATGTACCCTTTTTTTATTAATACCTACGTTACAAGGTGTATTCAAATCAGGCAGAGAATTGAATCTGGTACCTCCAACTAATGAATATACACCATTACAATTCTGAAATTAAATTTATGTAATTTTCAACAGTCATTTTTTATACTTATATGTTAATTAACAATATAAACGGAGCATAAATATTATAGGAGGGGTGAAAATTTTTTATCGGTGATTATAGCTTTTTGAGCTTCATTTTTAAACATTCTTAAAATAAAAAGGTGAACAAAAAGTAAAATTTAGCCCAAGTTGTAAATATCTGGGTATTTTACCCTATCGGCACTATCAGTAAGACTACTGATAATGCTGGGGTGCAATTAAACATTTTGACTCATTTTAAATAAACATCTATGCGGAAAAGTGCGAGTTATAATTACTTCATAACAATACTTGAAGTTTTAAGATACTATGAAAAACTTCTGAAATTAAATTCTGATCTTTAAGCCCAAAACTGTGGGAAGTAAGTGCCAGTGTAGGAAGAAGTGCCTCGGCCGATGAACTTCCATAGCACATGGCCAAGAATAGAATAAAACTGCAATAAAAAATAGTTAGATTGTTGCTATGTACAATTTTTTTATCAATATCCATATTACAAATTTGATTCAAATGAGTCAGACAGTCGGACCTGGAACTACCAATTAATGCATGAATATATTTTTCCTCTGAAATTCTGATATTCTTGGTAAGATCTTCTCCGGTATTCCCCCGGATAAGTTTCATGTAGCCCAACGTTTCGATAGCTACGTCTACCATCGTTCTCAGGGCATCCTAGGGACCATTGCAGGGGTAGCTATCGGAGCGTCGTCATACGAACAACTCACTGTTTGGAAAACCCGAGAAGATTTCACCATTTCATTCGCCGGGAGAGAAAAAATCATCATACATCTGATATTTTTATCTAAAACAGTCTAAAGTTTCTCTTCCTTGCGTGGGATAGACACCATGTGAGTGCCTTCGGCGACCAATTACTGAATCTATCTTACTGTGGGCAGCTCGTGGCGATAGCAGTACCGGAGAGGAAACCCTCCTAAAACATTCCTCTTGCCCACCAGTGGAAAAAATGCGAAATAACGTATAGAAATTAAAATTCTTGTACAAAGCAAAGTTTCAGTGCTAAGATGAAAAATATGTAGCAAGTACCTCGGCCTGTGTAATCCGGTCGCATGCGGCCAAGACCAGGGTAATACAATAATAATAAATAGTTTGACTGTTACCATGTACACTTTTTCATCAACACCAATGGTACAAAGTTAATTAAAATGAGTCTGAGAGTCGAATCTGAAAACTCAAACTAATGCATAAATATTAAAGGAACAGCGAAACATATAATCGATGATTACAACTTTTTGAACTTAATTATTAAAGATTTTTCACACCAATAAGCAAGCTAAAAGCAATATTTAGCCTTAATTGTAAAAATATGGTTATTATACTCCATCGGCACATGATAATAATGGTAAGACTTTTCTGATAATGCAGGACATTTGGACTCATTTTTAATAAATATATATGTGGAAAAGTGCGAAGTGTATTTACTTCACATTCTGTATATGAGTGGGTGAGAAGCCAACGGGTACATGTGATTTCTTTTTTATATGCAGTCTTAGGCACAGAAAACAAACCAAATCAATTATATATTTAGTATTCCATTTGATTTTCCACTCGGTGTTAGCACAGAACAGATACTCGTATTCCATGGTAACCAAGATTTGTTTTATCAATTTCTTATTAAAATTAACCTAACACTGTTGAGAAAAATATCACTTGTACCCTTGGCTTCTCACCCTTTCATATAATATTGCTTGCAGGTATAAGCCACTCGGAATAACTTTTTCCCTAACTCTGAAATTCTGCCTTGAAATCCTGACAATTTGTGTAAAACTGTCTGTCTTAAGTTCCTCTTCCACGCCACCATGGGTAGACACCACGTGAGTGCTTTTGGGGGACCAATAATACGGGAATCTATCTTATTGTGTGCAGCGTTGTCTGGGTCGGAGGGGAAACCCGCCTAAAACATTCCTCTTGCCCGCCAGTGTCGGAAGAAGTGCTTCGGCCGGTGTACTACGGTCGCACGCGGCAAATGGCAAGGAGAGACGCAGAGCCTCCTCGGATGCATTTGAACGGAAGGGAGCGACCGCAAGCATTATCCCCGCTAACCGCCGACCCACCTACCAGTGCCTCGGGCCACCGTTCCACTGCTGTCAGACAACCTCCCCTCCCTCACTCGAGGCAGCATACACAGCAGCGCTCCGGTCTCTCGATGCAATTCCGCCCAACAGTGTCCAACTCCTTCTTGCCCCAACCGTTCCAATTCCGCAATAATAGACCACTTTAGCCCCCGCCATGCCTACACGTCCTTGCCCAGCCATCACCTCCGCGCCACATAGTTCCTTGCCGAGTTCCCACTTCACCTTAGGGCGATTCCGCAATGCGCCCTGGTCAGCTATCACCCTCCATCCACAGTCCCGGGCTAACTTTTCTTTTCACTAACACCCTACTGACAGTACCGGCTGGGTAAAGTACCATTTTTTTAACTCGGGCTACATATCACTTTTTTCTTTCGTGTTGCACTGAAGAAAGTTTAATAATGAAGCGAAAAAAGCTATAATAATCGATAAATTTTTTCAGTGTTTCTTCTATGTTAATTTCTTACATATTTTTTAGTGCTAATTTACATAGAAGCGTCGAGAAATAAATGTTGCAGATTTCGAACAAAAAGGTATTTATGTAACAAGTCAAAATTTTCAAAGGTATTAAATGCAATAAATCGTTTATATTCATGTGCTTAATACCCAATTATTTATTGATAACGCTTAAATTTATATATTTTCGAGGACAGGCATCTTAAAACTAGTGACGAGAGGTAAACTGCGTAAATAGTAATTTCCGTGTTATGACATAAAACTTCAAAAAATGCTAGCTTGAAAAACTGAAGAAAACATTTTTTGACATGAATTTATCCTATTTTTCTTCATTTTTCGCATAAAACCAATTCAGTGCTGCAAATAGAGAGTGCCCTGAGTTTCACTCTTATAATTTGTTTTATTAATTCCCAAAATTTCGTTTTGATAAATGCAATCTAATTCATGTTGTGTCCCTATAGTTAAATCTTGAATAATTTTTATGTTTCGTCTCCAAACCTTCTTTAATTTTTTATATTCCTATTTTATCCATCTACTCGATTTCCTACACCGTGACAATAATTTTCTACTTATCTTATCTTGTCTTCAAAGCCCATGCGCGTCCCCTACTGCATTACATATTGTTCTTTAAAGATTATATCAAAAATCATTCGTCTCTTATCTTTCCTTTATTCCACCAGCTATAAATTTTGTTGAGTTATGAACAGCTAATGAATGCATTATTAGACCTTTCACAAATTTCAAAATTTTAATTGCAAAAGAAAAACAAAATTGAAATGCTAACTCCTATATAAATCTCATATAATCAACAAAAGTTGAAGTGTTTGAAGTTATTTTATAAATAAAGCAGAAGTAGGCCACCTAAGTATCGTAGTCGTGTTATTTTTAGATTAATAATTACCTTAAAAATTATAAAAATTAATTGCCTATTCAGCTTAAATATTTATTACATTTATACAAATAAAACTTGAATAAAGGTAACTCATACCTTGGTAATTACTTTAATCATTTATCAACCGTAGCAAGTAGCCATTGTTTTGGCCCTCAACTCTTATAACACAAATTTTCTCTTTCACTAGAAGACTTTAACCTCTTCAGTTACTCTTTTAGTAATATAATAATATAATAAAGAATTAAATTAAGTGCTGCAAATAGGGAATGCCCTGAGTTTTACTCCTATAATTTGTTTTATTAATTCCCAAAATTTCGATTTTATAAATGCAGTCTAATTCATGTTGTGCCTCTATAGTTAAATAAATTTATACTTAATAGACCCAACTGTGCTGGATATTCACTCGGCCCAAAATCACCAAGGACGGTCAATTCTCTCGGCTCTCTTTTCATCCTCGCTGTGCCTATCAAAGCGTGGGCATCTGTCTAGCCTCACCATCCCCGTCGCGTTCGGCCACCTATCACTGCACCCGTGTGTTGCAAGGCTGTCTATCTTGCCGGGAGGTGAGAGAGGTGGTTGGCTGGGAATGGGAGTGGAATGCTGCTCCTGTTGGTATCCCCAGGACGACCGCGGGCGACAACCGATAGGCATTACCCTTCATCCCTCCCTACGCAGACCTGTCCTATCCCCTCCACCCACCCTCCCCCTCTCCGAGAAGCGGAACATTCTTCCCCCCTCAGCAGACACAGAGCAACATGATAACCTCCGTCGTAAAACTACTTATTAGAATTAGATATTTTAGAATTCCCATTCCTACGTCAGCTCAATAGGGTGATTTCCTATTATTTTTTTACTGCCTAAATCGAAAGGTTATTACTCCTGGAGTACGTATTTCACGCTTTTAGATTTTTAAATGACGATATCTATTTTTCGCGATTAAATGAAAAGTGAACATTTTCAAGCGCGCGTAAACACGACGGCTAAGTATGAATGCTGGGAAAACTCCGTGTGACGTCGCTCTGGTTCCTGCTGCCGCAAGTGAGGTGACCTTGGGGCGAGGCTCTGGGGTGTTAATACCTTATTAAACGAAGAAAACTTCTCGACCTTAGCCAGTTTTAATAGGTGATTATGAAGCCAAGTTTCCCTGAGCTCTGTGCCTCATGCATGCATTGGTAACCTCACACGATGTAAAACTCCTAACTACTCGTATAGAAACTAGGTCCCTGTGACGTCACGTGGAGTGGCATCGCATGGGCGCCAATATGGCCTGTTTCAAATTAGGATAAAATTGACCCTTGCCATTCGTCTAAACCGGTGTTTCTAAAACCAAATAATTTGTATATTATGAATACACTAATGGTGGGTAACGAATCTCAATCAATGCCTTTCGTTTTCTTTGATGAAGGAAACTACCCTATTTGTAAGTGATTCACTCCGACTTCATTTCTATAATAATTTCAAACACCAACTTTTGTTGATTGTGCTATCCTTCTTACTGGTGTACTGGCGATAAATGCGGTGGCATATTAATTAAATATAGCAACCAGGAAAAAAACAACACAAAGGTGTTTGTTACATAACCGTGCGCGTTTTTTTTAATTGATGAGGTAAAACTGGTTAATATTGAAAAAATATTTTTACTTGTACTGAAATATAATTCTAACATAATAAGTTATAGCAAATTAAATAATGGTCTCCATAAAAGCCATATATTGGCCCACCGTACTAAAATGGTTAAGATTTGTTTTCCATAACAACAGCATTATTTTATATCCATCTTATAAGAAAGCCAATTTTTAACTATATCGATGGCTAAGTTCTAATGGCACGTATCTCAAAATTTGGCCGGTCTTAGTTAATACTGCTAATACTGTTGATAAAAATATAAAATTATAGCAAAAAAAACACTTTGCTTGCACATATATGTTTTTTATCAGTTTAATGTACTTTGGTATTGCAATTTCAATTAAAATTAGTTACAATCAAAAAAATAAATCTTTTTTTTTGCTCTCCTCAAACGTTGCTTTTTTGAGATACACGTTATTAAAACTTAGCCATCGATATGCCAACATTTGGTCACCTTTTTAAGAAAAATGAGTAGAAATCATGAAACGGAGAAGATATGAATAATAAATACAGATTGATCAAAGGTTATTTTTTCTTGGCTGAAAATTGGAAGTGAAGTACAACCCAAGACTATGCGGTTGACTAGATCAGCGTACTAAATTCTATAGGAAAACTGCTTGAACGATCTTATAGCAATCCATCCTATGAGAGTACGATAAGATAGTGTTTAAGTGTTACTTTATTTCTAAAATCACCTTAAATACCGGAAATTTTGTTGATTATGGCTATTTATCATAACGATTACACGATTTAATATCCATTTTTTTATAAAACATTCTTTTTAGTTTTAGACTATGTTTTGTTACGTTATTAAGGAAATTGCGAAAATGTTTAGAAACGAGGAAGAAATATGTGGGGGATACAGATTGTTAAAATGCTGTTATGTTTTACAATGATCAATGTGTTTACCTTTGTGAGAGAACTGCTTGAACGTTCTTTTAGCATATCCATTCCCATGCCAGAACGATAAGTACCTAGTTGGCTCACTCCTAATTCATTTTTAAGGTCACTTCTAATAACTCATCTTTTATTATTAATATTTCTTTTTCATAAATAAAATAAAAATAACATGATTTAATATTCAATCTTCTTTACTTTATGCCATAGAGGTTTTGAAAAAAATGCGTAAATGTGTGGAAACGAAGAACATATAATTCGTAGATACAGATTAATCAAATGCTGTAATACCTGACAAAGATCAACGTGTAAACTTTTGTGGGAGAACTAGTTGAACGATCTGTTATCAAGTTAATTAGTGTAACCGTTATTTTTGAAATGCCAGTACGATGAATAAGTGGTTCACTTTTACTTCATTTCTAAAATCACTCCAAATACGTCAACTTTTGTTGATTATGATTTAGTTTTTATCTCAACTTCATACCCCAATATTCATTTTTTTTGGTTTGTGCCTATATTTTTTTATGTTTTCACGAAATATTCCTAAAGGTTAGAAAAAAAGAATGCATAAAAAGTAGATAAAGATTGATCAAATTTTTTATGCCTTGGCTGATAATTGAAAATGAAGTACTACGCAAGGCGTGTAATTATGATGCATCTATAATTTTTACTGCTATGTTTTTCGAATGCGATGGATAACTATGCTGACTTCATTACAATTTATACCTTTTTTTAAAAGAATTGCCGACCTGTTGTCGTTCATTTCCATTTCTATGGTGAAGGGCATTTAATTACAAACTACCTTTCGTGTAATGTATTCGTGTATTCCTCTCATATACGTCATCTTAATGGATCAGTTTTTTTTGTATCTATTTCTTTATTTCCGATTAGAAATTAATTTATATGCATGCGATTTCGTCTCATGTTAGCGTATCTCTTTTGAGGTAGACACATTGCCAGCTGATTTGACACGAAACCCCCTGGACTCCCTCCTAATTTTATTTTGAGCTCGTATAAAAGTAACTCTTACCATGGTGATGATTTATATCATGTATCAACTGTAGCAAGAAGGCATTTTTTTGACCCTTAAAGCTTATAATATGAATTTTATTATTCTCTAGAAGACTTCTTCAGTTACTCTTTTAGTATGCCATTATACCAATTTCCCTTGAAAAATATTGCTTTTTTTATGCTTTCCTTGTTCTTTATTGATAATTTCTGCCGTTATCTCATTAAATATTGTTCCTCGGATTTTCGTCCAGACTGAGATCATTGTTTTTTTTAGCTTTAAGGAAATTCAGATTTTTGGTTTCTACACACTCTCTGGTCTCATACCCTCATTTTGAGGAACGCCAGCAACTAATTGGTTAGTTTCTAAATGATCGAAAGCCCTCTTTTGTCCATTTTTGTTATCCCTGACTATAAATATGTCAAAAAGCTCTGAAATTATAAGGTCTTTGAATGCAATAGCCCTGGAATATATTGTTTGACATTTCAATCGCATTACTTTGACAAGATATGATCTATTTTCATTTTTTTTAATTCTCATATTCATTGGGTATCATTACCTTTTGAAGCTGCTTATTGGCTTTGGCTTGAGAACTTCTCGGGCCCTCTTCTAAAATTATTCTTGTTTTTCTTGTTACCTTCTTACTTAAATATGATAAGCAAATAATTTTCAGTATATTTGTGAAGTAGGCGACGTCTTGCGGGAAATATCTCATTGTTTGGCTATAAATAGCCGGTACTTATTTTGTTTCTCTTTTTGTTTAGTGCAAATGAGAATATCCAGTTTATGAGACTTCTTTGTCTGGTTATCTACGTTACATTAATTATTTTACATCCTTTTTTAGGCTCTTTCATAGCCTATTGCTAGTCTCAACATTAAGTTTTGGTTATTTAGCGATAACTCTAACAAAGTTATACGCATTAAGCCTACGCAAGCTTTTGTACATAGAATATGTTAATTAAGTAATAATTTTATTTTTATTTTATTCAAATGATGTATAAATATTAATTCTATTTATGTAAGTGAATATATTAATTAAGAGAATAAAATACGATGGTAATTTATTTTTTGGCAAAATTATATTTGATTTTCAGGAGTGTTTTCTTCTCGAATTGTTTAGTTTCTACATCAGATTGCTCCGTCTCTGAAGTGAAATCAACGTCAATTGGCCAGACCTAGATTGTTAAGTTGAATTAACTGTCTTTTTTAAGAAATAACAAAAAAATTCAGATCTTTACTTAATATTAAAATAAAACATTTCGCATAAATATGTGAATGTTCTTACCTCTTTCTATCTTTATCACATATCTGTTGAAGAATCATGCCAAAAATGTCCGTACACAGCGAGTACTATTTATCGTTGAATTGCACAAAACTACTTTGAGTAAGATGTCAATGAATCTATAGGAGAAGTCCTATGTTCACTCGTTGAACAATAGATTTTGAAAGATATAGGTAACCGAAAATAATTCTAATAAAATTCAAACGTCTATTTGTATGCTTCTTTAAAATTCAATCGCTTCGTTAATATAAAATATACTTAATCAATTTGACTAGCTGAGATCGTATCTACCACTACGGGTAGTATATAATTTCCGCAATCACCTCAGACGTTACAGAAAAAGCACTTCAATATTTTGTCACTGAAAGTGACCTTACTCATTAATTTTATCTATCTGATGGCATGCACTGCGTGATATATATACTTTGAAGGAGCATAAAGGTGCAATAATTCAGAAACTATGGAATATTCTCCGGCGGAAAACCCTTGGGCTCACGTATAATGGGCAAAGGGGTACCGTGGTGGTCAGATGACATAGAGTCGCATTACCACTCGGAGGTGGCATAGGAGTTCCATTAACGATCAATTCAAAGGTCCTCCACGCACTCACACTCTCTCACAAACGTACATGCATGGAGGGGCTCAGGGAAGAAGAGAGAGATGGATGAAATATCCAGCGGACCACTATAGGAGCCTTGCGGTACTCCTCCTCTGCACCACTGTTTTCCTCTTCTACCATTGCCAACGAATGGAACGTCCACAGGGGTGTTCCGGGATCGTAACTCACCCGCTCTAACGCCTTTTCTATAAAAACCTTAACCCCACCCCACCATATCTATCCTGCGTTTTCCCCACGCGTGTCTCCTCCTATATTTTCTGCGGAAAGGGTCCCAGGTCACGGGGATATAAGGGAGATTCTCTTCTCTTACGCCACCTCCCTTCTCTTATCTTTCTTTCCCTCGCCTGGCTTTCCCAGGTTCGGTTCGTATCGGAGGCACTTAGCGCGGGCCTTAAGAGGGTATTCAGTGGAGATATATGTGTTTCCCGGTGAGCCCTCTGCGCTAGCGGGAGGAATGGGAGGGCGTCGCCGAGTTCGAACAAAAGGTGTGTATTCCATCTGCACTGAGGTAGAGAGGAATGCCTCGTGTTAGGGGGTACATGGACGATGTTGCCAATTTGGGCTGTTTTCTGCTCCTTTTAGCTTGTTTTCATAATCTCTCATAAAGAATAAAGGTTGGCAGGGAGATAATGAATTTCCTGATTCGTTGTTTCAAGGAAATTGACTGAGTTAGCGTTTTTTAGATATGAACCTTTATCACCCCCATTTACAATTTTCTGTTCATCGTGCTTACTATATTTTGAGCATATGTACGACGTTTTTGAAAAAGATGCCAATATATTTCGGTAGGACAAGCCTTGCATCCGATTTCATTTTATTTATTATTTCATCTTTCTTGTGACGTGGTGAGCTCAAGAAAATAATCTTGTGAAGTGTTTATGTGATTATTGAGGTTGACACTGTGATGGATTAGATATGAACGAAAAATGTTTGTGCCAACATACACTCTAACCATGCCTCAAACAAGCTCAGTAAATTGTTTATGAGAATTTCATTTGCTCTCTCACCATTTCCATAGAAATATATTGTGTTCAATTTTACATTAAATATATCTATGTATTTTTTCCACTTTCAAAGCATTTATAATGAACATACTCGATTTGTCTTCCATGGTCACGATTATTTTATCTGCAAAAAACGGTGAGATCGTTTTACATCAGAACAAAAGTGGTACACTGCGCTGAGATGGACAGGAATTACAGCTGCTGGAAGGGCGTTTTCGCCAATTTAGGGAGCTTCCCTTTCCATCTTGCTTAATTTAAATACGGATAAGAGGATAATGAAATATTTGTATCATTGAATCTTAGAAATTGACATAATCTGGCATTTTTCATTTGAATGTTTTCATATTTATCACACTGGTTTTAGATCAATTTTCTGACTCAAGGTCCCATTTTTGAGCGCTTTTCCAACCATTTCATTATTTTATGGGCTATCTTTGTTTTAAAACATCATGATTTTATTATTCATGTGTGTACTCTTAATTTATCTTCAATGATAATCATTTTCTTCCATACAACACTTCATGAAGGATCAAAGAATTTGTATGTATGTCTAGGTATTTATTTTATCATTGTGTTTTTGATAGCGACAAATATATTTTTATGTAGATGATCGAATAAATAATGGTTTAATTTGGTAACATTCATAATTTAAACACCATAATTTTATTTATTACAACGTCTTGCTTACGTGATATTAGTTAATACATCACATAGTGATAGGAATAGCGCATATTAGAATGTAGGTGGTAAGTAATCCTGTTGAAAATTTCTTTGAATTATCAGCAACGTTGAATCCATGGCTTTTATCTATCACCTTCATATTTGAACGAATTGATGAATTGAAGTAACTGTATAAATTTTAGAATGGGCCCTTGGTTACAATATCCAGATAATACCTGAGGTAAATTATGTGCCTGATTCACCGAGTTGATTCAACTTCTTAAATAATTTGTCGGAATCTACCTCATTTTCTGCTGATTATAATTGCTCTTTTTAGTTGATGTTTGGAGGGATTCTGTGCGATGGAAGTTGGCAACAATGTAAAGTGAAAGGGTTAATAAAGATGTCATGGGATTATTACGCTGGCTGAACGTCGCCGCCCTGAAAATGTGTCACTGGATGTTAAGAATATACTTAGAAGATATTCGATTGATGTGTGTTTGGAGGGACGTAGGTGCGTTGGGAGATGGGGTGGGACGCTGATTCTTAGATGGGTGATTCCGTGGAGGATTATCACCCTTAGCGGTCTTGCTGTAATGCATTATGCGAAACAAGGGCGATGCCTACGACCTCATCTGGCAGGGTGACGAGTATTAATTGCACGCCATTGCTTTTGAGTTTGGATCGGAGTGCACTTCATTCCCTCGAGATATTGCTACAATTTCAGTTGGCCATTTCATTAATTCAAACGCATTCATTTCCGGGTTACCAAAGAGAAACTAATACTAACGAAATATGCATTGTCACATAAAGAGGTTATCAAAAAGAGAAAATATATTTTTATACTTTACAACACCTAATTCTTGGACGGTAAATGGTTTCACAAAATATTATGGAATTTGATTCCCAAAATAATAAAGTTTTACTTGGTTTTCAATCAATCATTGAAGATATAACTTCAATAAAAGCCAAAAGTTCACATCTTTAAACACGGTGCTTGAATTTTTAGGGGTTTAAAGAAAGCTTGTTGGTGGCCGGACGTATGAGGTAGGTCAGGGGTTGAACAAATGTTTAATTTCTTTTCTATAAAGCCCAATAAATGTTTCTAACACTTGGCTACTGCGAAGAATGCGAATTCTAACCTCTTGATATAAAGGTATTTCTTAATTCAAATTTCTTTAAAGCCCCTATATATAAAGAAATCCTTACTCCCAGTAATCAGGGAATTATGAGGGCAGCGAAATTTCGCGAATAGCGCAACCTGTGAGTTCAATTTAAAATTTTTCCTTGACAAGTTCGTGATGAAGAATACATGGAAATTCTATACGCACTTTTTGGATGTGGTTTTTACGTTTTTTATCATTTATGGATTCCAATATTGCTGAAATACGCAACACTTAAAATTACTATTCGCAAATTTTCGGTGACTCTTCTTATAGATCTTGCCTTGAAAAGCTTACCTACCTGTTTCTTTATTCGTTGTGTTTTGACCAGTGTACTTCAAAAAATGTCCCCTTGAAACACCGATTCCGATATTCTACGTGTAATTTGGCTCCTTATCCTACTTACAATTAGTCGTAGGGGTGGTTGAAACATAATTAGTTCATATTTATGTAATCCTTGAATAAGGTATTGGAGTGTTTTGCTAGAAAATCCCGACTATCCAACTCAATAGCGTGGATGGTACCAAAAATGGGGATATTTCTCAATAAGCATTGATACTTTTTTATATTTTGTAAACAGAATTTGATCAGTATAAGAAATCACTGGAGTTTTAAATTCACGAAATAGGTTGCTACTATTGGGAGTAGATTATTGATGCTGATATTTACACGGCAGCACGTCCTTGAAAATAGCTTAGTACTTTTTTAGACTGCACCAGCAGGTAAGTAGAGTTTAGTGAATTTTTTAATGAAAATTTCTCCCAAACTGATTTCAGATTGTTTTGAGCTTATTTCTCGGCATAAATGTTTGTCATGCAAACGGGTCAGTTAATCAACTGATAAGAGACATGTTACATACATTGGAATAACGTTTACAGGAGAAAACTGACAGCCATGTTCTTGTGTGCCACTAGGGAAATGTGGAAAAGTAAAAGTGGTGAGAAGCCCGTCGTTGAATATTGCTTTCTCCCAAAAAAATAAAGTACTTCAGTTTAACGTCCCATCCGACGGTCTGAGTGGTCAGTGCCTTAGATGAAAATCCATGCACGCGACCATTACAGTTTAATCATTTCCCAATGGGTTTTGAGGGAATGATTATTATAATAATTGCCTTTATTTTAGCATTACTTGCTACTTTAGACGTTGTCCGAGAAACAAATCAAAACCAAAATATTAAAAAAGGCAGCTATAAATTTTTTTTAAATAGACGCCACTCAAGAGATTCACCTCAGATAAGCCGTGTTTAAAATGTTCCTCTATTGAATACAAAGGATTTGAAATTAGTCACTCTTCAATTCTGCTTCCAAATCTTCATACATTGATTACTGCAGACGTATGGGGTGATTCAATATAAAATATAGTGATCAGCCTGAAATGAAAAATATGGTACTCTTCTTTTGTGGTCGTGAACATTAGGATCTAATCCTTACGCCACAGATTAAATTTCATCATATGTACATGTTGCCACCAGGCTAAATGCCTACTTGTAACAATTTTAATAATAATAATAATAATAAAATAAATGAGTAATAGAGAGCAAGCAAGTACCACCCTTCATTAATTGATATTTACATAAGTATTTTCATTCAGATTTTAGATTTCTATCGCATGCTCCCTAATCCTTACGCCATGGGTTAACTGACTTAAGAGATCAAGCTAAAGCAAGTGCCCTACATTAGTTATTAATAGATACATAAGTATTTCAGTATTTTCATTCATATTTTCGATTTTTATTGCATGCCCCAAAAGGCTTACGTCATGGATTAAGTGGCTTCAAAAGAGTGCAAGGTATTTGCCTGACTGCGGAAATTCATGAATACAAATTTTAGTATTTTCATTACTGTGAAAAATACACACACTGGATTCAGAACTCAAGAAAAGCACAGTTTTCTCCGCTCGGATACAGTTCATACGGTCCGGGCTAGGATGAGTCAAAAACGCAACCCCAGTTCACGATGGGGGCGGGCTTTGCAGGAAACTCTAGCAAGAGAAAAGACTGAGGAGATCTCTTCTATTTTCCTCCCATCTCTCTTCTGCCGTGATAAGGATGGATGTATTCGAGGAAGGGCGGCGGGGGGAGGTGGGCGGGATGTGTGGAGATCCTCCTTTTGTCGAGCAGCAGAGAGCAGCCACAGTTGAAATGGGTAATGCCTTGATGGGGGCGGAGGAGCAGGATGGTTAAAAAGAGGGAGTTGCAGTGGGGAAAAAAAGAAAGGAAAGAGGCGAGAGAAAGATCGCGGTCTCGAGGTGTTGGAGAAAGGTGGTTGCGGTGATGAGAGAGAGGATGAAGTGGGGTGTGGGAGACACAGTTGGGAACGAGTTGAGCGGAGAGAGACGGTTCCGTGAGTGAGCTAGAAGAGTGAGATTTATCGCCCGTAGCTGGAGAAAATGGCGACGACTGGGAGACTTGTGGGAGAGTTCCTCTGTTTCTTTCCTCACGTGTGGTCGGAGATAAGACGATTTTAGGGGGGAAGAAAGTAGAGATTCAGATCGGGATAAAGCGTTCAGGAATCAACAGGCAGGCCTGAAATATAGGTAATGGTGTTGGTAGTTCCCGATTATACTTTGCGGAATTCGCGGAACATTTTGGGGAATTTTTTTATTGTATCACGACCTTCGAGATTGATTTAAAAATTCAGTGGAAAAACAAACTTTAAATTATTGTTAAAAAAACAAGCAATGGTTATCGTTTATGACGACACTTTGTGGAAGAATCTAGCATTGATGACGTCACAAAAATTAGAAAAAAGTACTTTTCACGTGTGGTCGGTGATAAGACGATTTTAGGGGAGGAAGAAAGTAGAGATTCGAGCGGGATAAAGCGTTCAGGAATCAACAGGCAGGCCTGAAATATAGGTAATGTTGTTGGTAGTTTCCGATTATACTTTGCGGAATTCGCGGAACATTTTGGGGATTTTTTTTGTTATATCACGACCTTCGAGGTTGATATGAAAATTCAGAGGAAAAACAAACTTTAAATTATTGTAAAATAAAGCAATGGTAATGGTTTATGACGACACTTTGTGGAAGAATCTGGCATTGGTGACGTCACAAAAATTAGAAAAAAGTACTTCTCACGTGTGATCGGAGATAAGATTATTTTAGTGGGGAAGAAAGAAGAGATTCAAGGCGGCATTAAGCGTTCGGGATCAACAGGCATACCTGAAATATAGGTAATGGGTTCTGACGTCACTATGTGGATGGATTTGGAATTGGTAACGTAACAAACATTGTCAAAAGAAAAGCACTATTAACGTGTTTGTCGGAGATATTTCGATTTAAGGAAAAAATTGGAGTTTCAAAGTGGGATAAAGCGTTCGGGATGCCGGAAGGATAGGTAATATTTACTGACGTCAGTTTGCGGAAGTATTTAGCATTAATGGCGTAAAAAACATGAATATAAAAGAGGATTATTCACGTGTGGTCGGAGATAAGACAATTCGAGTGGGAAAGCAAAGAGATATTCACAGAGGAATAAGGATTTCTGGATCAACAGGCATACCTATAAATATAGGTAATGGTGTCTGACTTCATTTTTTGCAGGTGACAGGGGGAGGATTTGGCATTGATGGTATAACAAACATTATTAAAATATGAGTACCACTCACGTGTGGTCGGATAAAAGACAATGCCGGAAATGGTAGATTGGAGACATTCAAAGAGGGAAAAACCGTTCGGGATGGTGTCTGACGTCACTTTATGAAAGGTTTATCATCGATGACGTAACAAATATTTGTAATAGAAAAGTAATACTTATATGTGAACGGAGAATACAATTATACAAGAAATACAATTCGGTAGGAAAGAAAGGAGAATTTCAATGCGGAGTAAAGCACTCTCGGGATCAACAGGCATACCTGAAATTTAGGTGATGGTTTCTGATGTCACTATGTGGAAGGATTTGGTATTGATGACGTAAAAAACATTAGTCAAAAAAGAGTACTACTCACGTGTGGTCGGAGATGAGAGGAAAGTGGGAAGAGATCAGGCATTCAAAAGCAGGATAAAGTGTTCTGAATCAACAGGCATACCAGAAATATAGGTAGTGTTTTCTGACGTCAAATTTTGGAAGTTATTGTCATAGATGACGCAAAAAATACGAATAAGTGAAGTGTACTACTATTCTTTGTTTCATTGTGAGTCGCTGAAATTATGTGAGGTTACTTTGACGTTTTTTGGTTAGGGTGGAGTGGGAAAAAACTAAATTTATGTAATTGTTGCCTACACTCCCAAAAGCAGCACTTTTCGGTCTTCATATCGCGTTACAAAACAGCCAACAATCACCATCATGAACACCTATTAGCCCGGTCAAATTAGCCCAATAAATAGGGGTACCCTTGCATAAATTACCAACAAGCTGAAAATTCTCATGAATCTCAAGGATACCACTCTAATGAAATCCTGAAAAGTCCCCATCGATCCCGTGTGTGCAAAAAATTTTATTCAAGGTCAAAGGTCACAAAAATGAGTTTTTTTGCATTTTTTGGACAAACGGTTAGTTTTATGATTAAAATTGCTCAGATCAAAATTGTAGATCAGAAAATTATCTACAAAATTGTCATTTTTATTTTTTCTCTCAGATTTATCGTTTCTGAGAAAAACACCTTTTAAATAATAATTAATAATGTTCCAATAATTTCCGGAGAACTCAACAATATAGTCAAACATATTACGGAGGGCACAGCTCCAGCCTACATTCGAAAGGCTTTTTCTCAGAAACGGTAAATCTTAGAGAAAAAATAGAGATGACAATTTTATAGATAATTTTTTAATCTACAATTTTGATGTGAGCAATTTTTGTCATAAAACTAACCGTTTGGCCAAAAAATGCAAAAAACTCATTTTTGTGACCTTTGACCTTGAATAAAATTTTTTGCACACACGGGATCGATGGGGACTTTTCAGGATTTCATTAGAGTGGTATCCTTGAGGTTCATGCAAATTTTCAGCTTGTTGGCAATTTATGCAAGGGTCAATGTCTATTTTGACCGGTCTATATTCCCTATACAGGGGTTATTTACCCAAGTGGAACTTGAATCCACTACCTTTGAATTGTTCCACAAGTTCTTCCGTCCTCCGCTACCTTGGACGGCAATTAAATTAGATACTCAGAAATCTTAACCTGATATACTTCATTTCTCTGTTAAAAGTCAACTCACCTATTTTCTAAGGCTAACAATGCTACAAATTCTAAAATTCGATAACTCTGGTCCTTCATGCTTGTTTTCCCTGCCAAATGTCGATGACAGATCTACGGTAAATTTAATCTTATTTTCAAAATATAAAGTTTTCCAGGAATTTATGCAGTGTTTTGAGGTTTTTGTTAGTGTCTAACTTTTAATTCATCACTCTGTTACGTTATATTTAATATCAAATAATTTAACATTGAAAAAAATTCCAACAACAATAATTGAGGAGCTTCTCTGCTGATATTAGGCACTTTGCAAAAAAATTGTGCTTTTGAGAGAATGCTTCTTTGAGCATATACCTTTGAACGTGTGAAGTCATGAATTTATCTACACAATTCCTTGGAATTTTTACCTTAATTTGTCTCTTCCGTAAATTTTTAATCAAATTTCCACCCCAGCGACCCCCGCTTGGCTTTGTCTTAGTTTGCCATGAATCCCAGATGACCTTTTTCAATGCTTAACGTTTTCACACTCTCTCAAATTGCCAATTAGTCTCCGTAATTAGGCTAATAATAGAAATACTCGTCGCCGTAATCCAAATAGTCACCCTAATTGATATGGATGCAGTGTTCAAGAGGGTAAACACCATGAATCACGATGAGGTGGCGATGTTAGGTGTGAATTACATGGTACGTTTATTTCAGGAACTTAAACGAGTGGATGACGTGGGTAAAAAGAAGGAATTTGGTGCGACCGTGACATGATATAGGCATTGATGTGTGCTTAAATATTTGTACAAGTAAAGCGTTACGATGATTGTCTGGCATAATTGCGGATTATATAATTAAACGCATTGATATCTATGCTATATGAACGTTGCATGGTTACATAATCCTCGTCACGATTTCGATTTATTTCTACCAATCCTCTGTTAAAAGTGTTCTTTTTCAGCTTTAAGTAGGAGAAAAATGTTTTAGTAATGGAAGATAATAACTCTACAGGTGGATAATAATACGCGGATAGAGAGAAGGTATTAGGTGTGATCGTGACATCATATATTAATATCATCACCGGCGACTACTTAACTATTTTTAAAAGTAAAGCGTTGCGATGATTACTCAGCATAATAGCGGGATTATGTAATTAAACACATTGACATTAATGCTATGCGAACGTTCAATAGTTCGTCACGATTTTCATTTATTTCTACCAATTTCCGGCTTAAATCATTCTTTTTCATGTCTAAGTGAGACAAATATTTTAGTGATGTGAAACAAGGGATGAAGGTCAATAACTTTAGAGTGGATGACGCGGAAAAATATGGTATTAGGCGCGATCACTATATGATATTGGCACTGGTGACTACTTTTCTATTTGTAAATGTAAAGGGATGAGAATGTAAAGAATGATTATTCAGCGTAGGTGCGGAATTATGTAATTAAACGCATTGAAATCTACGCTGGACGAACGTCCCATGGTTAATTAATCCTCGTCACGGTTTTCATTTATTTTCAAAATTTCTCAGTTTAAATCATTCTTTTCAGGTCTAAGTGGGAGAAAAATGTTTTAGAGATGGAAAACAGGGGTTGAGGGTCAATAAATTTATAAGTGAGAGGAAGAAGAACGTATGCTAACGATATGGCAGAGATGGAGAACCTCATCCGGTGGGAAACCCGAAATAATTTCAACATCAAGCGGATACAAGCCTCAAACATGTTGTTGCCCACGAGATATTTTTATTTTATTTATTTTTATTTTATTCTCAAACCACCGGATACAGCTTTTATTGGCCATTTTACACCGGGGTGTTCAACAAATGTAACAAGTAAACGTACACAAACGACCTTGCCCTGGACCGGGAAAACCTACCTAGGCGGGACTCGAACCCGCGACCTCTTGTTTGGCAGGCGATAACGTTACCCCGCCGCCACCGAGGCCGGCATATATAAGATTTATCCACTATATGTGACTCTCGACCTTCTAGAGATGCAGTGCAAGTGCTGAAAACAGTTCGATAAATTCAAAGACAGCTATTGACTGAATATTTGGTGATTCAGAAAGCTGAAAAAAGAAATTGCCTTATGATTTTGAAGCTAGAGGATTATATAAGAAAGTGCTGTGAATTTATTCATATTAAATCAAATTTGTCACTGTTTGAGAAAGACCCTGCACAGAAGTACCAAAAAGCTATTCGAGATGCCATACGAAGCTCAAAAGAACTTTTCCAACCCAAAGATAAGCATTTCTTGTTAACTAAACACCCTATTCCTCCTAGGCTTTATGGGCTTGTTAAAATTCATAAACCGAACGCACCAATCAGACCAGTGGTGTCGAGTATAAGCGCTCCAGCGCACAAACTAGCCCATACCTTGACTCAACTGATCTCGCAGCACTCTGCATTCAAGTCTAAGCGCTGTATCAAAAATGCCCTTGATCTTGTGGACAAAATTAAAAACATCATATCTCCGAAGAACTCAACACTAGTATCTTCTGATTTCGTCAACCATTTCACTTATTTTCCACCAGAGGAAGCAACCGGCCTCGCAATCTATCTCCTCCTATCTAGGACGAATTATCCACCCTTCTCAAAATATGTGTAGCACAAAATTATTATAAGTTCGACGGTAAATTTTACAAAGAAAGTAGTGGCCTAGCTATGGGCTCACCACTTTCTCCTATGTTGGCAAATGTTTTTGTTGGTTACTTGGAAGGAAAAAGTTTTAGCTCAGGACACAGACTACTAAAATCTGAGGTATACTGGGTCCGGTACGTTGACGATATTGGAATGTGCTTTGGAATGGAACTGATCGGCAACTTGATATGTTCTTGAGATTTTTAATGATATCCATCCTACAATTTCATTTACCTGTGAAAGAGACTCCAACAATTGCTTAAATTATCTGGATCTCACAGTCTAACTCCATAAATACCCGCATTCCTTCTCCATTTTTCGGAAACCCTGTTATACCGATCATGTCATTCCAGCAAGTTCAAGACACCATTACTCACACAAACTTATGGCTTTCCATTCCATGATTCATCGCCTGTTAAGCATGCCACTATCAAAAGAAGACTTTAAGAAAGAAATCATCACCATTAAACAAATTCGTTCAGCCACCGTTTATTCTCAAAATATAATTGACAAACTGATTTTTAAAAAACAGAGAAGATTGGCTATCGACCAAATGTTCTCGGTGGCCGAAGATAAAAAGAAATAGTGACGTACCTCAATGCACTTTCTCTGAAAATGGCTCATCATTTACCCAAGGACGAATTCCACATGGCTTTTAAACCTAATGCCACTCGGATCAGACTGATTGATAAATGTAAGGATCAGATAGACCAATTGGTTATATGTTGAGTGTATTCATTGAAATGCAGCCATTGCAATGATGTATACGTGGGGCAGAGAGGAAGAAGATTTATATCAGGAAGAAAGATCATTTAAGTGCTTACAAAAATTACAAAGATGAAAACGATAATTTTGCTAAACACTAATATGCCACTTCCATAGGAGCTATTTTAAAATGAATATTTTAAATTTTTGCGAAGACCACCCTGAATTGGACTCTAGAGAGGAGTTAGAAATTTTAAAATTATTGAATGTCAGGATAGTACTTATAAATGAATATCTTTACCCATCCTTTTCCCCTATTCTGGCGTCCGTTTTAAAATTCATCAAATCACTAGGTAACAGTAATAAGATAAAAAAAAATCATAATGTTCGCCTGAATATGATGATAATTCATCGAAACCCAGGTTGCGCTCTGTAAAAAATAAGTAGTGTAAGTAATTGAGTAAAATCCAAGAAAACTTGAAATCCTAGTGTCACAAGTACTTACTCTACTTCAGTAATTTATAAATACCCAAGTATTTCAGATTTTTCATTAGTTCAACTAAGCAACACGCACTCTATTATCAGCACTCAAGAGAAACGCAATTTTCTAAGGTCTTTTTCTGCTAATCAGAATACTCTACCCACTTTTGTTAATATTTTAACCGTATCAATGTGTCTTGTAACATGGATGTGTCTATCTCTGGCATGCGCTTTCCATAGCTCTCTTTCCTCTATTCTTTATTACATTCTATCTTTTCTCACCCAATTCGTCGGGCTTCCTACAGAAAGCGTTAATTTTAGCGCCCCTAAATGTTTCTTAATTGTTGTTTGGTTAACATTGACAAAATATATTTAGCCGGTAATTAATTTCTCAAGTATCTTTGAAATACTGAGCCCAATCATACTTTAGGATGGGAGGTATTTTTCTCTTAATTAGAGGACACAAAACCAATTCTAATCCCTTAAAGGTGGCTCTGAATAATATAACAGAGTAGTCCTTCGACGTGAATTGCCACTTAGGATTATATATGGGATAGGCAGTAACCCATTCCGTCTGTTTCTTAAGAGAAAGAAATAAGGGCATCTCGAATATTAAAACAGTGTCGGTCATCCTTTCGTTTCCTTCCCCTACTTTCGTCTGCGCACGAGCGCTAATCGCTTATAACTCCACTCAGCCCTCGTAAATAACAATTATCGACCCAATAACTCTTCGTATAATTACTTAACTTGCGCTTCCACTTCCTTCTGCTCCCTGCAGTTCCTTCTGGTCTCTTCCTTTTTTTATTTTCCACTGTCGATTCTCAAAAGGAAGAGAGCACGTGGGCGACTAATGTATCCCGCCCCTTCTCTCTTTCTCCTCCTTTACTTCCTCATATTTCCACCAGGCGCTCCCACCGCTGCCTCCTCCCCCTCAGACCATCATCTCTCGGTTCCCAAACGGAAATTCTTTCGTCTTCATTCCTCCACATCCAATTCCTCTCTTCACTTGTAACGGTAACGCTTCCCGGTTACATCGCCTGGATTGAAAATTTCAACGAACTATTTCTTAATATTCAAATTTAAAATCGATTAAATTCTGGATATATAGGTGCAAATTTCATACTTTCAGCACTAATAGTCTTGAAGGTACAGTCTGATACCATGCGGTACCGCTCGGCCCTTAAGGAGTTAAAAAAATCGAAATTAAATAATTACCATTTCCAATTTCACATTTAGATGCCAAAAATGTTAATTATTTCCATTTTTCGAAAAAAATAGATGCATTTTCATCCGAAATTGCTCGAACACGTCAAATCTTGCTTAAAAAATCAAAATATTCTAAAAATAAGGAAGTGTAAGTGTGGTTATCTGTTCAAAACTCTCAAAATGCCTAACAAATTACAATAAATAACAAAAAAGGTATGTTTAGTATTGCACTAACAGGTGGTACCATATGGTACCGCTAGGCGTTAACGGGTTGTTTTTTAATTCCAGTTGTTAGTGAAGGCTGCTCGGGTGTTCCACCAGGTTATCTCCCCCATGAAATGATTCAGCTCTGAGAATGGAGTACGGCTTACGGCTCACAGGGACGCAGCTAGAAATTAAGGCTAGAGGGGGGTTTGGAGCAACTAATACTGGAGGGTTAGGAAGTTTGGAATACACCCTAGGGTAAGATAAATTATTCAAAGTGGTGAGTTTTACGGCATTCTGAGGGATATTTTATTGATCCTTACGCTTATAGGGTATTTTCCTTCATCAAAGAAAACGAAATGCATTGATTGCGATTCGTTACCCACCAGTATTGTATTTATAATATACAAATTATTTGGTTTTAGAAATCCCAGTTTAGACGAATCGCAATGGTCAATTTTAACCGCATTTAAAAAAAGGCCAGATTGGCGCCCATGCGATGCCACTCCACGTGACGTCAAAGGGACCTAGTTTCTATACGAGTAGATAGGAGTTGTACATCGTCTGAGATTACCAATGCATGCATGAGGCACAGAGCTCAGGGAAATATCTCTTAATAATCACCTATTAAAACTGCCTATGGTCGGAAAGTTTCCTTCGTTTGATAAGGTATTAATAATCCTACCAAGCCAAGCACTACCTGCTAGCAGGATACTCTGCAACCAGCTAGCAGCCTGCATCGCAGCGTCGCACATATCCTCGCCCCAAGGTCACCTCACACGACGGCAGCGGGAACCAGAATAACGTCACACGGGCTTTCCCCGCATTCATACTTAGCCGTCCCGTTTTCGCCCATTTGAAAATTTTCAGTTATCCTTTAACCGCGAAAAATAGATATACCTACTCATTTAAAAATCTATACGCGTGAAATACGTACTCCAGGACTAATTATCTTTCGATTCAGGCAATAAAAAATAATAGGAAATCACCCTATTTAAAGGTAATTTTAATCTAATTAAGTAAAATGGGCCATACATAAAAATTTCTCTGAGCTCTGGGGGGGGGGGGGGTTATCCCCCAAAACCCCCCCTCGCTGCACCACTGACGGCTCGTACCCCAAAACGCCGGTAGCCATGGAGGAGATTATCCGGAAGTGGAACACCCGAGCAGCCTTCACTGCGGGGGTACGCCAAAAAAGCATCAGATATTATTTTCTTCACATTTAACCCTCCGTCAGTCGCATCACAATTTGGAACGCAATTTGTCGCCCGCGTCTCACAGACGCCATTTAGTAATGGTAAACGAAAATACACGCAAATGTACATAACTGTTTTAACTAAAAAAAAAACATTTATATGATATATAATTCAATGCATGGGCATCAAATATATATTGGTTGTTGATGGCCTTGAAGTACAAGCCTGTATCTTTCACCCTGTATACCACATCTAAGGCATTTCATTTCTTTAAGTTGAACAAAAGCATTCAGTTCCCCCACTCTCTAGGCCTAATTCACTGCAAATTAACTAGACATAATTTGGCATTATTTAGGAGCTGGAAGTTTCACTTCATTCTACTTCACTGAAACTCTAAGTCGTTCTTCTATACTCAGCATAATAATGATTGTTCAAATGTCTTTTTTTGTCTCCATTCCATCTTGTATAAAGAAAAACGAAGATTAGCGATATTTTCATATTTACGGTGTTCATATTAACTCTTGAAGGCTTTTAACAATTAATCTAAGGTACATTCACAGTTTGAGCATTTATTCCAGAATTATTTCATTCACTGTTCTGGGACCTTATAAGCCAACTTAGTTATGTTTCTATGCACGGCACTTTGGAGCTTCCGCTCAGTAACGTCATGGAAAACATACTTTTTTTCCTATATAGACTCAGCGGCATTCACTTTTAAGTGAATTTGACGATGATATCTTGAGCCGCCACGATTAATAAAATTATGACGGTTTATATTTAAGGTATCTATATTCAGACGTTCGCTATCGGGTCACGGGGGAGCACTAGGAAGGAGTTGAAAGGCATGCTTGTCTCGGATTCCTTCAAAGGCGACGATAACTCCACCCCCACTATTCCATTTCGGAAAAACAGACGCACGCGAGGAATCAGGGAAGCGTGTTCAGTATTTCGTGTCTAGAGGGAACGGGAGAAGGGCGTTAGGATTGGGGTCCGCAGGAATCTCTTCGGTGGGAAGAAATCTAACGAACTCAAACATTTACATCTATACACACTAGCACGAAAACTATCTCATCGGGAGTGTGGCAAGAGGTGCTAGATCACCAGCGGTTAATAAACATTAATCGATCTCTTTTGATGACCTCAATTTGTATAAAAATTAATTACGTCTTGGAGTAAAGGCCTGAGAATAAAATGCAACAATATTAATACTTATTCATTTTATGTATTGTAATAATTATTCATAGCCCAGATAAAGATATAAGAAAACATGGAAACGGTGGGAAACATTTTTTCACTTCATCCCCAGGCCTTTACTCCAAGACGTTATTTATTATAATATACATTAGAGACATCAGGTGTCCCACAAGGAAGCGTAATAGGCCCCATTTTGCTCATTGTATCATAAATGACCTATTCTGTCGAATTAGCAGTAAAATACGTTTATTTATGACTAATTAGTGATCACTCTGGCATTGAAATTCTATAATCGGATTTAAACAGCGTTCAAGTATGTAGCCAAGAGTGGGAACTGAGAATTAATCTGAGCTAATGCATGGCGAAACGTTTCTTTGTGGAGGTCATCCAACTATCCCCATGTATATGCTTTATTATCTATATTTACCATGAAGGCCACAGATGAAGTTAATTATCTGGGAGTTATGATAATTTCATTCCACGATCTTATATTGGGAAAGAAATATTTTTGGCAGAGCCCTGAAGCAGCTAGGATTCGTCAAGTGCATTGTGAGAAAGTTTTTCGCATGAAAAAGTAAAATAGAGGTGCTATTTTGTACTCGTCCGGCCACACCTTGAATATGCAGCGAGCGTAAGGGATCCGATGCTGAAAGACTTAATCCTTGAACAAGATAATATAAAAAGGAAAGCTAAGCGATTCCTCAAAAACTACTCTGGGCAAACAGAAAGGATTACACAGATTTTATAAAATATAAGATCTTCTAGGTTCAGCTTTGGCTTCAATCCCCGAAGAGTTGGGTTCGAGTCCCGGCGGTGGTGGAAATTTTTCGTAGACTGCCAAATCTATACTGGAGTGCTTTGAGGAGGGCACACGCATTCCGTCCATCGGATGAGACGTTAAGCCGAGGTACGCTAGATACGTAGAAGAACGTTAACCTCCCAACATTGGAACTCAGCTCTTAAGTAGTGTGAAGTTACTTAGCTGTTTTAAGGCGCATACATAATGGTACTTGTAAACGCCCCTGATTTTACTTTTCATTCGCTGACAAAACCTCATGGTGAATTTTGAATGAGCCTCATTATATTCAGCCTTACCAACTGGATACTAAACTGTTTAGAGCAGATTATTTGCTCATTTCCTCCCATTAATTAAGACTTAAGAATTACGAATGGATTAAGAATCTTGCTGTCACGTTTGCTATCGTTTCCATATATTTCATTCACTACCCGTCCATTCAGACAGGAGTTGGTGCAGCTGTCCGTGACAAGGGAAGAGGAGAAACGTCTGGCTCCAGAGTTGAGCGTGAAAGCAAAACAAGGAAGAAAAAGAAGTGTTACGTTTGAGTCAGCATCGGCCGTGTGTTGCGTTGAGTGTTTATGCGAGCATGGAAGTGGGCGTGGGTTGTTGGAGGAAGTGCGACAGTATTATATATTCTGAATGTCCAGACGCGACTGGATTTATGGCAGAGAGGCTAAGAATCCGTTTTTAGGGAAATCCGGGGGAGGTGAAGGGAATTCTGGCTATCCCAAAGAATGACTCCTCTTTACTAGATATATACAAGAAATGGCGCCGTTTACTCACACATCCCCTTTTCTGCCGTTTCCCAACGAGTGCACCTACAATTGACTCACTAGTGGCGACGATGGCCTACCTTTTGGGAGACCATTCTCAAAGAAAAACTCCTCTTCCCTACAGTTAATCTTCTATATTATTTCTACTGTATATATACCTTTTTCTAAACTTATACGCAACCAAACTCTACAAATGAGGACCAAAATGCACAGAATTTATCAAAGAACATGCGACGGTATATCTTACTTCCTAAATATTGCTATTGTGTCCTAAAATTTGTTTTTAAATAATAAAAAAAACAAAACAAAAACACGGTAAATATTCCTGACGTTAACGGCGTACAAACTGATACATTTGTTCATTTGCAACAATATCTCGCATTCTTTAAATAACTTTTATCAAAATGCGGCTGATTCCACATTCAAGTCTCCTGTTGATACGTAAGTATGAGTCATCATGTGCGTTTAACAGAGGATAGTGTAATTACTTCCAATGTTGTGTTTGAAGAGGTCCTCTGACCTCAATTTGTACATGAACATTCAAATTAAATTTGTACATAAGACCCTGCCTTTTTTTCTTCATTTTAAAATTAGAAACGCGCCTATCCCTCTGTGGACCTGCATTGAAAAGAGCGGGGGAAGCCCGCTGGGAGCGGGCGCAGCACGCTCGTTTCAAATATATTTGCGACTAAGAGGCTGACCCAAGTTTTTTGGAGGGCATGTGAATTCCTGAAAACCAACCAAAATGCGATGGACGAAGCCTAGTCTTTGGGAAAATCAGTCGCTTTCAGATATCCATGGTGTACACTTCGCAAGATAACGGTGTTGCCGAATGAAGTAGAGTGACTTTGAGACAGTCTTTCATTTCAATGACTGACAAAGTCTTTTGAGTAAACATGGCAACGCCCACCTCTCTCTCTCCCGTATCTCATATTTCGCCATTTCAATCCCGTTGTCACGCGTAAAAGTCGATAATCCGTCTTGTTCATTTTACTCTGAGTTTATTGTTTCATGGGAAATTTTTTGATTTCACGCTAACCTTTATGACAAGCTTGATATGTATCCTGTGAGAAAATTAATACCTCTAATTATGCGTCTGGCAGTATCTCTCTTTTATATCCTTTCTCTTAGACCTGGAAACATCATTCGCGTTGATTGCGTAATCAGCGTAGACTGTTTAAAAAGACAGCTGTTTTTTACGGGATTCTCAATGTGTTCTTAACTGTAAAACAGCCTTACTCCTGAATAAACTTTAGATTCATCTGGGGATCATAACTCCCATAAGATGCTGTCTCACATTGAAAGGATTTGAATGTAATTAATATTAAATCATGAAGCTATTAATTATGTCACGATTGTTTCATCCTTCCCAATTCCTTAGGTTTCTACCTCCCTCTTCCTATTATTCTCGGCTGTTTTTCCTTATTTTGTAAGTAACCTAAAGAATTCCCCGATGAGCAGTATGTCCATTGAGATAATCTGTGGGAGCATTGTTGATGAATATACTTTAAAACATGATTTTCAGTTACACAAAATTTACTTCACTAAATGTCCGTGTATTTAAAAACAAATCAGTTACACGTGATCAAGCCAACTACGAATTTCAGTTATTTCAGAAAGCTCCCAATTCAGCGATGTAAAAGTTTGTTTTGACATCAGAATATTGGAAATAATTTAAAAAGAAATCTCCTTGAAGCATACAACGCGTTATCAAAATCAGCTCAAAATTCCGTATAGCAGTGAAAATTTACCGTACATTCAGGTATGCATAAACTTTTTTTGCGGAGTTTATGAGCTCTATTGAGTATAAGTTTGAGTAGGTATACGTGTAATGTATATAAGTAATACCTTAAAATTACATCATGAGATTGCATTTATTTAGCTCACATAGCAACAGATGAATGCACTCTGAATCATAAAAAATGAGTTTTAGAGTACTAATTCATCGAGATTTTTGGGCTTCATTTCAGCGGTATCAGTAAAAAAAAATCACTTTTCCAATTATTGCTTGCTCACACAAAGGCTATAATTCCATAAATCAGCGTTTTTATGGGAACACAAATGAATAAAAAATATGGAATTGTATCCTTTCGACCGCAAAAAAGCAATAACAAAAGCATTGGCAACGACCATCGCTATTTATGGAATGTTCCAAATGGACAAGTGAGCATCAACATCGCCCTTTCCTACTCATGCATAATGTTAAAACAGAAAGCTCGCAAAAATGGCATTTATTCAAGGCGGGGCACGTTTATCGAAACATTTGGGGGTGATAAATCAAATTTATAGGGTGGTTGAACATTTTGCGGCGGGCCGCAGTCGCAGTTTGGAGAGTGTAAATTTTCTTCTCCCCTATGCAACCCCTCCCCTACATTTCGTTTCGAGCAAAAATACTCTCCTACACCAGTGGCAACGTTTACCGTTTTTTTTTGCCAATGGTTTTTCCGTCAATCCAGTTCTATAAACCGAGTTCCCGCGTCGGTCGCCCCCTACAAGACCTCCCAATGCATAGCTTGACTTTCCAACCCCTGATAGAGGAATACACGTGGCCTCGGCGCGACCCTTGTTGTTGCTGAACGCCTTTTCGGTCGTCTGCCGAGGAAGGGGTTTCCGTTTTGGAATCTCCCCAGCGGAGAGAGGGAGGCAGAACCCATAGCGGAACATCCGGAAGGAGGTTTTGGCGCAGGTCTGGCAAAGTCTAGGGGAAGAGATGGTCGGAGAACGAAGCGGCAAACAGGAAGACGACGGAGTGAGAATTAAGAAGAGATGAGGCGGAGATTGAATGCAGCCTGGCAGCCTTCTCCTTCATAAACGACGTGACAGAACTAATTTTCGATCATTCATAAATATTGTTGGCTTCTTGTTAAAGGATCATGGGAAGTGGTATGGTAATGAAATTTAAGGTCAACCTGTAAGGTTAATAACACCATGAAACTCTACAATATTGGCAATTACGCTGCATATAAAAGCATTTCTTGCGAAATAGACTTAATTCTCTGAATCTCACCCGAATTAAAATACAGTAGCGCCATTAGTAGGTAAATAGGAGTAATGGCTAATTGAGACACAGGCGTTCGGAAAATGTTCTTATGCATGGAATTACTTTGGGTAAGGGGAGGTAAAAGTTGCATCGAAAAATTTTGGACCTGTTCAAGAAAGGGTAATATTTATTGCCTTAAGTTTTTGAAGCTAATAATCGCAATTCCTGCCGTAGAAACTCGAAATACCAGTGGGTTATCTCTGCAAAGAAAACATTTTTTTTATACATTACATCCGAATTTTTTAAATGCTATTCGACAGTGCCAAATTTTGTATGATCAAGCTGAGTTTTTTCATAAATTGTTTTCTTATGATACAAAACCAAAAAAATTAATCCGCATTTCTAACTTCAAAAAATATTTTTAGCACCATCCTATTTTTTTACGGAGACGACTACTTCTTCTTATTTAAGGTATTCTACCAGTTAGGGGAGGTTTTCATGGAATATTTAGCGAGTAATCCCACCTGTCTTACCTCTCCAAATAGCACTTCCCTCTTCAGTTCTCAGTAAGGTCTATACCCTTTCATTCCATCTATAAATTTTATTATTTATTTTTATAAATTTTACCCCTAACATCCTTCCTTTTAAAACAGCCCCGCCCCGCATAGTACTCACTCCATCAATAATCTCAATATACTCCACATCCTATTCAGAAGCTTCCTCTGCTCGCCCATCATATCTAGCAACTCTTTCGTTTCCCTATCCGTTCATTTCACTTTCTCCATTCTCATCCACACCCACACCTCAAACCTTCCATTCTTCTCTCGTCCTCCTTCCTAAGTATCCATGTCTCCGCACCGTAAAGAGCTCCATATCAGACTCTTCAATAACCTTTTCTTTAAACTTTTACATAATGATCCTTTTATGAGCACCTTTCTGTTCATCGAACCTCTTCTGTTCAAGCGTCTTCAGCCTTTAAAGTTTTTTATTATAGGCAAAGAAATGATAAGATGTTGATTATAATCGTAATAATCATAATGAAAATGAAACTCATGCTTGGTATAGGAATAACGTTTTTAGTTTTCACTGATCAAAGGATGAAAATGAGGTCCAACAACGTTATTTAAGTGAAATTGGCACTTCCATGGGTTTAAATCCCATGAAAAATTGTAAACTCAAATGCATGGATTGAATTTTTTCACATTCTATGAGCTTTTATTTTTCTACTGTACCGCAATTGCTTTAATGTACGAAATAAATACGTTCTGCGGAAAACGCGTGACTCAGACGCGTTCATTTATTTATGAAAAATTTACTTTTTTACCAACATTTTCTTCACGAGCAGTGAAACCAAGATAAAATACTTATTTCGTCTCGCAATGAGTATTAATGCCCTGTCCTTTTCCCTCGAGTATGCCACTTGAATTGCTCATTATATTTTACTCTTACCTCTATGAATTCCAGCGCTTTATATGCAATACCTTACTCAATTATTCAATCACTTACCAGAGCTGGGTAATTTTTCCTAAATTTTAGAATTCATCAGATATTTTACTACAGTATATAGAAAGTTGGAATAAAAACTGCCATATCTAAGGCTCTACCATCAAGTGTATTACCTGCGACCTAACTCGTCTAAAGAACAATTTTTAGGTTTTTATCGGACGGTAGCATTACGGCGGCAACATAAAAGAAGATCAAATTCTAACAGACGTAATATTATGTTGCCCGCAGCTCAAATAAATTTCGCAATAACGTAATTATACGTCACAAGTACTCAAAGTGTAAATATTATGCATTAGAATCGATAAATTTCGGACGAAAAATGTTTTCAGTACAAGATCCGAGAAGTATGACGAAAAGTTTGTTTGGTAGGTGGAATGAAAAACCGAAGAGAAAGGCGTCGGTAGATAACCGCGAGATACCCGCAAGTATAAACGTGAGGAATGCGAGGTCTTGCCTTCCTTTCCTTTTGAACTGTGGAATCCAGCCACACCCCCAGTAGACCCTTTATCGTGACCCCTATAAATAACACCCTCCCATTTCTAAATTAGAGCGCTCTGATATTGTCCACCAATTCCTCCCTCCAAACGTTATATCGGAATAGTTACGATTCCAGTCTCACTTTCCGTGTGCTCACGAAAGCCGTGCTCTGAATGGCAGAGTATGCTAAGTATGCAGGGCGTTGGTATTAGTATTCCTCGAAGTTTTTGGGACCGTTGGGAGAGAGGTGAATTTAGTTTCTATCAGACCTGCGCACTGACTGCAATAATCATCGTCGGCGGCGTCCGCGTGTTTTTTTTTTTTAGCGACGTAGGGCTGCGCGCTACCGTCAACGTCGCCAAAGTAGTCATCGGAAAAGCACGGCAAAAACGAGGTTGCAGTAAATTCACCTTCTATTGTTACCAGTAATTCTTCTTTAATTGACAGGTTTAATTTTCTATTGTCATAAAGAAACAGCTATAGTAATTTCCACACTTATTTATTACCTCGACCGGTATCAAAGTTTACACGTCATTTTCAAGATCTGTCATCAGAAACAGGCCTTGAAAATTATGTATAAGTGTTGAAACCGATTGAGCGAATGAATAATTGAATAATACAAGAAAGTAACTCTCACTGTATGTAGATAATTGAAATAAATGTCCACCAAGTAAATTTTTCGACAATAGATAGGTTTCTGTCATCGATATATATAGCTGTGTTCCGATTTATGACCCTTATGCGAAGAACGAAATTCATTATAATTTATAATGAATTTCGTTCTTCGCATAAGGGTCATAAATCGGAACACAGCTATATAAATCGATGACAGAAACCTATCTATTGTCGAAAAATTTACTTATTTTAGAGATAAATCAATAATTTTTACGCAATTCACCAATAATTAATGTATATAACCTACTAAAAGCGTCATAAATCTCTTGTTAGGGAAAATCTAATGTCTACCTACTGAATTCCTTTTCTACGAGTATTTATGTCACATTTACTGACCCACTTATTAAAACCAAAGATTGTGTTGGAAAAGTGAGGCGTATTAATTTTACATATTCATCAGCATCAATTTTCATTAAAATATGAGTTCTAAAACTTTAAATTCTTAGATTTTTTCCCGCGTATCAGGTGCAGAAGGATTCTTGGATTCCCATAAGTCTTCGGAAAATCTCCTTTGGATGGATAACAAGTCGTTGTTCGAAACACCGGAAGAGCTGCAGCCAATTACCCGGTAGAGAACCCGAAAATTCTTTTTACATAGTGCTAAAGCTCTGAAGCCTCAAATAGGAACCCTTATTTAGTGTATTTTTGGAGGTTGCAGAGATGAATTTTCTGATAAATAACAATTTTTTAATGCCCACGTATTTATCCGGTCCATATCCCCACCCGTGACTTGAAATACAAATTTTCTGCAAACGACTATATTCCGAGAAGAGCCGAAATCGGATTCAAGGATGTGTTGCATCTAAAGATGGCAAGTGAAACGAAAATAAAATGCTACGTTTCCACCCGGATGGAAACGAAAATACGAGGCGTAGGTTTAGTTTTGTTCCCGCACGAAATTAAAATCACAAAGGAGTTTAGTTTCGACCCGGGACGAAACTTTACCCCCGGGAAGGAAACTAAATTAATCGAAACTCCGCTGCTCTTAGTTAAGTTTCGATCCCAAAAGTTGAGTGGAGGGGGATAAGACAGAATAGTTTTGACCCTTCACGTTTGACATACGTGTGGAGAGGTTAAAACTTTGAGCTTAAAAATCAAATGGCCAATTTGCGTTCACCGTTCTCCTGTTGGTGGTGAAAAAATGAGTGTCCCCTGCATCTAATAGCGGTAGGACGAGCCTCTACTTCATCCAACCACACTTCGTACTCGGTGCGTGGGTCGAAACTAAACTGTTCGAAGGTGAAGTGCGTGGTCCCTCTGGTGCGAAACATTATCTGCGTTTCTTTTTTTCTTCTTATCTTGACCTCATTAATACATAGTTAAATATTCTTGGAGTATAGGCCAAATGTATTTGATGCAAAAAAGTTGTTTGCCAACGTTTCAGTTTATTTAAAACTATCATCAGGGCTATGAATGAAAAACATGAGAACAATATAATATACAATGATATTTAACATAATTAAATGTTACGAAAGAGTTTTTTTATAATAATGTAATTTTTTTAAATATATAAGAAGAGAATACGCAAAAAACTTTGACATACCTAAGCTTTGCACATATTTATTGATATTATCTGCGTTTCGTTTCTACTCAAGGTAGTTTTGACTCCAATTTTGTTTCGACCCTGAGTTTAGCTCCCCGGTTTTAATTCTTTTTCGTTTTGTTTCAACATTTCGCTCCCGGGAACGAAGCTATTGAAGTTTTACTGGTTTTAGACTTTCGTTTAGTTTCGATGGCCATCCGCGGTTGTATCTGCGTGGAGTGTAGTGGATGTGTATGTAATACATGAATAAATAGAGTTTGTTCAAGTGAGTTTTACGAGGAAGAGACGAGGGACAATTTTCTTACAGCCACGTCTCATTTCCCTGCGACATCTTCGCTTCCTTCCAATTGTACCACGGCGATGTGTGAGTGAGTGAAGTTGGTCGGGAAAGATAGGGTTGCATTTTAATTTCCGGGCGTTAGAGATTCGCTGCACCGCGCGTTCCGCTGTCTGACTACGCGATGCGTTCTTCCCGTCGACAGGAAGTTCTCAGCCACGAGTATATCGTCACTGGAATTGGCAACATTTACTTTTAGTACCTACATAGACCGTTTATTTTTTAAATTTTGTTTCCGTTGTGCAGAGGAAAAGGTAAGAATAAAAATCGCTATTTTTTTACGTTCCGCTAAAAAATCACGAAGAGTAAGGCTCTAAATCTCTTTTCGTCTCTTGAGTTCCTTTCTTCGTAGTGCTTCGCTGGCCATTATTTGCGAACTAACAATGGTCCGAAGCTATTCGTGCCACACATTTTATTGAGTCCGACGAAGGAAATGGCTGAAATTTTCAAACGCGACCACCAAGCTTGAATCCGTGCGGTATGGGAGTGCGTTAATTTATTTGACTGCTGAGGGTGAAAAAAAAGAAAATGTTCTGGGACCGATAACCTTTGTAGGACCCGATAGCGCGGGACTTGCTGAAAAAAATTACCATTCTCCAAATCCGAAGGTTCAATGGTCGAGAGTCGTTGTCTAGTTTATGCTCGCAAAAATTTAACGTTGGCGCCGTGCTGGGTCAAATGTGTTAGGAGATCAGACATTCATTCATTTCCTTACGGGTGGGAATAATGTTTACTCCTCGGACAAGTTCAATAGCTAAGTCAGGAAAATAGCAGTTTTGACAGTTAAGATCGACGTGCTTAAACTCGTGTCAAAGCAAATAACGTCGCAAGGAGTCCCATGAATCGCCTTTCAAATTTGTATGTCTGCAAATGGATATCACATTTTTTCTCAAATTCATTGGTAGAATTCATTTCTCAACGCCCTTTCTTTAATGAATAATTTAAAATTGGTTTTTCCACAGAATATTTCGTAAAAACTTTAGTTAATAATTTTCATTTAATACTATATAAGAGGGAAATGCAAATATTATTTAAGAGGGTGTACCTAACCTGGTGTCACCCCTCTGGTATTTAAAAGGGTGCACCAATGTATTCCTCACTAGAAGATGACGTTAGCCGTTGAAAACATGGTCGGGTATTAATAAAAATTTCTGTGAAAAAAATGTAACTTATTCATTCAAAATGTTCAGCAAATTCCACAAATTATGGAAACCAACCACCAACTTTATTTCTCTAACACTCGTCATCATCGTCAAAAGATATCAATACGACTACTGCTTTGATGCAGAACTCCGCTTGATATTTCTATTTCTCGGTATACTAACCCTTACATAAGATTTCTAATTACATCCTTTATCACCTGTTTCATTAATCTCATCCAAGACCTCCCTTTGAAGTTCTTCCCTTCCACTATCATGCCTCATCAACTATCTCGTCCTCTGATATGGAAAAATTTTTCTCCTCTTTAATTCTGATTAATTTTTATCCTGCATAAAAACAAGTTAATCAGAATGATATGTAAGCCAATAGAGCACCATTCTATTGCTATGCTTCTTTATTTACATCGACCCAGGTTTTAGAACTGATTGATTTTCGGCACATGCAGCCTTAATACCTTGGCATATAATGGCATTATGTGCCGGTACCTGAGTAGGTAGAAATAAAGACGTGTAAAAATAGAAAAACGCATTCATTATGTTTAATATTAAAGATATCCACAATGAATTTTAACGCTAAATTTGGCTGGTGTTATCTATTATTTGAAGATTAAATTTGAAGCTTATGCATAACCTTTACAAAACATGCTATGCATTCTCCAACAGGACTAGTCCATATAGTTAACGCATTACAAACAATGAGCCAGCAGTTGAAACAGCAAAATCGCCCAATAAATTCTCCAAAATTAGTCACACCCACCCACAAAATTTTATCCGCCGGAGTCATTTCCCTTGTAATTGAAAATAACCCATTATGGAAACTATGGGTAATTTTTAAAAGTCAGGGAGGAATCAAAATATCTTTATGCGCTCATGTAGTGTTTGCTGAATATCGAGCGAAAATATAAAATAACACCTATATATCCCGTATACTTTGGTGTGAAAATGTTTTCGGAGTAAATTAACCTCGTTTGCAATTCACATGGAGCGAATAAAGGGCGCGTGTTCTGAAATGCTACAAAAACATTTTCTCATGACGGATGCTGTTTTCCCATTCGAAAGAAAGTCATTGCGGGATGATTTTCCCGAACGTTTTCAAAGCGGGCGTATAATAGTTATGCAGACCGCAGCAGAATGGGTATACGTGCTAAAATGTCGAGGTGCAATTTTTTTTTTCACCGCATCCGTTTTTTTTTTTACCAAATAAAACTACATCCTAACAGTCCGTTGTGTGAAATCGGCATTGTGGAAATATCTCCACAACTGTGGCGGGTGGGGAAGAAAAAAATATTTTTTAAACGCCTATTCGTAAAAAAAAACAATAATGTCCCGTGAATCGCATGCACCGATCTGGTCAGCTGTCGCGCCCGTTGCAACGGTAGATAAATCGCCATGCGAAAATTCCTGCAGAATAATTACTTGCGAGCAATGACCTGTTATTTCATTCTAATGCGTTCATTGAATTAGGTTCTCTCTTCGACCTCGGACCCAATCGCTATTTTAATGCCAAAGTAAATGCCATTTATTTTTTAATAGTCCGGATTGCAGCAAATATGCATTTATTTTTATGCATCGATTGGAATTATTTATAAAATAATTGAATAGACATATCCTGTGCGTTGTTGCTGAAATATTATTTTGGTGCCAATACGAGCTGAGTCTTTGAGCAATTTACTTTCATTTTAAACATGATGAGAGTTTAAGGGGATCGGGTTGGTGTGGTGGCTTTAGTGCTGGCTTCCCATCCAGATGGTCCAGATTCAAATCCCAGCAATGGAAGAGTTTTTTCAGAGGCTGCCCGATCCCAACTTGAGTGCTTTGTGGAGTGAACTTCGTCCGTCGGATGGGACGTTAAATCGTTGTCCCCTTGGCGCCTTTCGTCATGGGCAGACTAATGCCGACGCCGGGTTTCTCCCCACCCACCTTCCATACCTTTCCGGCCTCGGTGGCGGCGGGGCCCTTCCAATTAAGAGGTAGTGGGCTCGAGTCCCACCTGGGTAGATTTCCCCTGTCCAGTGCATGGTTGTTCGTGTACGTTTAGTAGTTAAATTTGTTGAACAACCGGTTTAAAATGGCCAACATGAGCTGTATTCGGTGGTTTGCGACTAAAGTAAAATAAATAAATAAAATAAAATTTCCTTTATGGCTCAAATGACCTTAGCTGTCGGTCGCCTCCTCCAAATGCCATACCGTACAATGAGAGTAATATACACCAAGAATGAAAGTCGCCATGAAAAATCATCTGGCTTAGCCGGGATTGGAGCCCGGATCTCCCAATTGCCGGTCAGTTATGCTACCTGTTACACCACGAAGCCTGATTGATTAGATGATTTGCCAAAATTACTTTTTCAAGGTGAATTCCAACTTTGGTGCATATAACTTTGCACCAATGAGCGTGACTGCGAACGAAGTCTTATTTTCACTTGTTATCACTTATCACTTGTTTTATTCAGTGCCTTGTATAATAAGCGTACTAAATGTTTAGTTCAATTTACTACCCTATGCTCCACAATTCATCTTATTCTCTAAGCTGCTACCTTTTGAATGCAATATGGTCCATTTTATGCGTCGGAGTATGAGTGTTACGGGTACAAGTAGCCATGATTTGCTCTCATATCATTATATCGATGGACAATTCCTTGTTTGTCATCGCTGATACGCTGACGTTTCATTATTTTGTGATCGACAACTAATTGGACCTGGGGGTAATGGAATTTTTGTACAAAATTTAGTAACTCATTTTTATGTGTGTGGTATTCCATTTTAGGCTTTGATGGCAGGATAACTTTTATAAACACCACTTTCTTTTTAAATAGATAATAATTCACGCCTGATGATAACGATTATTCATCGCAACCCGGGTGACTTTATTTAAAAAAGAAGTGGCATAAGTAATTTTTATCCAACCAAGAAACCTAGAAACCTTGGTGGGAGGCCCTGGGTTGGCCTTTGGCCCAGGGCCCGGACCATTTCCCCCCCTCCCCATTTGATCCGGCCCTGTCACTATGTCACATCATGCTGCTTGATGGCTAAGTGCTGAGCAGAGGCAGGTATATCTCTCTGGATGTCTGGTTTATCACCCATAAGCGTTCCTATGTCTCTTTTTATGATCTCTTGGACCAATTGTCACCTTACATGAGGTGCCTAGAAGCCAAGGGGTACAAGTGATTTTTTTCTGTGCAGAGTTAGGTACAGATATTTATCGAAGAAATATACATAAACTCGGAGGCAAATGGATACGACAGAGTCTCTGTTCTGTGCTGACATCGAGTGGAAAATCAAATGTACTTCTAAATACCTCGTTGATCTAGTTTGCTTTCTTTAACTAATTTCTGTACCTAACTCTGTTTAGATAAAAAATATCACTTGTACCCCTTGGCTTCTCACCCCCTCAAATCTTGTGTTATATGTAGTACAATGTGGTGGGTGTGCTAAACGCTTTCTAAACCGGATATCCTTCCGGGAGAAATTAAATTTCTAGACCTCAGATTCAAAAAAAGTGAAAACTTTCTGCTCAATCATAATCATCGTGGCAGCTACATATTTTTCCATTAAAAATTACAACACAAAATAACACGTAGTTTACCCCTCTAGCGGGCGCGCCTGATATTTTTCACACGACCAGGTGCGTGGCCTACTTTGTCCACGATACATGCATTTATATGATAACACTCGATTTTTGTTCAAATTTATCTTTATTTGTTGAAATTAGCTCAAGTATGTACATTGATGGGTGATGCAGATATAAATGTACACAAGTGGTACAGGTGGCACACGGACACGGCCGGTCGCGCGGCTTAATTCATACGCCACGGGTTCCTCTTGCCAATCTAAAAAAAACATTGCTACGACATTGTGCTTTACTCATACTATAGACGGTCAAAATGACATTTTGAGAATACACGAGGCCATTCAAGAAAAGCCAAGCATGAGGTACACGGCCATAGGCATGGGCGGTACTTGAAAAGTACCGGTATTTTTGTGATGAGTATTAAAAACCAATAATAGTACTCTCCCAGTAGTACCGGCGAAAAAATACCGGTATACCGGTACTTTCATAATTGATAAAACATGTTAATAAGTTGAGATTTAAGGCTTGTCTTACCGTAATTATCCGGTATTTTGGCAAATTAGCGTAACATACAGAAAGGGTACACTGAAAAAATCATTAACAGGATTTTTTTACGAAAATTTATCGGAAAACATATGGAGGCTAGATTCTCTAATAGTGATGAGAAAGATGATAGCGATGAAGTTTTTAAAGGCAATGATTTGGGTGCATACCATTAAATTTTAGTGTTTTCCTGGCGTACATGAAGTGTGAAGTTCTCTCGGGAACTCTATCAGATGACTTGTTTTCCTAAAGCTACCGGTTTTTTTTTTCGGACTCGAGACCAACATTAGAACGTCTTCTGCCGTGAACTTATAATGAAAAGTCTTCTTATTCACAGAGCTTACGTTGTCAGTCTGAGATTACCAAGAAAAAGCTCCTCTAATGTTAAGACATTTAATTTTATGATTTTACACAACAAGAATCGTAGTTAGTTATGGCTAAAATACTGCGATCGAATAAAATTTGACGTGTAGGTCGCTGTTCCTTATATTTCAGAGAAAGAAATACATATGTGGAGTTCGATAACGTTGACTTTTCTTGCCTTATTTGAGTAAATAAATATATTTTATATCAATAATGATAACGCTTGTCTCGTACTCACAGTTTTGTAAAAGTACCGTTAAATGATGAGAAAACAAGAAAGAAACTAAGGAAGGAGGACACATCTTAATAATAAAGAAGCAAAAGTAATTTATCTTCTTTTGGTGGTGCACTTGATTGGATATTTACAACTTCCTTGGAAATGGCCTACTTCGCTTAATATATTATCAACACTCAATTTTTTTAGTATCTGGGTAGGTAGTTGATTGATAACACATAAGATGGCAGCGCCGTCGAAGTACCGGTATTTCTAGTACCGATACTCCGGTAGTACCGCTAAAAAAATACTGCCCGGTACTACTGAAGTAGAAAAAAAATAGTACCCGGTACTACCGAATACCGGTATTTTTTGCCTATGCCTACACGGCCAGTCGCGCGGCGTACTTTGTACGCCACGGGTGTCGGTTCATCTTGCCGGTCTAAAAATAAATTAGCTAATATACTTCAAGCTTCGGAAACTCGCACTATGGGCAGTCAAAGTACATTGTAAGAATACACGAGACCATTCTAGACCACTATGAACCAAAATTGTTGAAACCTTTGGTTTTCGAAGATTGGCGTACTTTATACACCAGCGCGCTCGCTCGAGTGTCGAATATTTCCTGAATAGAGCTGAAAATGTTTATATTTCTGATATTACTTAGAAGCAGCATTGGGTTATAATCAAGGACGTTGTTATTATCTGGAGGCGCTGTATTCGAATTTTAATCGTGGTCAGAATACCGCCATCTTGGTTAGACAATTTTCGGACTTCTCAAACAGTGTACGTATATAATCAGGTATTCTATTCCTTATATCGCCTCTGATTTATAAAATGAAAATGCAACGATAACTTCTTGCTTGTCGTCGGAGTTTCCCGATCGTTCATCATACTACTGTGAATATTAAACTGTCCAGATAGTCATATCGTTGTGATAATATATCGTCGTGAACCTACCTTAGTACTTTTATTACGACCGGTCCGCTATCGTAAGATTTCCATAGCCTGCAATCTTATTAATTACCAGTAGAAGTGTATGGGAATGGATATTTTGCACTTGTAAAAAGTTATTTTCGGCTAAGCTAGTTGCACAGCGGAACCGTGGTGATTGACAATAATTTTTCGTTGAAAAAAGATATTCGGGGCATGTTTTCAGGAAGCCTTCCCATAATCATAGAAAAAAAGTTTACTGTGTCCGTTTGCGATATGGTCAAAGTAGGCGTGGCTATCCTACCCAAGCACCCCCATTCCTGCCAACGCTCAACGCTCGAAACCAGTGGTGCCCCCTCCAGTACATTTAAAAGCTCCTTGGGTTATAATGGGTTAATTTCCCATTCCAGACTCAATTTTTTATTCTCCAAATTACTCTCGCTGATCATTTTTTCGTCTTTCTTCCTTCTTCCATACCATTTACATATTTTCTCTTTCGCTCTGCTCTAGCGCGTTTCCTTCGCTTCGTTCCTTTAGTTGCCCTACAGAGTGTGATACACTCACCAGATTAAGTGGGGGGAGTTCGGTGGATCTCCGCCACATCTGTGCACCTCTTCGAGTTTTGTTTTCTTCTTTTACTCGAGGACGCCGCGAGCTCCTCATACGTGACGAGAGTGCGAAAATGTAAACATCTCGCGGGGAGTACACACAGCCAGACGATCACACACCCCGGCGTCCCAAGTCCATCTCTTTCGCCGTCTGGATCTCCTCGCTGAGGAAGATCCTCCTCCTCTATGGTGATTCGTCGGAGGTGACCGCACCGTGAAGGCGCACACGAGACAGCAGCATTCTCTCCTCAGATCTCCCATGAACCATGTCTCGTTTGAAGCCGGGCGTTCGGTGGAAAATATGTCTCGTCAAGTCAGTCCCCCACATAGTGATTCGTAAATTATTATATTGATATTTGTACTATACCATAAAAAATGCTACTTTTGTGGAATATTGCAAATATTAGCACGACCATCAAGAATTTCTGCTAAGGCATAAAAACAATAAGATACGATAAAAAATGATAGTATTAGAATAACTAAGTAATGGCATCTATTGCGATTGTAAGTGTGATTTTCATAGCAGGTTTATACATGAACTCGAAATACACGTATTGTAGCGTCATTTGCGAATTTACGTATTGTCGATGTGGATTTAAAACAAATAATATTGGAATACCTGAGTGATGATATCTATTGCGATTGAATGTTTTTTTCCTTACGACTTACGAGATTTTCTTGCGTCATAACTAGTCGCTCGGGGTTATCGATAAAAAATGTGTCTTCCTTTTATTTGGTAATGCTCAATACTCAAATCTTTATTATATTTACACGCATTATATAAAATCATTAAATTATTTTGCTTATAAATAGCCACCCTGAATCAGGGATGGCATTATTATTATTATTTTTCTCAGGAAATTACTGTCTCAACAAAGACTATTTTCGAAATAAGTTAATTTATATAATTCCTTTTTGTAGCATATCATGCATAGCGTAGGAGATGTTTTCAACTCTTTTAGAAAACAAACTTCTTTAAACATACAAAAAAGTCTTATAATCAATGAACATGCAAAAATTAACTTTTCATAGACTGTATGCGATCTCTAATGTTTACTAATTTGAGTGATATCAGTATTGACAAGATCATTAATTTATTCCTCATTTGGATATTTAGAGTCATCCCCTCCTCTTTCAGAGTACATAACCCAGTAAAGATTAATTTTTTATAGTTATCCCCCTGAGTAAAAATAATCATCCTGAACTTATTTCTATAACTTAAATGTAGAATTTTAATCAACGTTGTGGAGATTGATTGATTTCACATTCGTGCGCCCGGTATGGTTTTGTGAGCATTCTTTGTTAATGATTTATTAATGTATTTATATATTTCAATCACCCCCGTCTTTTACATTGGCAATTTCACCAATTAATAACAGAAAATCACACACATGAATTCCCTGGATATGAGCAAAATTTACCCAAGCGGGACTCGTTCTTGCGACCTTCGGTATGGTCATCGAGAACTTATCCTCGTCGCCAATAAGACAAATAAATTTAATTGAACTCCGGGTCAATTCATATTTCCAAGTATGCTTTCTGATTCAAATCAAGCCCCCCTATCTCATGATTGCATAGCATAAACGATTTCTGTACCCCGGAACCACAACTCGCACTAGTGGTGGATTCAGGATGGAGACAAGAGGGTGTGGCTAGGTAGGGGACCCCTTAGCCAATGGGGGATCTAGATTTCGATCAAAGGGAGGGGGAAAAGAGGAGGTCTGGGTAATTCCTCCCCAGTCAAAAGAGGACTTTGGAAATTTTGGATTTTCAAGACTTAAAAGCATTTGTTAAAGGCTTAATATTTAACGTAACAAAACTACTAAGCACTTGTTGTGTGCTGTTTTATTAGAATCAAAAACTATAAAATAGACCCTTAGTTTAAAATTATTTGTATTTTAATTCGTTAAAGTGGGTAAACTTACCGGAAATTGGGGCGGCTATACTCCATTAACCCCATAGTTCCGCCTCTGACCCGCACCTCAGTCGTTATTCTCTCCGCTAAAAATCCCATTCCTTCGGTGTCACCGCACTCATATTTGGGTGTCTCTACGTGTCCCTGCACCGCTCACGATCCTGCCCGGGCTATCTAGCCGCGTCCGACCTCCCCATAGGGCCCAACCCGGCGAGGTCCGGGGAAAAAGGGAAGCCCATCGCGACCTCGCTATTGACTCTATTCCAAACAAATGAACGCCACGTCCCAGCAACCATTCTTGCACTTCCCCACGCGAGGATTCCCTCCGCGCGACACTGTGCATTTTTTTGCCGCTTAACATGGAAATAGCTCGTCTGCGTCTTCTGTTTTTTATTCGTTGGCGGTTTCTCTGAAATGTTCTAACTCTAGGAGGAGCAAGTTTTCGATCAATTTTTCTGACTGGGTGTTGACCTAAATAATGTAAAATAAACTGATATCTTGGTGAATGGTAAATTGTATGGAATAAAAATGGCAATTTCATTCGAATAAAAAATACGATTTATTGACGGAATAGCATCAACAAAACACAAATTGCGTGGAATCATTAAGAGGCTTATTCACAATCACGAAATATTACTACCCCATTTACGAAATTACGGCATGGTGATTGATTTTCAAAAGAGATAATGTTCGAATAGACTAGTGATGGCTACTTTGAAATGCTAGTCAAATACCTATGAAAAATATTCCCTTGAAACTTTTGCGTACTTTTGAATTTGAATACATATGCTATTTTGTCTCTCCCTATGCTACATACACTGGCCAACTTAGGTCAAAGAAGAAAGGAAGATATTTAGCAAACGAAGTGTGTCCTAAGACAAAAACTTTTATGTCGCCCGAAAATTGTGAGAACGGTTATTACAAATCGTCTAAGGCGGTAGTTCTCAAACATTTTAGGTAGAAGTATTTGCGGAGAAACAACAGAGGTCAAATGGGTAAAATTGAGGAATTCATCTATATTCTTCGCCATTTTCTCCTCACAATAGTTCACGAGAGCCGTATTGTAGTTTTCCGCATCGATCAGCTGCCTTGTACACGTGTCGTAGATGCATTACTTCCAGGAGATTCATCAATCGATGCCCAATAGGATTCTCTGAAAGGGAATGATCCTGACGGATATAATGGCTGCATTGGCTGTCATTTCACTCGTATCTCAACACGTACTATTAAAAAAATTCGAATTTCATTAATTTTTTTCATCCTTTCTCGTACATAAAAAATTCCTAATTCCCTGTATTCAGCAGTTGTGTGATCTTATTGCTCGGGGAAAAAATGTAAATCCCCATGCTATTATACTCCATGCTAAAAACATTCAACTGATTTGTGAATGAAAAACTTTGCTGTATCTACAAATTTGGAACTTTATTTTCCTGACTAGTTTCGATACACTGTATCATATTCATAGGACTAGTAGTACAAGAAGCGTCTTTGTCTGTTATATACCAAAAAGGGGGAAGAGTGGAAGGGGTGGGGAGGGGAAAGGGGTGGAGAGGAGATATCTCTTTCCTCTCCACCCCACACATCTACTCTCCACCCCTTTTCCCTCCCCACCACTTCCACTCTTCCCCCTTTTTGGTATATAACCCACAACGACGCTACTTGTACTGCTAGTCCTATGAATATGATACAGTGTATCGAAACTAGTCAGGAAAATAAAGTTCCAAATTTGTAGAAACAGCAAAGTTTTTCATTCACAAATCAGTAAGATGGATTTCTACAACGTGAAGGCCTCTACTATTCAGTGCATAAAAATATTCTATCAATTTAGATTGGCATGGCCAACTGCAAATTCTTGCTTTCCGCCGCCAATCGCCCCAGGGTTAAATGGATTTAAAATAAATTTTGCCAATAATAGCTCATAGTGCTTTTCTGTAATGCAGTTAAATTTCTGATCGCTCACCCAGGGTTTTAATCTGTCTATCGCCAATCCGTATTGGGAGCAATTCCTTTTAATGGGCCATTCACACTTTATCAAAATAATTTGACGATAAAATTCACCATCATTGTGCCTCATATGGATTGCCAATAAATGGATATCTACATCTACATAATACCCCGCAAGCCGCCTAAAAGGCGTGTGGCAGGGGGTGTTAGGACACCAGCCGTTTACAGCTATTAAAAAAAAAGAAATGCTCTAACGAGGTTGGGACAAGCGTTTATTAAAGTCCTTTATTGTTCGGGGGAAAAACGAATTCCCATATCTATCCGTTCGGCAAAAAATCTCTCTTAATTTATCGCTTCTGTCGGACCTGGAGATATAGTGTGGCTCTAAGATTATGTTCTCTGTGTCGCTCTTAAAGATATCCATTCTTAATTGTTCAAGTAATCTAAGCCTAGCGCGCAGCCTCCGAGTCTCCAACGGCTCCCAGCCTAATTCGCTTAACATCTGGATAACACTGTCTGTACGCCCGTAGCGGTTTTTGACGAAACGCGCAGCCTTCCTTTGTATCTTATTCAGTTCGCGGATTAAGTTTTTCTGCACTGGATCCCATACACTCGCTGCATATTCAAGGTGCGGTCGGACGAGAGCGAAATAGCACCTTTCTTTTACTTTCTCATCCGAAAATCTTCCCACAATACGCTTGACGAATCCTAATTTCTTCAGGGCTATGCCGCAAATATTCTTTATATGTGTTCCCCACGTGAGGTTCGAGGTTATCGTAACTCCCAGGTACTTCACTTCGTCTGTTGCCTTTATGTTAATGCCATCCACTGCATAAACATTGTGTACAAAATTATACGTATCATATGTTATGAAATTTATTGAGTAATTCTGCATGATAAGAAAGACCGTCTCGGTGATCGAAATCCAATATAGATTCTGCCTGTTAATACTTATTGTTAGTACTTAAATAATGATGAATTTACAATGATATCTTACACCTATCCTCGGGTACATAGTTGCAAAATAAATAAGCCATGGCTAGAGTATTAATTTTCAAGATAGGCTAAAAATTGATATGCAAGCTAATTTGTAAGGTATCGGGCGACCTGACTGTATATTTTCACAAAATTATATAGACTTCTAAGGAGGTTAAGGAAATAGCGAAACCGGTCAACACAAGATTATTTTTTCTACTGAGTTACGGTAGATTATTTATGGTGAAAATATTACAGAGGGAAAATCTAGCATCTAGACGGAATCCACGGTATGCGCGCTGAGCATTTAACCAATTAAAGTTTAATCAACCAACCTAAATGGCTACTTTTAGAACCAAGGGACTGCAGCCAGAAAGAGCTGGCGCCCTTTCATCGAACGGAACCAAAACCATACTGTCCAACAAGCTTTAAACATTTCTCGGAAATAAATTTATTTACGCTTAAAAATAATATTTTTGAGATTCCAACTATTGGTGGAATTGCTTCTGGGTATGTTATTGATGGAATTTCTGGCAAGAGTAAGTGCTTTTGAACATAACTCTTGATAAGAATTACATATTGTCATGCGCGTTGGTGCAAAAATAACCATTCCTAATTCCAGTACATTTTGAAGACATCTATTTCCCGAGTAATTTACAAACAGTAACATTGAAGTCTTTCCTAAGTACACAATTTTTCCGATTTCTCTTCATTTTTTTCCTTATCTTCCGTCAATAACCACCGTCATCAAGGCTCTCTATGATTTCTCCCCAACACTTTTACAGTCAATGAAATAGAAATAATATAATTCAACAGTGAAGGTTTCTTGGTATACTTTTATACTTGATGCTTGTAGTTCCGTTACATAATATATATTTTTTAATTCATAGATTTCCTAAGGTTTGATGGTATATGTATCTAATAATGGAAGATTTTTGTAAAAAAAAGTGGGGTATGGAAACATTTTCCGCCTCTGAATTATTTGAATTTGAAAATGTCCAGAGCATTTTTTATGGGACGTTATTTCTTGCCGTCGTGACTTAAGTAGGGCATGCGTTTTTATCCAGTCTCGTCGGGATCGCCGTCCACGTATTGCATCCATGCATGCAAGGATCAGAGAGCTATGCATGATAGATTAGGGCGTGACCTCGAAGGTGACGTAAGAGGCTTTTTCCACCAAAGAGTTTTATGGGAGTATAGCATTACTCGTGACATGGTATAATAATCGTGATGCTCTTCTCTTTTTCTACAATGGATGTTGTTGTCCCAAAATATGAGCTACCCGAATATTGCGTCAGATTGATCATGGGGCTGTGACAGGGCATGAATTGCAAACCTTGATATTCCACTTATATCCAACTCGAGAAATGCATGTGAGCGCTGCTGAGTTAGAATTCTAACCATCGTTCTGAACCAAGCGGCAAGATCTGCTCGCAAAATATCTCCCAAGACATCGGCTAATACCTTAAAAACGTCAGATAGTGACTTCTCAATTAATCCTGAAAAGGTTGTCATCATTTTCATATGAACGCTTCCATTCCTTCTATTTTTTTGGTGAACATTCCTGTGAACTTTTTAAAAATAGCTAATGAAATTTCTTAAAATATTAATCACGTTCAATTTTGCGTTGACTATCACAAGACAACGGGTTCAAATTCAGGCGTACGATGATTTTTTTGTTGACTAAAAAAAAGGAATACACATTTATTGAGAACGCTTTCCGACTTTTTCAGCCATTGTTAGGTGACCAGGGAGCAATGTTTTTCTTTCAATTAATTACATTTTTTCTTGAGAAATATTATCATCACTGTTTTCTCAGACTAATTGCATATCGTTATGCCCTCTCCTGTCTTTTTTCATCATATTCTATTGGACTCAAATATTTTGACTGTTCATCTATGCAAATTAAAACATGCATGGCATATTTCAAACGTATATCATAGTTTCAATGCCTTAAAAATGTCTATAATGGGGGATTTATAATGGTCAATCTGTGCTTTGCTTCTAATGTGAAGGATAATATCCTCTCAGAAAGCATGTCATTTACAGTATTTTCACATTATGCTAAGTAATTATTCTGTCAATTGCTGCGAGTGTCGGGCAAAAGCATTAGCTGTGCCAATCATAACAGATGATATATAACTTTTGAGTAAACAGTAATAGCAAAGCTGACAGCTTAAATAAGAAGTAGGTGATGTTTATGATGAAATACTACTTATTCAACAGAGTGGTAGTCAAGTCAATGATGGGTCCTGCCAATGTACCTATGTCCTAGTGTATTGACGTGTTGATACATTGGGTGAATTGGGAGAGAAATGGATTAAGCAAGCTACGTGTTGAGATGATTTATCAGTGATTTAGGTATGCACATATTCTGCTTGTAAGTTATAATATAAGTTATCTGGCATGAATAGTTGAGTCTCCCTACTCTAATTCTAGACAATTGCACGCGCGATAGGGAACAAATATTGAGCTTGAAGATGTGTTGTTCCTTTCCCCATTTGAAACGCTTACTAGTACCAGTTGACCATATTAAAGTGTAAAAAAATATGCATTAGTTCAGTCAGTAATATGTAAAAAAACGCAATGTCCCCGAGGAAAGGTTTAGTAACCTTGGTAACTTTTCACTGGAAATTTTTATTGGTACGATGCGTCATTTTCAAGTACAGTGTTTATTACACCACTTAATGGAAGAGATCCTATGCTATAATTTAATAAGTTGAAAATATTAAATTTTAACGAGCCCAAAAGCAGGTTTTCACTGCTAACACCGCGAATTTGGGGGTCGACCTCGCAAACCCTAGCAAACCCCTTCCGAATTGTCTTATTAATGACTGCCTACGTTCACTGGTTACAGAATTTTCTTTGCTAGGCATTAAGCAACTTGCTCTTAGGCAATTTCAGTGCTTAATTTTATTAAAATATTTACGTAAATGCGTACAAATGGTGGGAGGTTCAAATTTAGGGTGATCACCCTGAAACAAAAGTATCAAAAATAGCAGGGTGACGAAGAAAAAGACCCCTATGCAGTAATATGTATCACACGTCAGCGGCTCAGTTTGGAGTCGGTCTTACCATCACCAATCCAAACTAACCTCCGCGTTGAACGGGTGGGGAGTGATGATGTGCCATTAGTCTGACGATAACAGTGATAGCGAAATCTATCGAGTGAAAATATAATAGATGGAAAAAACATTGCTCCTTGGCCGCCCAAGGAAGTCATAAAAAGTCGAAAAGTGTTTTCATTAAATTTTAATCCTTTTTTAAATAAATAAAAATTCATAGTACGCCTGAATTTGAATCTCCCTCTGATTATCAATATCACTGATAGATTGCGTGTGGAAATAGTAGCATTCCCTGTACACCATGTCTGGTCTCACTTCAACCTACTGGGAGTTGCTGCAACGCGATGACAACATCTTAAAAGCCTCCATACGTCCTCCCTACCTCGTTTTGGCGACGTCTTCACAGCGTTGTTGCAACCTGACACCCTACATTATTGCAACACTCCTGTAACATGATACACTACATTATTGCAAATCCTCAAGACTTTTGGAGACGTAATTACTACGTTGCAGGTGCGTTGCAATGCGCCCTGAATAGTGCTCTGAGTGATGAAATTAGGAGTCGCTAGGTTTCTCATGCCAGATCAAATGAAAAACTTAAACGGAAAATACTAGTGCCGGACTTTCTCATCCAGCAATAACTTAAGCTTACAGCAGAACGCTCTATTAATATCCCCGCGGCAATATTTTCAATTACTCCAGCCTTTTCATATAGGGAGTTAAACATATACCCTTCTGGCAATTGTTTATTCCCTCAAAATACAAAGAAGTGCGTATAAACAACATTTTCTAAGTCACTTTCTGCCTCAGCAATTTCGAATTTTAAAAAATCTAAGGCCTCCAAAATATTGGAGACGTAATTATTACGTTGCAGCAATGCTGAAATGCGACCTGAATAATGCTGCAACCTCAGCAACCTCGCACAACCTGTCTGCAGTGTTGTTGCGATTTGTTGTGTTTACTGGAATTATTCACCTAGGCTTCGTAATATTTACATAGGATAGGGTTTTGTGACGTTTTAATCCAATAATGCTGAAAAGCGTAAGTAAAGCATGTGGATTAGTATCCTACTTTCCTCCCCTTCTCCTGCGGGGATAACCTCCCTAATCCTTACCGGATGCGTGCAGCGCTACCCTTAAACTTTATGAAGCATAAGTCTAGCTGGTGCACCCCTCCGAGTTTTTTTCCTCCAAGTGTGACGCACGATCTCCGTGGATACGTGTGGCTATTACACTTTTCTCCGCCATCTTTTATCTTCCCGGCGCATCCTAACTTCCCCCAACCATCTCTTACCCTACAACCCCTTCCCCCCGCGCATAACTCTCTCCCCCCCTGCGTCTACGCTCACCTTCCGACTGTTCCCGCATCACGATTTGCTATACTGGAGGAATGAAGGGAAGGAAAAAACTTTGGTGCCCTCTCGCGTTTGCGGGATTTCCTCTCAGTGTCTACGTGAACTCGCACACACACGACCACATTAAACTCAAAAGCGTAATGTCCCAAATCGTAATTCCCACTCATCATTAGAATTTATTTTCGATGTTTATTTTACGAACACACAACGAATCAACGAATTGTAGCGTTTGCTGCTGTATCCGCAATACTTACAGCCGCAATTGTATCTTTTTTTACTGTTATGTTAAATAAAATAAAGAATATAGTTAGAATTAAAGATATATTTTGTTAATTTAACCTGGGCCATTCCTTGTCAAATATATAAGTGAACCTCGCAAAGTTTATTTTCTTTCATTTTCCATAATTGAAAAGTTTCACGAAGTCATCAATTAATTTTTTTAGCTTTTGTTTTGCCGTCAGTTTTTTGCAAAAATTGTTGAAAATTTTCTAATGGTTGACGTTATTTAGCATGGATGTAAACTAATATGCACTTATATATCAGTAATAATGAAAGTTTAATAAACTACCAGTTTCACCACTGTCTTTATCCGTAGGTCCTGCAGTAATTGTTCACCAACTCAACTGGGCGTATAATAAACATTTATTCTTTAGAAAAAATAGTGCCCTTGAGATATCACCGAACGAGGAATAACACAGTTATATTTCAGCCATCATGAAGCAATGCCTCGAAGTCACGCCGCAATGGGACACGACAGGTGGTGGGGGTATTCCGCTAAAAATAAAAGCGCTTATTCGGGCCCTATATTTCATTCACTTTATTCAATTCTGAAGATGCATGGGAAATATACTGTACGATGAAAATATATCTTCTTCTTTCAACTATCCTCTCATAATTTTAAAATATAAACACGAAAGTTGCATCCCAATTTTCACAGGTTTGTGGTGTTGACCTAGTACATAGTTTTGGTGCATTTACTCAATCATCGATAACCATACATTGAGGAAAGCAATCGCCCACGCAGAGAAAATAATGACTTACGAGAGCGATGCGAAGAAGAGAGTAAAAGCTAAGAAGCTGTTAACCTCACGGTAAGATCAAGTGACGACATCAACTTATCTGCGGTAGGATTAAGTTTGTCCACTTTTCTCCGCGTTTAACTCGATACTTAGGGGTTGGATCGAAAAAAAGGAAAAGTAAAGTTCTTTTTTTCAAAATCTATCTCGGAAATTTTCTACATAAGGCAATAAACAGTTTGGTTGATGCGAAATCTACTTGGATTAAATATATTACAAAGCACGACACTTCACGTTTACATAGATTGAAAATGTTGGAATACGTATTGTCAATAATTCCTTAATCTCTTCATTATTAATTCTTTTTATTTTAATATATTTCCAATTCTGGCATTATTTCATAGATCCCTCTTTTACCGCTCACCTTCCATTTTCAATTTAATCTCAAATACTTATTCTTCTCTTGACCTCTTTGCCTCCCGTACCAATTTTAATAACTAACTGAAAAGACTATCTTTTTAACACCCACCTTTTGTATGTATTTTATATGTTGAAAATGGTTGTTAATTCTGAGATTATTTTTATACATGTTTTTAATTATATTTACATAATATATTTTGTTTATAAACCCAATGTAAAGGCCTTAGTGCTGTTTTTGGCGTTATATAAATAAATAAATTCATCTTTTAGCAGCGAAAAATGATCTCTTACTTTCTGAACCCCGATGGTTATTTCTTGAACTACGGTGACCCCTTAATTTCACCATGTCTTGTGTAGTCGCGGAGAAAATTTCGTTGGAATCGTTTAAAAGTTCGGGAAACTTGGGGGTAATTCTCGGTCTCCGTCGGCGAAAGGAGGACGCAACGTCGTCAAACTGGCTAGTACCTGAGTTCCTGTCTCCGTTTGCACCACAATCTAGTTAATGCTAAAGCGAACCAGAAGGAAAAAAAGGGAGAAAATATCCCGACCCACCCAACCCTCATCCTTATTTCAACTCCGTCAAAGAGGGATAGTTTTGTCCTTTTCCTCACACAGAGCTGAGCTATTTTAATTCTCTCCAACTTCCCTTCATACTTTTTCCCTCTGTCTTCAATCCTTTTATCTTCGCAAGTTGATTGCACGCAAAAAAAAATTAAAGAGTGAAATAAAATTTTTGAGACAACCAGAAAGGAAAAGGAGGAGAAAGTATTAAGAGAGAGAGAGAGAGATGGAATGACGTCCCAAGCCTTCTTTCTCGAATGAGGAGAAGAATTCGCCCGTGAAAGTGAAAGTAAGCAGAGGAAATGAAAAGGAGGTGGTGTTGGACGGCGAGTATACGTAGAAAGGGGTTGGGTTGGGACGGCTAAGCCCTTAGCAGAGAGGAAGGAGGAGAAAGATGGGGTTGGTTTGTAAGGATTAAAGTTTTCGGTGAAAGTAAGTAAGAGGGCGCGTTATTGTGGCGGGGAAAGGTAACGACAGTGTTTTATTTCGTCACGGTCCGGCCAGAGAGGAGTACGAAAGATGAGGGGATTGCGGGGGAGTCACTCACAAAACTCTCACCAAAGTCCGTCGTCGTTCCGTCGGGGGTAGGGAGGGAAAAAAAGTTAAAGCGAAGGAGGTAACAAGTGAGGTTGATTCTGCCCCGCCCCCCTATTTTCTGATTCGTTATTTACAGCGTCGGAACGAGCTCTCTAGGAAATAAACCGACGACGGGGATAATGAAATCGCGTTTTTGGGAATAAGGTGATTAAGGGGGTTGCCCTTTCGGTTTGATGCTTTTAATGACAGACTCGTTCTTCGGAAAACAGCAAAATCGAAGAAAACTTGAGAAATAGGTACGTTCGGCAACGGAGCGAAACAATTTTTCATCAAAATTGTTGTGCGCCTTCCTCACTTAAATTGTAACCAGAACAGGCACTGATTTCCAAATTTTTACGGTCCATTATAATCGAGTTTGAATAATAAAGAGACTTTAACTTTCTATTTTTCGATCCTTCGCTGAACTTGCGAGCTGTTTCCGGCGAAAAACCGACAGCTTTAACCTTTTTGAGGATTAGCTGATGATGTCACGTACTCCTGCCAAATGTGTCATTGTTTCTCAAATATTCCTCCCTTTCTCACACCCATCTCGCGTGGCTCGTTAACTATTGTATCATGATCGAGCAAATTAGCCGAAACAATAAATTATGACTCTCCTTTTGATGAGTGACGATAGTTTTCATGTGTTTTTTTTATTTTTAACTTTTGAGGAAACTGCAGAATGAGGAATATTTTTTTCGTCGTAAATTATCTTCCTTTTAGAACGACCAAATTCTATTAATTATTTGCGATTTAAGGTCAGAAAGGACAACTCCATTGTAAGATTATCAGAATGTATTTCGCCGAGTTTCGCAATGAATTTACTGTTTATCTGAAGACATTAATGCATGCAATATTAGCTTCAATGCACGCTTGCTGACTAAGAGAGTGTTTAAGAATGATTCACGAATGAGTTTACAGCAAAACGTATCGTGACATGGTCCAAGTCAGATGACAATTACACCTGAAACATTTCTGTACGTGGTCTATCCGCTTATGTCGAAATAATTCCATCCAGTTTCACGAAATCACCCCCATGAAGTTGCCTTGGTACCTGTTTGCAGTCTCCTTTTCCCGCCTTCATCTCACTCCATTGAGATTTTACTATCAGGATTTCTTCTTATTTCCCTTTTATTCGTGCACTGCTTAGGTCTTCGCTTTTCTAATCACCATTTTGAGTGTATGATTACCTACACATCTATCTTTTACCGTCTAAACGGCATAAATTACCCATGCAACTGTTTCTCGGGATCAATAATAAATATTAGGGTAGGAGTTGAAGGAATCAAACGTTTACTATTTTCACGTAGTATTTAATTTTTCCGACCATGGTTTCGATATAGAGTAACATTATTGATCTGAATTCCTACCTTGATAATAAAGATAGCACCGTGACAGCATCGCATCCATAATATTCAACATTTTCCCGTTAATGATATCATCATGTCCTCATATTTTAACTTCAGAAACTCTAATACACGTGATTCAGTGGCTTGACACGTCACGTGGCTTGCAGTCATCGTCAGGTACAGGGTTTGTAGTGCTGTAGATTTTCTGAAATTAAAATGAAGTAGTACGATATCTTTGTGTATCTTTTCACTATGCTGTTCTACGATACCTCTCATGAAAAAGTTTATTTCTTCGAAAATTATTTTATTAGCTGACCTATCAAGCATTGTTTCAGCTAGTAGTCCCATGACACTTAACCAATTATACTAGACACTGGAACCATGGTCATTTTATATATTTTGTTCATAATACACATGCACATTTCCATTTCTCTCTCAAAGCATAAGGCGTTTATGATCTTTTCCAACCCCGTACTTTGTAACCATCTTCCTTCCACCTTGTTATGCACAGCAACTGGCATTCTTTATTCCTCCTGAATAGTTTGCCCCTTCTCAAAGAATGGGTATTTGTCACCGTAAAATGTTTCTTCTAATTATCCCCTATGTACAATGCGTCTTTGTGATATTTTCGGGGATAAGGTGTTAAATTAATTAATTTACTGCCATTGTGTCAATGCAATCTTTCACCAGCCACGGTGACGTTTATAAAAACAATTTGTATGTTCTCCAAAAGCTATTTTTATCACTGAGCCACCAAGCATGATTTTTAGTAGCGCCATTTCACCTTAACCGTAAGACGAGGCCCCCCATCCCCCCATAGATCCGCTACGGTGTAAATTAACTACCATGGTCATTTTTTTATAATTTTAATTAATTTACGCGGATGCCTCTAGTAGTTCCTCACAGCTTCAGGTTTTCTTGATCTTGTCCATCCCCATTGCTTTGTAACCATCTTCCATCCACCTTGTTATGCACAGCAACTGTGAGTCTCCATTCCTCCCCTCCTTCATACCTTAGCACCCTTATTTTCTCTCACCGTGAAGAAGATCTCCTGCACCCGTCAGTCACACACACCCAACCGTTCTAATTCCGTCGTGCCGCACGCCTCGTGAGAGTGTTTTTTTTTCTTTTCGCCCGCGTGTAAACCACACCTCAGCGCAGATGTTGAGGGTACGTTTTGGCGACGGCAGCGTTCACCCTGTTCTCGGGGGGTCTTGCATATCTCATTCTCAGCGCCCTCTCTGGACGTTTCCAACTTTTTCCCTCTCTAAAAGAACATTCGTGCATGCCTCTCCACCACTCTGCCTGCTTCAACTCTCCCCACTCTCCGCTAGGAAAATGGAAATAGTTCTCACCTTCTCTTCTTCGAAAGGTCTGCCGCTCCTCCCCGTGTTTCACGCAGTGGCTCAAAGCGAGTGCCAGTGTGGATAGGTGATGGTAGAGCTCGCCCCACGAATTGGGGCCGGATTCCAAAGCTTTGCTCAAGTATTGACCCGGACTCAAACTAGACTCTGTTGTCACGTTGCTATTACGAGACCTCACAATTTCTTGGCCAGTGTGTATAGGTGAGGGTAGAGCTCGCCTCAAAACTAAAGGCCTCATTCTAGTACTATGCTATTATGTAAGTATTGATGGTGGCTCAAACTCGACTCGGTTGCCACTTTGGTGTTACGATACCTCACAATTACAAGGTCATTGTGGATAGGTGAGGGTAGAACACGCTCTGAGACTAAGGGTCATATTCTAGAACTATTATCAAGTATTGATGGTGGCTCAAACTCGACTCGGTTGCCACTTTAGTGTTACGATACCTCACAATTACAAGGCCATTATGGATAGTTAAGGGTTGAGCTCGCCCCAAGTCTAAGGGACGTAATCCAGAACTATACTCTAGTATTGATACTTGCTCGAACTTGCCTTTGTTGCCATTTTGGTATTACGAGGCCTCACAATTACAAGGTTAGTGTGTGGTTAGTGTGGATAGGTGAGGGTAGAGCTCGCCCAAAGACTAAGGACCGTATTCTAGAACTGTACTCAAGTATTGATCCTGTCTCAAACTCAACTCGGTTGCCACGTTGATATTGCGAGACCTCACCCGAGTCCTAACTCAAATTGAGTGCATGCCCTTCGCTGCATCCTGTCCGCCACCCTGCCTGCTTCAACTTTCCCCTCTACCTGCCAGAAAAATGGAAATAGTTTTCACCTACCCGTCTTCGAAAGGTCTGCCGCTCCTTCGCATGCTTCAAACAGTGACTCAACTCTAAGGCCGGTATGGATAGATGCGTCCATTTGAGATTAGAATCAAAATAAGGGTTTACCTCAAAGAAATGATGGCTCACAATTGAATCGACGAAAAAAAATAAAAAAGTAAATGCTGTAATGATAAAAGATACATATGGAAAAATAATTGCAATCGGTCATCCAAGCGAGACTGCTGCGAATTTCATGAATTGTGAAACTATTGCAACCCTTGGCAGCAGTAACGGATGCAGGATAGGAACAAGGGGGGTACTAAGTGGGTATTATCTCCCAACAGTAATGAGGGTCAGAAAAAAATACCATTCTATCTAGTGTGAATTGGATACCCAAGGGTGGAGAAGCCATAGCCCCATTATATCAGCCACTGCTTGGCAGTACCATGATAGAATACGAATGTGAAATCTCATCGCCCCGATATATATTATATCAAAAGCAAAGAATATACTTATAAATCACGGAAATACAATTGAATAGTGAGTTCGGATAACTGTCTATTAGTAGCACCTTGACTTCATTGTAAACACTTAGTGGAATAGATAGCATTATCCTTCCCCAAAGAGCTGTCCCTCTACGCTAGTTAATAAACCAGGCCTCTAATGACGTCAACAACTTATGGTTCCCGAACTTAATTGCCGAATATATTGCGTGGATCCAGTTCCTAGCTTTATCCTAAGAATGCGTGCTCTGGGACCATTTGAATATTATTCAGATCATATGAAAAATGTATGCTAATGGCTGACTAACCTTTCAAGCGCGTGGCTATGCCTGTTTCATCACATGTAAGCTTGAGCACCTAAAGATTTCGTTGATTTTTAGTATTTATACGGCACGGTTTATTTACATTTAAAAAATCTTGGATGTTTGAATTTATTTCGTCGCGTTTCGTTAAATCCGGGACTCCTTTGGCCGTGAAGACGAGTTCTACGATAACATAAACAGCTAAAATGTATTCGTGTCCAAGAAAAAAATATTTTTCCTGAGCGTTTACTGAAATTATTTATTCATATTACTCAATCTCACATTCCAATGATATCTGTGCAGACAGTCTATAGCATAGGGAACACCCCCGATCTGAAATCTTTTGGTTTGCTGAGCAAAGTTTCGAATTAAATTTATACTTTAGTGATTTGTTTGCATAGAATTTTGCTGCAAGTTGTGCACATATCCATTTTCTGTGCCTATCTTCTTTTCTACGTTCTCTGTCAACAGGTTATACAATATAGGCAATGAATGACTGATTGCAATGCAATTAATACGCTAAAAATTAGTCGTATTCCCTGAAATGTATTTATATCAGAGTATCTTCCATCATCTCTCTTACATAAAATTCATTTTTGTACCAGGAAAAAGCAATTAATTCATAATTTTAAATATTTCGGAAGATAATTACTTCAAGCGGAGGTTAAGTCAGCTTTTTTGATAAGCGATAAAAATCACTATGGAATGCATTTAGTGAAGTAATTATACAATTTAATGGACGAGGTAACATAGCTGGTGACGCCACGAGAAGAGCAATCGTTTTCAAACATTTGAATACCTTGCCGCCATTTTCCCCCGAATGTTGCGGAGTAAAAAGCGATATTCAGTTAGTTCCGTCGGGCGCCACGGGGAGATGACATCGCTGCCGACGAAATTGACCACCGCGGCTCTCGCTTGAGGGACTCGAGGGGTAGGATACTTGAGGATCGAAGAGGAATTGTAAGAAGAGGGGGGAGTGAATATTTTCACAGAAATGTGAAGAAAGTTATAAGGAAAGCATTAACAATAATAAAAAGAGGAATCATTATACATTAAAAACATTGCATATTAAATTTTAATCTCGGTCTGTAGTTCTTCAAATTGAAATGCAATTTTTACGACGCTGCGGTTTATTTATAAACAACAAAAAGAGAATTGAGGAATTTTATTCTCTTCTTTTTCAATTATATTATTTTAAAAATATTTTTTAGCCCTTTATTTATTTAATGCACCAAAATTATATCCTCGTTTTTACTTCGAGCCCTGATGACGGTTAAAATTAATTCAAGGCAAAGGTATCTTGTCTTTAATCAAAAGGTGTTAAATTGAGAAGAATACGAATATAAAAAGCTTTTTTTTTTGGAATGGAAATAGAGGAATTTTATTTGAAAAGACGTCTGGCATGATTTTCCTACCCACGTGGCTCAGGCAGCCATTGTGTTTCCTTTATGACCATCTCCTGTGTGCCCTCTGTAGTCTTTCTAAGTATTGTCTCCGTTTAGGATGGACATATAACGCATAGCCGCAAAACTTAATAGCCTCTGGAAAAGCATATAATCTTATACTCTAGGTTTCAATATGAACTCAGGGATATTTTTTGGAGTATTCTGTTCAAATCCCGTCATTTACCCAATAATCTATCCTCCAAATTTGTTTTCAACATCCCCTCCCTGCTTAGTATTCGCTCCATCCATATCATATATCTCGTCTGCATCTCATTCAGAAGATGCCTCTCTTCACCCAGCTTGTCTAGCACTTCGTCGTTTCTCTTCCTCTCCGTCCACTTCACCTTCTCCATTCTTCTCCACATTTGCATCTCGAAAGCCTCCAGTATTGTATCGTACTTCTTCATAAATGTCCATATTTCCGCACCGTAAAACGCAAATTCGGCATATTTTACTTTCAATCTCAGGTTTATTCAATATATCTCTTATTTATTGTACATGTGTCTTAAATATATCTATCCATCTCATATTTTTGAAACCGGGATGTTTTAAAAAATTTTCAATTTTGTCAATTATTAATAAAAAATTGATATTCCGAGATTGCACCTCTACGTCAGTCAGAGACATATTTGAAAATAATTATAGAGTCCACCTGGAGATTCCTCTATTGCAATGCCATAAACCTTCGCCTAACGATATAAATGCCTTTCAAAGGTCCGATCATAAAGCAAACTTCATCATATGTTGATGGTGCAATATTTTCGAACGTAGAATTTTTTCCCCTCCAGTTTAGCGAGTATCAGCTAATTTAACTGCTATACTAAAATGTTCTTCTTTAAAAGCAATAGGCGTATAATTAAAAAAAGATGACAAAGTTATATCAGATAAAATAAAATCGAATCACTTCACCATCTCCATTCTTCCCCACGCCCACATCTCGAGCGCCTCCAATCTTCTGCTGAAAATTATTTGGAGAGGAGGAGGAACGACGAATAGCAGGACATGGTGGGTGAGGAAAGGCAGTTTTTGAATGAATTACGGAGGGGAAAAATGCTACTGATGCATCGAGGACTTAGCGGTTAGGTTATGTTGAAAACAGTTGCAGAGTGGAAGGTTGGGTGATCGACGGAGATGAAGGAGGAGAATAGGATTTTTAGATACAATGAGAGTTGACGTAGAAGGAGGAGAATAGGATTTTTAGATACAATGAGAGTTGACGTAATTAAGTACATGAAGGTAGGGGAGGCTGCCGGAATACTTCTTAAGTAGCCCATGGAATCCTACATTAATCAGTATGCTTTAAGGATGAGTGATGAAGGGAGATTGATAAGGAATATAGCTTTTGATTAATAGGGTAGTTTCCTTCATAAAAAAAACGGAAGGCATTGATTGCGATTCGTTACCCACCATTAGTGTATACATAATATACAAATTATTTGGTTTTAGAAGTCCCAGTTTAGACGAATGGCAATGGTCAATTTTAACCGCATTTGAAAAAGGCCAGATTGGCGCTCATGCGATTCCACTCCACGTGACGTCACAGGGATCTAGTTTCTATACGAGTAGATAGGAGTTTTACATCGTCTGAGATTACCAATGAATGCATGTGGCCCCGAGCTCGGGGAAACATTTCTTAATAATCACCTATTAAAACTGGCTAAGGTCGGAAAGTTTCCTTCGTTTGCTAAGGTAATAATAATCCTTATTTAAGCCAAGCGCTACCTGCTAGCCGGGTACTCTGCTACCTGCTAGCAGCCAGCATCGCAGCGGCACACAATATCATCGCCCCAAGGTCACCTCACACGGCGGAAGCCGGAACCAGGATGACGTCACACGGGCTTTTCCTCGCATTCATACTTAGCCGTCGCGTTTTCGCGCGCTTGAAAATTTCCCCTTTTTAATTAATCACGAAATATAGATATCGTCAATTAAAAATCTAAAAGCGTGAAATGCGTACTCCAGGAGTAATAATCTTTCGAATTAGGCAATAAAAAATATTAGGAGACCATCCCATTAAGTAAAGCGAACTCCATCATATGTTAAAAAAAGTGGATAATATGTAATTCCGCTTGTAATTGTGGCTCCGACAAAACGTACCCGCGGTGAAGACTTGAGTTGCCCACCCCACTCTGTGTGTGACTTCAATGACATCCACTCTCGCTATACATATCAATATTCTACCTTCCAAATTTGTTTTCAACATCACTTCCCCGCTCAGTGTCCAGCTCAGTATTCGCTCCATCCATATCATCTATCTCGTCTGTATCTCATTCAGAAGCTGCCTCTCTTCACCCACCTTGTCTAGCACTTAGTCGTTCCTCCTCCTCTCCGTCCACTTCAACTTCTCCATTCTTCTCTAAAGCCACATCTCGATAGCCTCCAGTATTCTCCCGTCCTTTTTCATTAGGATCCATGTTTCCGCGCCGTAAAGTGCAATTTCGGCCTATTATATTCTCTATCACAGGATAATTGACTACAGCTCGTACAAATACATCTCGCCATCTCAATTTATTTTAATCGGAGATATTAGATTTTACACTTTCCCGGCGAACAACATGTAAAAACTCTTCTCAGCATACCGCGCGGGTAAGATTATATGAGAGCGCCGACGTTTCGGGTACCAACTCGCTACCCAATCTCAGTAGCCGTGAGAATGGGTAGCGAGTCGGTACCCGAAACGTCGGCGCTCTCATATAATCTTACCCGCGCTGTATCCCGAGAAGAGTTTTTATAAATCGGAGATGTTTCACAATTTTTCAATTTTGTCAATTATAAATATGAAATTAATATTCCGAGATTAATGTTCCGAGAAAAATATATTATTGGATAAATATCATAATATTAATATCAATTAATATTCCGAGCTTCACCACTATGTCAGTCGCAAGCATATTTATAAAGGATTTAAGTGTCCACCTGGAGATTTCTCTTGTTGATGGAGACTTTCGCGGGGTGGTACAGCATGCGTAGCAAGGTTTCCTAGCCCAAACCAAGGCCTATATAAGACGAGCAAAAACCTGCATGCGATACTTCGTACCTGAAGACGCTAGCTGCAACGCCGGCGAAACTGTCGTCTTGAAGATGAATCGACGCGGAGGTCAACCCGGAAACCTTGCTACGCATGGAGATTTCTCTATTACAATACAATACACTTTCGCCTAACGATATAAATGCCTTCCAAAGAGTAAGTTGAACTCCATCATGTGTTGAATGTGTGAATAACATGTGAATCCACTAGTTTTTGTCGTTCCGACACAACATACCCGCGGTGAAGACTGGAATCGCCCACCCCGCTGTGAGTGTGTGACATCAGTGACATCCACTCTCACGCACTGTACCCCTTAAAATCCCCCCTGCCCCATCCCTCCCCCATCTTTCCTTTTTCCCGTCCAAATTTCCCTTTCTCTCCACATTTCCAACCTTTCCCTTCCCATCTCACCGAAAAACACCTCTACCCCCGCCACTTCCCCTTTCCCGAATCTTTACCCTCCCCTATCGTGTCTTTACCTCCCCTCTCTCCCCACCTCCTCCTGGCTCTCCTCCCTGACTGCCGCCACGCCAAACCGCCGCCTCCGCGCCCCACCACGCCCACCCCCCGGCCCCCTCTCTCCAAACACATACACACACAGATATCCCCCCCTCTATTCCCTCCGCCTCACCTCCAGACTGTGGCGATAGCGCTTGCGCCGAAGCCAGTCAAAATCCTCCCCAGACAGTCCGAGATGGGATGAGTCTGTCGGCGAGGGAGGTGGAGGCAAGTTTGGCGTGAAAAGTTCGGAAATACCACCGTGCACACATACTATATAAACTGATAAAACTTACATGCAGCGTACGTACCCACAAGCGTACATTTGCATTGTACATATACCGTGCCCGTTCCGTGTGTCGTGTGCAAGTACGTCTGCCATGCACTACTTTTCTCCCCTCGAATTCCTGGTCAAAAAACACGAGCGAGTGAGCATCTGTTTCTAAGCGCTGCGTCTTTTTTAAATCGCCAACTCACTCTCTCCGCTGCGTTAAGTAAAGGTACTGATACTTTTGCTAGTTGCGTGTGTCGTGTGTACGTCTACTACGCACCAATTTTATCCCTCCAGTTCTGTTGGACTTAAATCACAAATCAAAATCGAGTGTGTATCTATTTCCCCGCTTCGCGATTTTTTCTAATCGTCAACTCACTCTCTTGTCCGCGTCAAATTTTTATCATTCGGAACCGTTTTTTCCACCTCGATAATTTTGCTCTATTTCCATCGAGAACCACGTTACCCGTGTACTTTTTCTCTGTTTTGTACTAAATACTTTCCGCGGAGTGAGTTCTATTCCTTGAGGGCCTTCAAACATTTCATTTATATTTTCGTCGTGTAATGACGTCCGTCCTTATCCCTGACTTAGCGTTTCTGTTCTTGCCGACGCCATTATGAAGCCTATCAGTGCCTAACTCTGTTTAAGCTGCCTTCAGGTCTTCACCCCCAGGAAGTTTTGACGTCTAATAGGTGGTTTAGTGAAAGGAAACGGAATGAAAGAAAAATGATTAATCACAGAGAAGTGAGCGTGACATGATGGTATAGGAATCTAGAGAGAGAAGATATGGTTGGAAATAGTTTAGCGGGATGAGACGATTGGAGAAATATATACTTAGTGGGAAATTGAATCGGAGAATAAATATTTTTTTAACGTTAAATGGGGAGGTTGTTCCCTGCAAAAATGCTATCTTCTTCTTATTGAAGGACAAATTTTATCGTCCACACACTACCTACCTTGAAAAAGGTTCCTCTCTACGTGTGACGTGAGCGCATATGTTTGTTTGTTTGCGCTCTACGTGAGGGAGGAAGGGTTTCGTCCTTTAGAGCGGCGCGAATAGGATGAGGAGCGAGGGAATTTAAAGACTCTTTGGCGGAGGTTGAAGGAAGGGAAGAAGTAATAGGAAGGGGAAGAGGAGAAGTAGAAGGAGGATAGGGAGAGAGAGAAAAGGGGAGAGAGAGGGGAGGGGGGTTATGGTTTTATTTTGCTTCCCTCTCCCACTTCTCGAGGGTGGGAATGAAGGAAAGACGGGAATGAACTAGGGTAGCCAGTGAGTGAGTCGACTTCGAACGAGAGAGAACGCGTGGCGAAAAGGTTGTGAACGCGAAGTACGTGAAAAAGGCGAGGGTTAAGGGAACAATAATCGTGCCGGTACCAAATTTATATTCTTAGCACGAAAAAGGACAGCTTTGTTTGAGTGATTCTTCCTCAACCTTTATTTTTTCATCAGTCAACATCACATATATCGGAAACATACTGAAGTCTCGTGTGCTGAACAGTGTTTTTTGTGCAGTATCATAGTAAGAGTTCGTGAGTGATCTCGATATATACGTGCGTTAGAGAAATGAGAAGAGGATAAGAAAATAATAATTGCTGCAATTTAACGTCGTTATACCTAGCATATATCGAAAAGGAACAGCTTCATTTTTTTTATTCTTCCAGGAGGCACCGTGCTTATTTTTCCTCTGTCAATATCATACGCATGATATATACTGATCTTTCGTACGCTGGACATGGGTTTTTTTTCAGTAGTGGTAAAGAGGCAGTTACAGTTTTGCTTCTTATTCACACTTGGGAGAAATTAGCCTCCTTCCTTCATTAAAAATTTCGTAAATTGGTGACGTACCGATTCAGCGTGTGCTCCACAGTGTTTTGTTTCCTTTTCTCATCGTCATCTCTCCAAAGCGGCGGTTACGTCCGCGTGAGAGGTGGTCCTTCTCCGGCACGGCCATACGTGAAGAGGAACAAGTTGTAATAGTTGTTCACGATACCTCGACAGTGCTTGGGTGCCGATGGGTGACTGTATCCGGAGGAAACTACACTAAGCGGCTCCGGTCACGGAGAACTCCGGTAGGATGGAAGTGCCGTAAGCTGATGAAGAACGAAGAAAGGACGAAACAGGATTAACGGAAAGGTATTGAGGAGTATTACGAAACGATTACTGTGCAAAAATCTCGATTTTAACGAGAAATACTGATTGATAGTATTTATTTTAACGGTCAACATTATCGTAAGGTTGAGTATAAAATTGGTCAACCGATGTGACAAAAATTGTGATGCATTAATTACACATTTTTATCTCGGGCATCAAAGCGGTTGAGTCCTCCATTTGTTATGTTACGAGGTCCGGGTCTTTATTCGTCTTCAGCGTCGAATTCACGCTGTAGACGATCTATGACCTTGAAAACCGGTAAATATGGAACGATTTAAATAAGCCGAGACTAGACAAGGTGATAACTTTCACTAGCAATGCACAATTTGCGTGAAAATCCCACACTGAAAAATCCCGGTCAGGGCGAATAATTTTTTTCTCTAATAATTTTCGCACAAATATGGAACGACTCAACCGGTTTGAAAACCTGGGAGAAATACATCAAGTGACACAACGTTCACATCTCTACGAGGTGAAGAAAAGATTGGTGTATCCTGAATCATTCAACTTTCTTCTTTGTGTGATGCCATGTTCCAATCTTTTTCTCCGTCACGTTATTTAAGTGAAGCAACTGTATCGGCATCCATCGTGTGATATTTGTTTGCGTGGAATTGTGCCTCGTTTCTAAGCAGCGCGTCGTGCGAATTTCGAGGCAGAGGCGGTTGTCGGAAAAGTGAAATCTTTGGTCTGGCATGGGAAGCACGTGCTTTTCGGCTGAGCCGCGAATTTTCCTCCCTGGGAGACCAAAGCAGTGCCTCAATCCTTCCGGCACAAAGCAGTGCCTCCTCCGCCGTTGTGTTTTACCAGTCCCCACTTCCCATCTGAACTTCGTTCGCGCTATTGCATGGCTCGATTTCTAATATAGTTATACTTCTTACTTAACTTATACTCATGCATCTCATTCCCCTCGCCTTAAAATGCATTGACTGCAGTATTTGCACCAATATTTAGATAGTTAACTGGGCGCATATCTCGCTAGCCTGGTCGTTATTTCTTGACATATTAGGTACTGTCTTAGAACGATCACTAAGGAATTTTTTATGATGCTTACTAATTTTAAGTCAAAGCACTGCGTGAAACAAGTGATTTTGTACGCAGTCACGTGCACGGTTGCAAAGTTTAATACACTAAGGATGAAGTTCGCCATGAAAAACTATTTGACTTTCTCGGGATTCGAACCTGGGTCTCCAATTGCTGGTCAGGCGTGTTAGCCAGTTGAACCACGAAGCCATTTTCTCGGAATTTATTTAGTTTTTCAGTGTTCCCTGAGTTTAAAATGTTTCTCGCCCAAAAAGGTATTTCAGTAACTTGCATTTATATTCAGGCGATTAACTCGATGCATTTTTGCACAGCTGGCATTTATTTCTAGACGTAATACTACCTCAGAACTAAGCTATCACTATGAAATTCTTATAATGTATGCTGAATGATTAATATTGAGTTTTCGACTTTTTCGTGAACTTAAAATTTTTCTCGCCCTAAAAAGTATTCACTCCAGTATTTGCACATACTCAACAGACAATTAATTTGATGCATATCTTGCACGCCTGCTCTTTATTTCTGGACGTATTGCTAGCTTAGAAATAAGGTATCACTATGAAATTTTTGTTATGTATAATATCAACTTTATTGAGTTTTTTTTTTACTGTTTCTTGAATTAAAAAGTTTTACCTCCGCATTTTCTCAATTAGAATTTTTGTAGTGAATTAAGGGGTGGATATCAACAGGGGTTGGATCTGTTCTCCCTGAAATTACAGATTCATAGCATGCGTTTTAAGCAAGCATCACGTCGTGTCAAATGTTAAAATGTGTCCTAAGGAGCAGGAGTGATGCGTCCTATTAACTTTCTCTACTGGAATACCGAAGTCAAGTGGAAGCGAAGTGAAAACTCTCATATGGTGCAAACAGAGCTGCATTGGGAAGCAAGCACTCTAGTACCATCAAATTACTTACAGTTACGAATTTAGATGAATAATAGCTAGCGCCTGCATCTACGTACAACCTAGCAGCTTCAACAGGCGTATGACGGGGTTTTTAGACTACCCTTTTAACCTGAACGCATGAAATTGTAGAAGTATACTTTGGAAGTTTTTTGACTGCTTTCTTTCTTCTATCATTTCTTTTCCTTTGCTAAAAGAATTTGTATGCTTCAACTTACGACAGTGTATATATCTCATTTTTCATTTCGTAACCAGAATATGGTATTCATAATTATATAAGAGGGTATACATAACTATTTAGTATAGTATAAATAATTACATCACATAGCACTCATAAAAAAACAAAGTAAATTATGATAGATCGTCAATTTAGCCGCATTTTTATTCGAGTAAATAGGACAGAAATGTCTACCAATGTTATACATTTTACAGATTTATTTTACGATTTGAGTTTTTCTTTCAATTTTTCCAATTAATAATCATATTTTCCCCCGTTGGAGTTTCAAAACAATGGTTGACTTAGATTTTTGCAAATACAGTAGCTGAGTGCAAGCGTGTTTTTTTTCCTTTTCTTCTAAAACTGATGCAATTTTTATTCCCGATATTTTTTTTTTTCATTTTGGGTTTGCGAGAACAAAAGTATATCGCAGCTTATTCACGATGGCTTTCTGATATGATGGACTATCGCGTCCAAGGTTATGCGCGGTTTCTTGCCAAATATCGATTCAGGTGTCGTAAACTTTATTTCTCATCAAAGGAGCCTCGATTAGTGAACGGCTGCGATAAGAGAACTTCTATTTTCCCACCGAATTAGTACATTTGATTATAAATATGGCGATTTATCTCTTAATATTAATGATTTCTTTTGTTATAATTTTTTGGTACGTAGAAATTTTGAAAATCGATTCGTGTTACCGAATTTATTACACAGTTTTAACTGTTCAATTGCGCTTTGCACATTTACCTTACTCATTTTTTGGCAGACGTGATATATTGTGAATAGCATGGATTTTCTCTAGTTGTTCCTGGTTAGGACAGGTGGATGAATCCATAATCATGAGTACGATGAATGAATTTATGAGTATTAGTGAGCTTAGTGAGAGAAGAATATGCAGAAAGGTATTAAAGAATGTGGCAATGTCAGTGACGAGTGCAAATCGATCCAATTTTTTTTCCAATATTTTATAGTATAATGTTTGTAATTGCAAGGAATATCATCGAAAAGTTACGAATTCGATAAATTATTAATTCGATATATTCGATAAAAGCATCATCATGTCTATTAATTTCAGCTAACATCCCTAATTTTAACTTATTTCCTCGTCAAAATAGGATCACTTTGTCCGTCAGCGACGCGAGTGGCGACTATTGTAAACCCATTTAAATGCGCGGTAAATGACAAAACATTATGGAGCCGACTTGAGGACCCGCTTTTGTAATATTCGTGGTGTCATCGGTCGTTGAAATCGCAGTCAGTTTAGTCGCAAACGAATTAATCCACCCAGGGTGGACTTCATTTCCTTCATCAATCATAAAATTCTGAAACTTATCGCACAAGAGCGTCAAAGCGCAGTGGTTCTAGAGGAACCAAGATTTTTATGCGGGAGAAGCCTCTAGACCCCGCTCCTCAAATAGTCTTCGCTAATGGAATATGCACAGCTGAAAACTTGGTCTTGAATAACTAGTGAAGCATATTTGGTATAACTATGCACTTCCCTCGAAAGTTTTGAGCCAAAATATAAGGTATTTTGGTGCCAGGACCTCCATAGCTTTAAGAAAAGAAACAATGTTTAGGATGATGTCTCCATGTTTCTGGGTTTTGCCGCGTGGATTTTCTTTTTGACGACAGTTTCGCCGGTATTCCAACCGGCGTCTTCAGATCGATGTCGACCTGAAGACGCCGGTTGGAATACCGGCGAAACTGTCGTCACAAAGAAAATCCACGCGGTGAAACCCAGGAACATGGAGACATCATCTAGACAACGCCGCGGAAAACTACGCATCAACTTCAATGTTTAGGATATTTATTTATTTATTTACGATAATCAATTACGTTTATCGTAAATTAATTGGATGATTTGAGTTAACATAAATTTGGTTATCATCATTATCACTAATCTACAACGTTAACATTGGTTTTACGCAGCTCTCCATTCCTCTCTTATATCCGCTATCGTTTTCGTATCGATGTATTTCTTTTCTTTTACATCCTTCATAACCTGTCCTATGTAACTCATTCAGGGCCGTCCCTTGACCTTCTTCCCCTCCACCTGTCTCTCTAGGTTTGCTTTCATCAGGCCATTATATCTCATAATGTGTCCAACTACAGTCTTCTGCTTAAGTTTTTTTAAACTTTCTTTTCCCCCACTCTTCTTAACACTTCCTCATTACTTACTCGGTCGATCCATCTTATCTTCATGATACTTCGGCAGAACCATATTTTGAATGCCTCCTCTCTTGACTTCTCCGCTGCTATCAATGTCCAAGCTTCGCTCACATAGAAAAACATGTTCCATATGTGGCATGTGATGGATTTTAAATGTGCTAATAATTCAAAAGTAGTTATATAATAATTTCTCAATTTTTTTAAATCGGTTTATAAAATATGCAAAAATGTGCAATGAAGAGATTATTTATTTATGAAGGGCAATAGTTTTCAGCTATCCGAGCAAGATGTTTGATATATTCGTGTAAATGGCATTTACTTTCTTCGCTTTCGGTGGAAACTCCCAAACGCGAGAACGCGACGAAGTCTTGAGTGCCAGCTGCCAAAATTTTCACTCCCCCACCCTCCCTTCCCTCCGTCGACGATTTTATTCCAATTTCTTCTCTCTCTCTCGACAATACTAGACGATCGGTTCCAAGGTTACCCTCGCCAATGCCTACACTCCTTGCGCTCCACGCTTTACAGTTCTATTTATCCCTCTCTTCTCTCCCTCTCTTCTCCTCCCTTCTGTCTCCCTTTCCTCTTTCTGTCTCCTTCCTTCTTCTTTCCTGGCATATCTCCTAGTCTCTCCCCCCCACCTCCCTCCCTTCTCCTCAAAAACTCACCCCTACCTTCTCCATCTTCAAATCTAAAGGAGGTTCACTACCTCAGCGAAGAAGATTTTCTGTGCTGACCATTACAATTTGCCATTTTACTATTCATTTATTTATTGTGTTTTTTCTGTTGCTCTCCAAATCTAAAGGGGGTTTTTACCTCACCGAAGAATCTTTTTTATGCAGACCATTACATTTTGTCATTTCATTATTTATTTATTTATCGTTTCTTTTCCTGTTATTCTTCCCTCTCCAAATCTAAAGGGGGTTCACTACCTCAGCGAAAAATCTTTTCTCTGCAGGCATTACAATTTGCCGTTTGAAGGCCTTAGAAGCCAAGGGAGATAGTGCAATTGTTTTTTGTAGATAATTGCAGATATTAGCTGGTGCCGTGCACAATATTTTTGCCACAAACAGATACATGTAAATCACTGAATCTATACATATATGCTTATGAGTGATCCACTTGCATCCCTTTGACACAATAGTATTGTCTACTCCACAAACCATTATTTGTAGTTATCTGCAAAAATAAAAAAACTGAACTTCTCCCCTTGGCTTCTAGGTTTCTCATTTCATTATTTATTTATTGTATTTTTTTTCCTATTACCCTCCCCTATCCGAATCTAAATGGGTTCATTACCTCAGCGAATTTTCTTCGTTACGTTCTTTTCCATTCTTTATTTTGAGATTTTCTTTTCTAATATTTGCACAGTATTAACGAGAGAAGCAAAAACCATACTGATGGTCTTTTCTCATCTGAATTGAAGAATCACGTATGTCTCACACCTTTTATTGGAGGAAAAGCTTAAATTTTAAAAACTACAGTGAATATTTCGAGATTTTTCACTGATATTTTCACAGAATTATCGAGAAAAATAAAACTATCCGATAGTATACTTCATTCTGTGTACCCAAATAAAAATGGAGGGTTACGTAGGGTTTTTATGCGTAAATGAGGACCAATCGCTGTAGTTGCTTTTCGAGCATTCTCCGCCGATTTAGTATGCTTCCTTAAGATGTTGGTGCGAGATATAAGAAGTGCATATCATTCTCATGAACAATTCATAATACGCTCGTCTAATAGGGTGGTTTCCTATTATTTTTTTATTGCCTTAATCGAAAGATTATTACTCCTGGAGTACGTATTTCACGCTTTTAGATTTTTAAATGATAATATCTATTTTTCGCGATTAAATGAAAAGTGAAAATTTTCAAGCGCGCGAAAACGCGACGCGTTAGTATGAATGATGGGAAATCTCTCCGTACGTCGTATTTCTGGTTCCCCCTCCGCCCGGTGAGGTGACCTTGAGGCGAGGCTTAGCGCTGATACGTCGCAGGCTGCCAGCGGGTAGCCTAGTGCCCTGCCGCCTGGTAGCGCTTGGCTTAAATAAGGATTATTAATACCTTATCAAACGAGGAAAACTTTCCGACCTTAGCCAGTTTTAATAAGTGATTATTAAGACATGTTTCCCTGAGCTCTGCGCCTCATGCATGCATTGGTAACCTCAGACGACGTATAACTCCTATCTTCTCGTATAGAAACTAGGTCCCTGTGACGTCACGTGGAGTGGCATCGCATGGGCGCCAATCTGGCCCTTTTCAAATGAGGATAAAAATGGACCATTGCCATTCGTCTACACCGGCATTTATAAAACGAAATAATTTGTATATTATGAATACACTAATGGTGGGTAACGAATCGCAATTATTGCCTTTTGTTTTCTTTGATGAAGGAAACTACCCTATTACACATCATCGATTGACGTCCGCAAGCATTCTACTTTCCTTGAGAATACTCATTTTTTATACTGGTCCTTATGGCGCGTTCTTGTGGTATGGTATTTGGAGAAGGCGACCGACAGTTGAGGTTATTTGCGCCATGAGGGAAGGGAAGGTAAGGAATGGTGGAGAGAAACCCGGCGCTGGCATCAGCTGGATCTTAAGGTGAGGCGCCAAGAGGATCAACGTCTTAACGTCCAATCCGATGGACGGAGTGCTGGGCTTGAAATGTCCACCGCCCAACCCTCAAGCAGGGATCGGGTAGCCTCTGAAAATTCTCTGCCACCGCCGGGATTTGAACCTGAGTCCATGGGATGGGAAGTCAACACTCTAGCCACCACACCAATCCGGTCCCCTCTCATGGTTTATAAACATTCATTATGCTTGCGGGTCAAATTTCTACATTTTGAGTTATGAGTTAGCAAATGCTTTATTTTAAATGAGACCAAATATTCAATTTGTATTTGAATGGAACTACGGCTGTTTAAAACAACTGTGAAAACTATTGATGAAACCTTGTCGGGTTTAGCACCGGGTAAGGCTGTTTTAGGTAAACGTTTCGATGAGAAACAACTTCATCATCATCAGGACTTAGAGTGATCATCGTCTTCAGTCAGACTTAGCCCTGATGAATGAGGGAGTTTTATCATCGTAACGTTGGCCTCTGACCGCCTTACCCGGTGCCAAACCCGATAAGATTTCATCAATAGTATTCACCGGGAAATCTTACAATCTTTAGCTATGAAAACTGGTCACTTAATGATAAAATGGTTGAATATTCGCATTCTGCATGCCCTTAGTCCTATGTTTAACATCATTTTCTGTCAACCATCACGTTGAAAATTATTTTCTTGTTGGCATAGGAATGCGTTAAAGTATTTGGTTTTGATATTGCAGTTGGGAAAACTTCCTCATAACCCTCTCTATATTTCCCTCTCTTCCTCTCCCCGCCCCTTCCCAAACGCCACAAGTCTAGTCCATCCGAATACCCATTTCAAAAGGCTGGCTCTCACGCCCAAGGGCATGCAAAACCTCCCTCTCATTCAAGCCGAGATAAAGTAACGGAGGGATCACGGAAGTCGGGATTCTTTCGCTGCAAGAGGTGCATTAAATTTGTTCAAATTATAGGAAGTTTGAGATAGAGTTTATAATGATGAAGTTATAGTAGCTGCTGGGATGGCAAAAGTTTTTGCAGTAACGTGCCGATGTTTTATCCACATCTACATACTACCCCGCAAGCTGCCTAAAAAAGGCGTGTGGCAGGGGGTGTTAGGACACCTGCCGTTTACATACGAAAATAAAATGCTCCAGCAAAATAACGACAAGCATTTACTGAATTCCTTTATGGTTCGGGGGAAAAACGAATTCCAATAGCTATCGTAAGTGTTCGGGATAATATCTCTCATGTTTCTGGAATACATGTGCATACAGGGTCGGGAAAAATGTTGTCTCAAAAATTTATGTCTGGATAGATTATACCAGTTGGAACCAAATTTCGTGATGTTAACGTCGAAAACGCATCATTTTTTATTCACATAAAGTTTTAGGCAGGTGCTCCCATTGGCTGCGAGTTTGCTATAACTCATGACTTCGAATGGCTTGCCTTCCAAAAATTGCTATGCAATCAATCTCGATCTCAATCTTACTTCTGCTCCATCTGAGCTAAATTTCTCCCCTTATTACTTGAAAAAATCGACTTTTATCCGTATTTTCGGGCGAGAAATCTTTTACCTATGTGTAAAAAGAGGATGTCTGTTTGTACGTCCGCTATGTGTTACAGGACGACTGCACTGATTGCGACCAAAGTAAGTGCGAAGGAGCATCTTCTGCTATAAAATCCCGTAGTACTACTGTCGGTGGCGTCCGACACGTTTTTTAATCGTTTCTCACTATCTTTTGTTAAGTGACGTCATAAAAATTCTGTGTACTATCCTTCCCCAGCAACGCCGGGTGACCTGGTAGTAAGATATAAAATTTATACCAAATTTTTCGGTTCTATCTTCACGTGTATTTTTTAAAAATTTCGAAATGATTTTAATTGAGCACCCTAATGTAGAGACCTGTAACCTATCGTAGGTATGAAACTGGTCGATTCATAGTGCTCTTAAATCACGCTTTAATGACATGCTGGTTGAAATTGCCAAATATATAAAGAAAGCTATGTATAAACAAATATATTCTGATATCATACTATATATGCTCTGGGGAATTTCGTTCGTGAAGGTACGACTATTCATGAAATCTTTATTTGCAATTGAGACACAATGATTAAATTTGAATATGATATATTTTCACTATAGTTCAAAGCGATTTTGAAATTGTTTCAATTACACTGTATAGTACTTTGTCATTTAACAACAAATTTTACATGGAGTTCAGTGTGAGCTAATAGTGACATTTGATGTACTTAAGTACGAAAATTTTATTTTTTTAAGTCGAGTAATCTCTGCATGTTGTAGCCTTGCCATAGCGCAGGATGCGAAAAGTTTTTTTTACATAGTTGATGAATTTCAATGTTTCCGATCTCAGTCACTCGACATGAAAGAAACCCGGCGTCCATATTTGCCTAATTATAACGATAGGCGCTAAGGGGACCATGGCAAGCAATAAATACAATGTAATACGTAATTTTTTTCTTCTCATTTCGGCGGAGAATGGGGAATGCCCCCTCGTCTCCCCTCCCCCAATTACATGCACCCCCCGGGCGTCGGTGTGACGTTGAGAACGAAAGTTTTCGGGACACGAATCTGCGACGCTGATGATCAAACCTTTTTCCTCTCCTTTCCCTCTCTGACTTCTCTCGTCTGCTTCTTCCACTCCTCCCCTCTCCCTATTTCCCCCCCTCCTCCCCGTAAAGAGTTGCATTGGGTTCGGAGGACGCAGAGAGGGGAAAGTCACCTCCCCTACCTGCCCAACCTCTACCTCCCCTCTCTCTCCCTCCCCTCCGGTTAGTCCCACTCCCCGCTATCCCGCTATAGTCCCACCGAGCGCGCAGTGCCGTTCGGATCTTTGGGAGACGTTAGAGGGATGTCACCGTTCTCTGCACACGATAACAAGTGAGAAAGGACTTAGCGTGGGGATCTTGGAAACTAAAATTCGTCTCCTGGAAAATCCTTAAGTGTCGCTCCATTTCAACGTGTCGCGGGAGGGACTCGCCGCTAGTGTTCCACCTACGATATTCGTATCTGCCGTTTTCCCCGCAAAAGTAACAGTGATATATGGTTCTCGCCAGGGTCTTGTGAGTGAATGTGATTTGCATGAGGCGGCTCCCGGTGGTTTTATCTGCCGGAGAATCCTCGGATATCGACCTCCGCAAGTGATTAAGGTAGGACATTGTGGGTAGTTTTCATAAAGTCATCCATCACATCCTTCGTGCCTTTTATACAGCGGACTTATTTGTTTTTTGACCATTTTTTGCTTTTACTTCATCGTCTATTGCTTGTCTGGAATCGTTCGTTTACAACCATAAAAAATGGAGGAGTCAAATTCCGCTATTATAATAATTTTGATTCGAGCTCTGACTGAATATCAGATTGGAGTATGTTGTCATTATTCAACGTGAAGGCAATTGCTCGTATGACGTTACCTCAGTATTCATGCCCGATTTGTATTTGACAGTGGAGACCATTTTATTTCCAATTGAACCCCCGCGTTTCTGATAGTTTTGACTCTCCCTACTGCATACTTTCGGATTGGTCTCAATTGTGGTTATTCAACTTCCAGGCAATTGCTGGCATGACGAGCACAGTTACCGATGCGATTTGGATTAGAAATTGGGGACCTTTGAGTTCCCCTGTTCAACCGATTTGCGCCGGTATATCAGTAATGTCCGATTGATGCTTGCATTTGACTGAGAAAACCGACGAAATGTTTGGTTCCTGATCATCCATTTTACCCTCTCGTTTTCTACGTTCTTAGTCAGGTATTCTTTCTTTCTTTCTTTGGATCAGGACGAGACAACGTAGATTAGCCATCATTTTTCCATGTTCAATGAAATGTGAAGATAGGGGAGATAACGTCTCATGTCCATCCAAAAACTTGTACTACTCTTTACTTACCATTTACGCGTCAGTAAAGAGTAGCGAATGATTGATTTCAAAACATTATGAATCCCATAGTTCGCCCCATTACCTAAAAGGCCTGCATATATTTTTCGCTCAATTTTGTTGTCACTCTAAAGTCAATTTCTCCATCCTGCTTTCAGTGTTGATTATTCATCGCGAGATAAAACACTGTCTCATCGAAGTCGAATATTGGAGTTCATTTTTCTGCTCTTTCCAAAGAAATAAAAGAGATCCTGCGTCGAGATTTTATAAGCGTGGTCAAGTGATATATATTAATTATCTCGACCCTGAAAGTACACTTTTCGTTCAGTTTTGCTGCTTTCCTAACGTCAATTTCTCCCACTCTCCTGCAGCGTGTCGATTAATCATTTTGAGAGGAAATACTGTCATATCGGAACTTAACATTCTGCTCTTTCCACACAGATGAATAAGGTACCGGTATCCTGCGTTGAGATTTTACATGCCTGGCCGTGTGATATCTTTTAATTGTCTCGATCCTTTACGTGCTATAAAATCATAATCGAGTTTTATAGGGCTGAAACTGTCGTGGTCGACAAAACCTAAGGGAGACGACTCGTATGGGGTGGATCGGCCGCGTGGTGTCGGGGTGCCGGCGATCGCGGCCGATCTCGTGGGCCAAAGTTTCGCGAGGTGGGCCCGTGAAAAGTGGGCGAAGTCTGGGAGTGGGGATGCATATGCTGGCGCCCCTGCGGTCGAGGGGGCTCCGTCATCGCGGGCTACTCCGGTATTGTTGCGCCCGGCGCCATCGCGTCCAGTCATGATTGTTATAGGTTCGAAGAGGTATTATTGACCTGGTGCATAATCACGAAATTTTTCTTCGCCTTCAATGAGGCTCTTCAACCCTCGGCACGCAAGCTAGCTTCTTGTTTCTAGAATTTAAAAAATCGCATTGATTGATTGAACTTTTTTACCAATTGAAATTATTCCACTTTGAATTCACATGTTTTTTTAATTTTATTGATGTGGTGGTAAATTGACATGAAGCATTGTGGCCCTCGGGACAGTGTGAAATCAATTGTTGGTCCTGGCATAAAAAAAGTTGAGGACTTCTGGCTTATGACATGAAATTTTAGTTTCGGTTACCATAGCTATCGCTACCATATTCTCACTACCATAACGGTGGTCGTTGTGATAAATGAGCACATAAGGTTGTGTTCCGTTGAGGTTATCCGAGGCCAAGATATAGGTAAAAATCATTTCGCCCTTACCTTAGTTGAAAATGATACTCTAATAGTTTGGAAATATTTAGCAGGAAATAATTGATAGAAATGTTATAAAAAACGAGCTTGGTTAGCTAAGTTAGATTTTATTCATTTTCCTTGACGTTGCATACAGGAGAAATACTATATAAAATCATAGTTGAATATTTAAAATTTAATTTTTCCCAATATAATCTCTCTGCGTCCGTAGCTTTTGAACGTTCTTTTTTTTTGTTTCGATTCCTCGCTCATAAAATGAATCCGAGTGATCAAGACCACACACTTCCAAATTTAATATAGTTTGATTCATATTTCATGCAGAAAATCTTTCGTTACCATATTTTTGTGGTCGTCCAAATAGAAATCACACCATTTTTAAGTAGCGTGACGTATGGTAAATCTTTCAATTAAGTAGCCTTATATTTCATTTCTCTAAAATTTTTATTCCAGAAGAATATTATACAATGAGATGAATTTCCATTATACTGTGATATTGAGCTTATCTCTCCATTTTCCCTATATGATACCGTTTTTATCGTCGTGCGTCGATTTTCATCCTTCATAAAATCATAATATGTCCGATTAGTCTGCTGCTGCATAAAACTTTATCCTTTTCATTCTCTGAATGCATTTTACTATTTTTTCATTGTGCCCATCATTTCGCAATTTCTATGGCATTCTCTAGATTTCTGCCGTACATGTACAAGAAAGCACGACACATGTAGCTGTCATGCAGCTCTCCATTAGCGTCTTTAGGTCTGCAGGTTATGAATGGACTGTCAGTTGCTGCAGTATTAATTTGGAAGTACTTCAATAATATTATTATAAATGCCTTGTCAAAAAGTGGTAATTATATAAAATATGATTTTCTTATTATAAATGTATAATGTCTTAATCAAGATACAAGCTCGCACATGTGTGAAAAGAACTGAAATTTATTCATTGCATTAAAATAAAGTCATCAAGCAGAGGGAAGAAAATGGTTTTCGGAGTGGTGTAAAAAATCGTGGTTTTGCCTGGTCCATTGCCTTTTTTTATGAAAGTGTCTCTTATATGAGATGAAATATTTCAAGCCGGTATTGAGTGTAGAATCGAAAGTTATGACATCACGGAAGATTATAGCACTCGCTGATTATGCGAAGTGTTTTAGTTGGCTCCCAGAAGCTCAATGGCATTTCATCAGAAATTTTTCGCTCAGTAGTCCATCAAATAACAGATGCAGTAACAAAATACTAATTTTTCTAGAGATATGCTGGATTATTCTGCTGAGAATACCGACTACTGCTGTCACTTTGCCAAAAGAAGGCTGAAATGGTTGATAAGAAAGAAGGGAATCAGCAGCCAACACCTTCCCAACATTAGAATGTCCTCGAAGTCTAACGTCCTATCTGACGGACGGTATGCTGTGCTAGAGAAACCGTCCGGATGCGACTAAGGCAGTGATCGTAAATCTATGGGAAGTCTAGGCTCCGCCGGAATTCAAATCTGAACCCACTGGGGGAGGTTTACTGGTAGTTTGCTTAGGGTAGATTATGCATTAGTCGCTGTGGCGGAGGGTTGAGTTCAAATGAATAAAAACGATGAATAGATTTAGTCTTACTCTTAATAAGTAGTTGAAATTTTTAAGCCATTTTAAGGAGTTAATGGGCATCGGGTTGGTGTGGTGGCTAGAGTGTTGGCTTCCCACTCAGTGGGCTGGGGATCAAATCCCAGCGATGGCAGAGAATTTTCAAAGATTGCCCGATCCCTGCTTGAATGTTCCGTGGAGGACATAGCAAGCGCAACACTCCGTCCGTCGGACGCCGTGGACCACTTGGCGCCTTTCGTAAAGAGCAGACTACTGCCGACGCCGGGTTTCTCTCCACCCTTCTTAACCTGTCCTTCACCAATGCGCAGATGATCTCAGCTGTCGGTCTTGTCCTCCAAATATCATACATACTTTAAGGAATTTATTTCCGTCGAATCATAAAGTTTATCTACGAGCATTTCTAGGATTCATCCTATTTCGTGCAGACTAAAAACCTTTTTGGTCTGTTTTATCGTCATACTTTGTAGAAGTCATCGATTTGCACCTAGGTCTTCTCCATGGAGAAATCGGAGAGTAGCAAGCCGATGAGAAGCAGAAAGAGAAAGGGATTGACGAAGGAGCGTTGGCGAGGGGTCATGAAACTTGAATCGAATCCTTTACTCTCTCGGAGATCAATGGCATTCATTTGAGATTCACTTTTCTATTTTCTTTTTCTTTACCACTTGGTTTCGTCTGCAAATCATGTCGTGTGATATAACGCCACCTAGATTAGCGTCCAAAATCAAGAACCCACTTACTTGTCCATAGAAAATGGTCATCTCCAATAAATCATATGGATGTAAAAAATTATTGTTCTTGAATTGTATTTTATTCAAGACATTCAGTAAGTAATAATAATTATATTAAACGTCTTAAATGAATATTTCCTTCATTCTTTCTTTATTGATTTAGTCTCTTTTCTCATGACTTGTGCGAAAGAATCGGAAAGGGCGGCTATTTAATTTTTATTCAAAATTTCACGGAAATTATGTACGAAATTTCTGTTCAATTTCTGGAGAGTGTGGAATTTAATTTTTAGTGAGAAATTCACGTAAATTATTCACGAAATTTCAGTTAAATTTCTGGATTCAACTGTTCGGGCCTTAAGTATGATGCAGTGCTAAGTATTGTCAACAAATGTGAAAGACTGCGTTTTTAGAATTTGTAATCAGCACCCACACTTAGTTCTCCGAGCAATAAGAAGCTTATTTTTTTTACTAATTAGTACATTTTATAGTGTAATTGGAAAAAAACATTTTCTTTCATTCTTTTTTAAATTTTATTAATATTTTCTATAAAACCTCAACGCTGCGTGGTGGTTTTTATCCTTTATGGTGCATGAAGACCATACAACATGTATATTTCCCTTCGAATATTTCGTGTCACCAACGTGAGGAGACCTCCCTGAATACACGTCTTTTGGTTTTCCTTCCCCTCCATCCCCTCCCCATACTTCCTCCCCTCGTTTCCCTTCATCTCTACATCACAAGACCATACAACATGTATATTCCCCTTCGAATATTTCGTGTCACCAACGTGAGGAGACCTCCCTGAATATACGTCTTTTGGTTTTCCTTCCCCTCCATCCCCTCCCCATACTTCCTCCCCTCGTTTCCCTTCATCCCTGTCTCTCTTCCGTCTCCTCCAGTTCCCGACGGAATTCCCCCACCCCCTCTCCCCCCACCCCCTCACTTCCCCTCTCACCTGCTCCCATTCCCACTCCACTTTCTTCCCCTCCTTCCCCTGTCCAATTCCTCCCTCTTTTTTCCCCAAACACGGTCGCAACCTTGGCTCCTTCGAAATGTTTCTGCGTATTTTTTTTATCTTCTTTCTCGCTGCTCACCTGAACCAACCCCCTCTCTCCATCTCCACTCTGGTTTGACCCGCCTTCCCGACGAGTTTCCGCAGAAAACACGCGGACCGTATTTTTGTCCGTTTTCGACGACTGTATATTTTTTATGTTAGTTTTCTTTGTTTTATTTTTTTCCCCACCGCGGACTGAAATAAGAGCATAAGTATAGGGAGAGGGCATTTGGAGAGGCAAGAGACAGAAGATGGTGAGACTCAACCGACATTCCAATCTCCAATATTTTGCGAAAAATTACGTGGGAAGAATAGGAAGGGAATTTATTTATGCTTTGAAATAAGATTTCATGCTTTTCTGGTGAATGGTGTGGGTAAACTTTTTTCGGGATTCCCTCCGGGTTAAGAACTCGGGGCTGATTATAAGGGCAGAATATACTTTGATTTTACATTTGTTTACGAGTTTTCTTTTATGCTATTCTCTATTTAAAGCTTGCTTAAGGATACGGTAGTATTGGGAATCAAGGAATATATCATGGAATCGTTATTTTTCCTAAAGGCCGTTTTACACGGTACACGGAATTGCGCAGTCTGACGTACGTGTGAAGGCTCAATCAAAATTGCGTCGTGTAGTGCGGTGAATTGCTAGAACGCATGCGAGAATGCGTGGATGCGAGACGGCAAAATAGCCCCTATTCTAATTTCGTCATGCATTCGCGCAATTCCACGCCATTTTAGAAATTAATGCAGCTCTAACCTGCGCAATTCCGTGTACCGTGTAAAACGGCCTTGATAAAGGTTCCGTCAATTAGATGAGGAAAATAAACTCAAGTGCCGCAGTCAAAATAATTTCTAATCGATCAGAAATCTTATTAATCTGGCGCGAGGGCATTTCCAGACATGGAAGCGGTAGGTACTCCTTCGTATACATCATTATTTGTATAATAATAGTGCACAATTTCAGGAGTTGTCAGTGTTAAATATGAGTTAATATAAATTAACATTGATCGTGGCCCACCACTCTAGCCTCCTTTCTTCATCTAAGCCCTTGCTAATACAGGAAGGGAATTAATTGCTTGACTGATTTTGATCATTTTTTTCTGGTTGTAGCCTACTGCAGGCGAAACAAAAACTGAAAAAATCGGCATTTTTTTCGTGCAATAGTAATTAAATAACCTGAAACGTTGCAACCCATTTTCTCTTTTTCAAATATGTTTGCTTATTATCCATGAAGCTTCACTTGCTTCAAATTAGTTGAACTTCGTGTGTGAATGTAAAACTATTGCGCATTATAATTTGGAATTTTAGTACCCAGTCATTTATTTAAAATCCGCTTGGGAGAAATTTGTATAATTTTATATGGATGTATTATATACTTGTTTTTTTATATTTTTTCCAAATCAAGGATGATGGCGCTTTCACGCTTCGAAATGGCATGACTTGGTGACGCTGTCTACTTTGCCGCTGAACTGAAAAAAAGGGAACAGCAAGGAGCAAGTCGTCATCGCCATATCCTCAGGCCCAGACCGTCCAAAAACAGCTGACAATCTGATACCGAATCACCGAAGAGGATATATCACCGGTCGCTACAGAGAGGGCAGCAGGAGGGGTGCCGAGTTCGACTCTCGGCCGCACTCCCCCTTCGTTGCCAGCGGCGCGGAAGGTTCGTCGCCCGGGGCCCGGAGAGTGGGGGCCGTCCGAGCGGCCCTTCTGGCGAAGGTGGCGCCGCCGCGGCCGTTTCCGACACCTGCGGGGGGCGGCCCTGTGCGAAGAGGATCTTAGGGACAAAATGCGGGAGGCCCTGCCCCTTCGTCACACGGCCCGCCCCCGACATGCTCCCGGAGCATGGCGACCCGGAAACACCCGGATCAGCGCGCCGGACATGTGCGACAGTTGGGCCCACGTGGAGGAGGAGGAGGCTTTTCTTCCCGGAGGCCTCCGGAGGCGGAGGTCGGGTCGGGTCACGGTGGCGGGGAGGCGGAGAGGCGGAGAAGCGGAGCGGAGGGGGGGCCGGGGACGTTGCTGGGGGCGGAGGAGACGGCAAAACCCCCTGGGGGTGGTGCTCTTACGGAGGAGCTGGAGGTCGCCTTCGGGAGGCTGTGGTCGCCGCCTTCAAGCGCGGGAGGCCCTTCGCAGGTAGCGTGGGGAAGTGTACTTTGCTCCCCTCTGGAGTTGACGCTATCCACATCACACTATTCCTCCTCCTGCTCGTCGCCGGACGTTCGCTCGCATCGAGCCCGGCGACTCCGTCGGCGATCGCCGGGAACTCGCTCCCCTTTCCCTCCCGGTCGGTCGACGTCGCACCCGGGAGGTGGCCTCCGGGCGCGGGTGGGGTCGCAGCCGGCCCCCCGCCCCCGATGCCCCCCGAGACTGACTCCCCACCATCCCCCGGAGGCGGAGGAGGCGCCGCCGCCGGCCGCGAGGAGCGGAGGAGGCGGGAGACCACCCCTTCCTCCTCCACCGTCCCCTATTCCTACTACCCCCAGTCCTCGACGGTCTTCAGGAGGAGGCACCGGAGGGGTGAGGCCTCGGAAGAGCGGCACCGCATCCGGGTGCTGCCCACCGACGCGGCCGCTCCTCCTCCGCCCGTCTCCCCCAGTGTCGTTCTATCGAGTTTCGGTAGTGGTGGTGGTGGTTTCAAAGAAGAGGACAAGAATCTTTCGAAGGAGGTGCCGAGCGGGAAGGGTGTTGTGTTTGTTGAGGGTGTGTTGCAAGAGGAGGAAGGCCTGCAGAGGGACGAGGGAGTCCTCCAAGTGGACCAGAGGCCGAGTGCCCTGCCGGGAGCCGAGCAGGAGGAAGGCCCAAGGCCGCAGGGATCGCCGCCGTCCACGTCGAAGCCAGCGGCGACGCCTCCAGCTGCATCCGCACCACGTGAGTACCTATCCTCCAACCCTTCGGCCAGGGAAGATAAATGATATAATTGAAGGGGTGGCAAGCCAAGATGTACAAGTGATTTTTTATAAACAGAATAAGGCACAGAAATAAGGCAAAGAAAACAAACTGGTCAGGGAAGATATTTATGATTGATACTTAAAATTAATATTGGAAGCGGCGTATTGAAGGAAGGGGAAGGCTCTGGGTACTTGTTTTCAAATATTCTCCCTAAAATCCCGGCCAAATTTTTGGAAAAATTAGGAAGCTAATTATTTCAAAAAAATAATAATTTGCGTCCTAGGAGCGCAGCCATCTCATATGTGCCCCGCCTCCATGAACCTATCCCTTCCGCCAGGGAAGATAAATGATCATTGAAGTAATTGTTGACAGGGGCCTTTTTTAATAAAGGAGAAGGTTCAGGGTACCCGAGCCCCAACGAATTAAGGCAAAAAAAGGAAAATATTTTTTTTTTATTTAAACAAGTAAAAATAATAATTTTTATCGTATGGGCAAGGAGAGGTAATTAATAATTGAAGGGCGATAAGCCAAGAGGCACAAGTGATTTTTCTTCTAAACAGATTTAGGTACATAAATTGCTAGAAGAAATGTACAAGAACTTGGTTTCTAAGACGTACTATTGAATCTCTGTTCTGTGCTGACGTGGAGTGGAAATCAAATGCACTACTAAATACCACGTTGATCTCGTTGATTTTCTTTACCTAATATCTGTAACTAATTATGTTTATACGTAAAAATGACTCGCACTCTTTGGCTTCTCACCCCCCTCAAGCATTGCTACAAGGGGTACATTGAAGGAAGAGAAAGGTTCAGGGCACCCGGTTCCAGCAGAATTTAGGAAAAAATAGGAAAATAATTTTTCTAATAAGGTAAAAAAAAAGTCGTACCGTAGAGGCAAAGCCAGCGGAGACGCCCCCAGCTGCAACCGCACCACGTGAGTTTCTCTCAGCTGCGCACTTATCCCTTCGCCCAGGGAAGGTAAATGATACTATAAATTTTGTTGATAGGGGCTAATCGAAGTAAGACAAAGGTTCAGGGGACCAATTCCCCACCAAATTTAGGAAAATAATAGTGATGAAATGAAACAGTAAAAGTACATTTTCGTAAACTAAATAATAATTATAATTTTAGGGTCCATGAATTGAAGGAATAATGCGAGAGGGCATGAGCGTAGCCTTTAATGATGCTCCATCTCGTACGAGGTGTGTTTAGAAAATAACCAAAAATATTTTTCAATTTGTTACGAGTTTGGAGAGTCTCGGCCAAAATTTTATCTTGGTAAACATGCCCCTGAAGTATGGTAAAATTTTCAGCTGTATTCATTGTTTACTTTGTCTGTTGCAGCCGCTAAGGTTAGACGAGTTTTAATGAGATCTGCGATTTTTGACTCACAATGCAGAACCGTGAAGGTCCGTCGTTTTACAAGTTCAGATGGCCTTAAAATAAACCGCTGAGAGAGGAAAAGGTTGTTCCGAATATCAAGTTTGAGAAGTGTTTCGAGGATCAGAGGAAGTCCTTGCGCGAGTGCATAATATATAATGGGGACTATTTGGAAGAAAACTACCGTATTGTGGAGGAGTAAATTTTTGTTCAAAAAAATTAAATTTCCGTTATTTTCTGAACACACCTCTTGTGTCATTATTTGTTCATAGTTACACATAAAACAATAATGTGGGTCATTAAATAACATGAGTTAAGTTATTCCTCCCAGTGAGAAATGGGTGGTGGAATCCACGTTGAGTGGTGGATATTTGGTGGTGGTGGATATTGAGTGGTTGGACCCACGTGGAATCCACGTTGATTTCAAGTGGATTTGTGGTGATTATCATAAAATGTTAAACAGAATTTCTAATTTGTGGAACTTAACTCTCTGGTGACATTGCGTCATTTATCATCCTGAAACCACGCTAGTTATGTGAAAATGTATCGCACATTCTATTTTTATATAATTCGTGGAAAGGCAGCCATGAGAGCACATGAAAAATCGTAGACACATATATAGAAGGTTTAGATATAGAGTGGTTGAGGTTTTAATGGTTTTAGGACAGCACCAACTGCTGTTTTAATTTTTCCACCAAATTTCCACGTGGGTTCCACGTTGATTCCACGGCCAAAAACACGTGGTATCCACGTTAATTCTCCACGTGGGTTCCACGTGGATTCCACCACCCATTTCTCACTGGGCTACCCCACCAAACCCTTATCGCTTTATCATCTTAAGTTATCGCTGAGATTTATCGGCCCGAGCACGTGCGAATCATTGAGAGAGATAGGCCAGAAGGAAGAAAATTTCGAAACTGAATTAGATATATATTCCGGAGACAGGCGTGATCACTTACTGTCACCGAACAAACACGCCGCATTGTAGCGCAGCTAAAATTTAAGAGGATCAAATGCCAGTTTTCTATGCTACGAATATTTATTTGTATGCACTACAAGCGTACCGGGTAAAAATAAGGACTGCGGAAGAAAAAACATGTGAAGTTCCCAGGAACAGATGGCTTTCCTCTTAACTTTGATGTTATACCCACTGTAACTTTTAAAAGGTTTGAGGTATTTAAGCACCATAATTGGATGCATAGTGTCCCTTTGATGAATCAGACCCTATTTCCGTATTGCTACTCGTACGATATTATTTTAGGAAGTTGCGTACACTTCTCGACAGGAAATAATATGACGATATGAGGAAATGCGTTATGCATCATCATGGCTAAAAGAAAATATCTCCGTGTTTTTTATGAACCTAATGATGTCTATACTACTAATATACTGCATTTTCTCATTGAGTGAATTCCAGACTGAGGGCACCGTCTGTTATTTCTCGTTGCTCCCGTAACTTTACTCATCTCTCGAAAACCTTTAATGATTTTGGTTCGTCCCAAGCTCGTGAGAGGCGCTACGTTCGCCGTCCTCCAAATTAATCCAACCACCTCGCGTGGGCGTCCTCGACGAAGGTCATCCGACGTATCCAGGGGTTTGCGACTTTTTTTCCATGACCCTGTGCGACGCACGCGCTGTGTATCGCACGTCATTCTTCTTCTCACATACCCCTCGTATAAGAGACATTTTCGCGAAAATGGTATTTCGATTATTTAAATATACCTATGTACTTACGTATCCATCTCGACGTATTTTGTCCCTTAGGCAATTATCTTGAAAGTTTCAACATGTATAATTAGACGTATATCAACAACAACCTGTATCTTATCTCCTGTATCACGTACCGATAAATTACATATGAGGGGGTGAGTAGCCAAGAGGTACAAGTGATATGTTTTCTGAAGAAAGTTAGGCACAAGTATTGATAAAAGAAATGACCATTCTGTGTTGACATTCAGCGGAAAATAAAATGGACTTCTAAATATATAGTTTATCTTGTAACTTTTCTTCATCTAATTTTTGTACCTAACCCTTTTTTGAACAAAAAATAACTTTTACCCATCGGAATTCTATGAGATGAAGGATCTGGTTGGTGAGATGACTGAAGTGTTGACTTCTCACCAAATAGATACGGGTTCAAATCCTTGCGGAGGCTTTGGACGCTGAGATTTTTCATAAACGGGCCGATCACTGTTTGAGTGTTTCGTGGGGAGCACCTAAGTACAATACTCAGTCCGTCGAATGGGACGTTAAGGCGCGGTCCCCTTGGTGCCTATCGTTTATAGTGGGCTGATTCCGACGCCGGGTTTCTATCCTCCCTTTCTTACCTACCCTTACCCCATGGCTTAAGTGACCTTAGTTGTCGGCCGTCCTGTCCAAGAGCCATACCATACATCTGAGATAATTTATAGATAGATTTTTAAAATTTGATATACAGGCTAATATTGAGACCGGACTAATTTTTATGACCCGAAAATTTCAACATGATAGCATTTGATTGTGAGGACGGGATGTCATAAAAAAAGACATCTCAAACAGGAGTATTTCGTTCTCTTATTCCATCAATATCTAAGCAAATGTTATTCTCCAATGATTAAGGAAAATATCGTGATAGATAAGTTATTTTAGTTGTTTATGATCCGTACGGAGTGAGACCAATTCACTAATTGGCTGCCCAAATTATTAATCATGCTTTAACTGCTAACTGCTGTCTTTGCACTCATGCCTTATTTAGATATGGTGGAACGAATTCAAGCGGTCGAAACGAAAACTTTAACAATTGAAAGTGTATGGAATAGAGAATATCCTTGCTTCATTCCCATATGAATTAGCTAATAAATGTGATTGCAATGGTACAACCATTGACAGAAGGTGTTCGTAACTGAGGTTATTTTGTCTCATAGTTAACATCTGAAATGCTTCCGAAATAAGAAAATTAACCTTGAAATTATACGAAGCTGATTTATGTAATTAAGCGTGATTGTGCTAACTCTTCTTCCCGGGAGATATGGAATGTTCTCAATTTCACAGCTTCCCTATGAAGTAAGGGAGATAAATTGAACAATAATATATCATTCATAGTACCTAAATGCATTCAAAGCATATCAGTATTCACAGATGCAGGAGCCTTAGTAACCTCATATATCGTTCTTATATTTTTTGTTCTCTTATTTATCCTGTGTCTATTTCTATTGAAAATAGAATTTGATGAAATTTAAATATTTAAAAAATTTTCAGCCTAGAATCCAAATATGCTTATTCCTTCATTTCCGCCTTTATTTATCCAGTAAACGCTAAGAATATGCCTAATAACTGGTATATGATAGTATATATCCCCCATAAAAAGCCAAAAGAATTTCACAGGGTCATAGGGGGATCCATAGGGTGGGAAGGGGATCCACAGTTATATGTGTATCATACAGGGAATCCACTTGTTTTCCCTGATGCGATACATCAATAAGTCCTGACGTGCAGAGATGGATCATGAAGATTAAAGTTCAGGAGACTTTCTTTACCTATCATATCTTTCACCTATACTTGAACCTGCAATCCTAAGGTTTGTAAGCCAAAGATCAACCAACCCCTTCAAAGCGATATCATTGTCAGTACGTTGCGCATTGTTACGGTGAGTTTATAGTTCTTGAAAGGAATCTATTAGGGAAGGCATTTTTTTCCATGTATTTTATACCCACCGACACTCTGCTCCTATAGGGCTCACTAAGGTTCTTATATATTTTCTCTCTGCCTTTTAATAGGATTTTTAATAATGCTCCGCTGCTGACTAAAAATATTGAGCTTGTATGTATCAAATATTTTATACTATTTAGGTTTAATTTAGATTGAATAAAATGAACAGTGGAAACAAATTAGCAAGTGCTAGAGGAAAAAAATAAAAATATTCCAGTAGAAATTTTTATACGCTCTTGGGGAAAATGAAATTGGATTCCTAATTCCATGAAAAAAGTAAAATGCTCATATTCATCTCATCTAGAAATAATTTCAACCAGAGATTCATATCGTATCAAATGAAATTAAGTTGAGAATAGCTTTCGAGGACTGTAATATGCATTATAGTACACAATATTGTCTCATAAAATAAAGAGGTATTAAAATATCCTCGTGGAGCCTCTGAAGGACTAATAATGGCACTTCATCTTCAGTTCCAGGCCCTTTTCTAGTACACGGAGTCATTATGGATATTACTTCTTTTCGTCAATATATATAATTGGCTCAGTAGACTGAATTTCACAATAGTCTACATTTAGTACTTCCTCTAAGGCTTATTCTCCTTGCGGGTATCATTCTGATTTTCTCACTTAGTTCTTCATTGTGCTACCTACCATAAAGTCAGCTTCATAATGACAAAATATGTGTTTTTGGTAAATTAGCACCTTTTGAGAGAAATTGTTTCGTGAAGTTAGCCGTTTTTTGCAAAAATGTGAGTGTTTATATGCATTTTTTTAATCATAGATCGCAGAGTCCAAATTAAAATTTAAATTGTCATAAGCTCCCGAACTTCGGCATTGAATGGTGTCATAGATAATAGTGATCTTTTATATTGTATTATTTCCGTGCCTCCTACATATCCAACATTTTCTGTGCCGAGTTATGAGGTATTTTATTTCATTTTCTTCTTGTTATGTTCTCTGATTAAATACGATGGCTATTTTCGTCAGTTAAAATTCTTGATATTGGTTTGACGCAGCTTTTTACTCAATTTATCGTCAACTAATATTTTCAATTTTGAATTATTATAATTATACATTTAATTTACTTTTATTTTCCATAATTTTTTTCATGATATTCATTCGAGACCTTTCTCTGCCATTCTTCAATACTACTTGTCCCTGAACGATGTCCTTCATCAGTCCATCTCAGAGTTTGGTTTGTTTGCCTCTTGTTAGGATTTAAAATTTAAATTTGAAATCAATGAATTTCGTTGTGTCAGGCTTCATTTCATTTGATTATTGCAGAAATAGCAAGCAATACATTTGCAATTCTAAGTACATTATTCGTTGGTACGTATTTATTATGCTAAATGAATTATACGTATTCACATGTATGTTATAATTAGGTACAACACCCTCCACTTAAAACGCAGAGGTACTTGGGAAATTCAGTTTTTAGCTGAGTGTTTTTTCGTAGGTGTGACACACAAGATTTAATCGTTGTTCATAAGAAAAATGTTACTTTTCTGTTGCCAAACTCTTCTGTGGATATATTTAAGCTGTAACTTATCGATACGGTTGAGCATTAAAATTAAATTGATAAAAATATTCCTTATAAGAATCTTCTACAAAAAATTGTCTATCATGTTTTTGATGTTTTTTTACGTGGATATGAGAACCCACTCATTTTATTTCATGAAGGTTGGCTTCTCGTCGCCAAAGGATTTTTTCATCCATCTTCTATACCGTTTTGTCTCTCAAGGCATTATGCACATTATCGAGTCACCGAGAGAGCCCTCGCAAGAACGCATTTGTGCCCGCCTGATCCTTAAGAGGACTTGTTTATTTTTCGCCAGCTTTTGTTTTTTAATACAATTTTTATCATCGTTAGCTTCTCTCTCCCTTATTTCAACTAGGGAATTAAGTGAAAAAGGAGAGGTAAAGAGACTGTCCAAAAAAGGTTCTTCAATTCTGTGCTTGAGCTTTTGCCCCCATCTTACCACCCTTCCTTCTCCTGACTTCCTTACTACCACGCCCACCACTACTCTTCTTCCGCGGGATAATGACGCAGACAGTTTATTTTAACGTTCATTCCCTCTCTTTCCCTCATGTCCTCAAAGGAAGCCGGGACATATTTTTTTGCTGTGCATTCTCCTACGCATCCGTTAACCTACTCGACTACTGTTTCTTCCCAAATCTCACCCCTTCCCTCTTCTGACGTTTCAGAACGAAATTCTTACATTGCGCGGGTCGCATGGTAAAAAAATATGCCTACTATCGGCGCAAAAAATGTAGAACTCTGAACTTGAAGCATTTGTATTCGTATTAATTGATTGTCGATCATTTATGAGTATTTTGCTGATTTACAAGTTGCTTCCTTAAAAAGCATCCTTTTATAATTCCCCTACCCATTTTTCTGGATTTCAGCCCGCTGCTCGACGACATAAAGTTGCTTGGGAGGCTAAGGAAGCACGTGCTTCCACGACACTGGAAGATCTTCATTCTCCTTATGCATATAATACTCTCCTTTGACATACGGGGAACATCGTGCGGCGAGAATGGCCTGTTGAGTAAACCTCGTCCCCCTCCTTTCACGTACGTTGTACGTCGCGTAATACTAGGCGCAGCGGTACGTGCCCGCGGCCTCAGGGCGGGACTTAGCCATGGAAGGATTACCGTGTTCTCGGGACGGTGTGTGTGCGTGTTTCTATACTGAGCCGTTCAAGGAGGTGAAAATTGAGAGGTCGCACGGCAGAAGCTTGGCCAGAGGTATATTGGCAGTCAGTGACCGCGAAAAATAGGGGGAGTGTATGTATAACCGACACGGTAGTATCACACTCCAAGTAAATATTTACCCTCAAGCTCCTCTAAACCGACCATAAGAAATGATAATGTTCGGACTCGCGTCACCTTACGTTAGATTTCATATTCAGGTAGCTTCATAATTTAGCTGCTAGTTTTATCGGGTCTTGCAGCGAAAGAAAATTTTCAATTGGTATGTAGGCAAAAAATTAATTTGATCAGCGCTCGTAACTAAATACCTACTCGAGAAATTTTGTCCTTCTAACCTTTGAGTTGCGCTTGATAATATTCTATTATTATGGATGATTATAGATTATCTATTTTTCTCACGATTCTTATGGTACAGCGAACATCACATTAGTTCTTTATCAAAATGTCTCATATATTCTTACGTGCAGGTACCTTAAGATTTTAACAATTCTTTGATAAGTATTGCCATGAAGATTTATATGAAAAAGTGAGTTTTAATATCATTTTTAAGAAACACAGCGCGAGAAGCCTACCATCAGTCAATGAACCTATGAAGTACCATTAAAATAGCATCTTTTTGAATTATTTTATCACAACGATTGTTTTTTCATACCAACCGCCTTAACCTGTGCGTATTAAAGATTAAATGGTGGTGAGACTGTGGATTTCACCCTCTCTCAAAGCTTATTGAATTATCAAATATCACATCGTAGCAAAGACCCGACCCCCACAGTAGAAAGATATTTCACACGGAGTCGCTGTCTCTCTTTTTCGATGTTTTAAACAAGCGTGTGGACTCTTCAACGCGATTGGGGTGGTTGATGACCTACATTAAGCCGGCCAAGAATAAAAATAAATAAAAAAAACTTAAGAGGAACCGCTGAGACGCTGAGTTCATTCCCAGCCGAAGGAGGGTGAGTCATTTGATATAATTCACCTCGCGGAACATACGGGGGCGGGGCAAGTTGTAGGAAGTTTGAAAAGCCCTGACTGGGATTTGGAACCGGTCCTGAGACGCAGAAGGACGTAAACTCTTCACGCTATATCCGAGCCTATTGCGATTCTCACACAAAACTCCTCGATTCCCAGGAAAACATTTTAATGGCATTGTTTATTTTTCGGGCAGGTTCCGAGTTGTGGATTGGTCAATGGGAGGAGCAGCAAATAATCGCCCTCTCTTTTTTTAACCCAAAGTTTGTTTAAATCATTGATAATAATTATGTTGTCTTTATTACAAGCGAATTCAGGACTAAAAAGTCATCTTTTGCAATTAACTTGCAAAAATTCACATACATATATGCCAAGGATGGTGGTGGAAAATCCTTCCAGGCGGGATTAGAACCCGCGACCGTTGGCGGTCGGAGGTTATCAAGGCAGTAGGTTGGCAGTCGAGAACGTTACCCCGGCGCCACGGAGGTCGACAAGGTAGAGCTTACTTCAGGCTAAACCACAGGTGTGTGAATTGACACATTCAGCGTAGGGGGAATAGAGGATGCTCCTTCGCGGTTAGATAATTTTAGTTTAGGGGTGAATAAACTTTTCTTGGGATTCCCACCGGGTTGGAGATTCAATTTCAGCCGTTTCTAACTCCAACTCGAAGCTCATTCTCAGGGCTGCTGAATGTCTTTTCGAGAAAATTGGTTCTAACCTAATATATTCGACTATTATGATGGATGATTAAATATAATCTATTATTTTCATGAATCTTATGGTATTGTGAACATAACATTACTTTAACCAAGAAGAATTTCTATCCAGATGGAAGTTTACCCACATAATTCGCCAGTCAAGTATCAAATTTCATTTAGTTTAACTCTTAAAGTGCCAGGAAGTGCTATCGCGTTCCTCCTATCTCTCGCGAAAAGTACTCTGAGCGAGATATAAGCGCCTGGGTAAGTTACCCTTACCCAGGGGATGAGTTTGTGTGTGAATGTCCTTCATTGTTAATTGTTAATTCCCCATTGTAAAAGACCATAAATGTGCTGTTAATGGGGCAATGGATATAAATAAATAAATAAATGAAATAAATACCCCGCAAGCCGCCTAAAAGGCGTGTGGCAGGGCGTGTTAGAACATGAGCCCTTTACAGCTAAAAAAAATGAAGTGCTCTAACGAAGTTGGGACTAGCGTTTATTAATGTCCTTTTTGGTTCGGGGGAAAAACGAATCCCCATATCTATCCGTTCGGCAAAGCATCTCTCTTAATTTATCCCCTCTATCGGACCTGGAAATGTGGTGTGGTCCAAATATTATGTTCTCTGTGTCGCTCTTAAAGAAATCCATTCTCAATTGTTCAAGCAATCTAATCTAATCATATCGCACCTGAGTTATTTCGGACCAGAGTTGAACCTTGACCTTCCTAGTTTGATGTAAAATGATACAGTTTTTTGCGTTCTCAAAGAAAAGTGTACTGTTTATAAGCGTTTTTCAAAAATTGATCGTAAACACTGAAAGATAATTACTTCCGAAAAATTGGTTTTCCCACACGCAAACCATACCACCAGGGGCCATCATTAGAAGTCCAACCTCAGAAACGCTGTATAAAATAGGAAGGTATCAAATGAAGTACATTCAGACAGATTTTCATCGAAATACTCATATTTCTCCATAATCTTGACTTTTAAATTCAATTCGTTTTTTCGGACGTGATTCCATGGAATCGGCGTAAAAATCTTTGAAACTCCACGTATAGTTAATACTCTACGTCATAGGTTTTGATGTGGCACGTCTTCACCTGGCACATTTGTATCGATGACAGAGAACTCTAAAACCTATTAATTCTAGATACCTAGGACGTGTAGTGTCAAATTTATGTAGAATTACGATGTTTTTTTTACTTTTCACTATGTTAAATTAAATAGAATGAAAATTTATAATTGAAAATAAACAATAGTAAAATAAACGCTATCGTCTTAGTAAGTCAGTCAGAGGTTAGTCAATCAGACAGTAATAATTTTATTTCGGTTATTCCATTTCAGTCTTGTTTGTAAAGTAATAAGCTCTGCAGAAGTCCTTGTTCTTGCATACGTTCTTTTTTTATTTCCAAGTTTAAAACATGGCGGATCGCGAATCGAGATGATTACCTACCCCATGAACGTATTTCCCCTCCCTGTACCATATCCTTAGACTGTTTTGGTAGCATCCCGGGTATCCATTTTGCTGGGGATGCCGTCTCTATCCCATTCCGGCCGTGACATCAGCGGCCACTTTACGTCGACTTCTTATCGCGAGATCCCCGGGAGCGTTCCCGCCAGAGCCCATCCGCCAACTTTCCGATTCATAAATTCCACCGAATCTCCCTGGGGCCTTGAGTGAATTCGCACTCGCCTTTTCTTTTTTTGGTTGGATACCCTGCCAATCGAGGCTCCCTTAACCTTCGCTACGCTCCACCCTGCTTCGCGATCCACTGATTTTTTCCATATAGGCACTTTATCCATCGCCGGCTATTTTCTCGGTCGCTTACCCGTTGCATACATTTCCGCGTTTTCCAAAGTGTCCCTCGCGTGCATATTCTTATCTCGTCCAGCAGATTTCAGAATCCTCTCCGCCATCTCGCAGTGCTTGCGTTCAAAGTTTTTTTCTTTATTTAAACAACGTAGTTTTAGGGTTTTCTATGTTGTGGTATCAAAAAAAGAAATACAAACAGCAAGATAGGCTATCAAATTACGTTTACGTCGTATAATTTTGCGCCGTCGCGTCGTCATTCATTAAAAAATACATGCTCTATATTTACATTAGTTTAGTTTAAAAGATACCGTTTTCAGGTTATTAAAAATGAAATTTTGGCCGCATGAAAGGTGAACTGTCAAGCTATCACTAAGCGGTCAATCACGTTATTCTCATTGAGCTAACGTATTCTAGTTCCGTTAAAACAATGAAAATTATCTAAGTCCATTAGTGTAATGCTCACTTGTCGTAATGTCAAGGTTTAATTTCGCTATGTCGAACCTGATGGATAACGTTTTTTTTATTTTTATTCACGAAATGTCCTTTTCCTTAATATTTGTATGAAAATGATGTTATTATACGTTCTCGCCAGAAATTGCGTAAAGACTAATTTTTTTAAACTTAATATTTCCAAATAGTATTTTTTTGGAGGGGAGAAATAACCCAAGGGTAGCTTTTTCGCCAGATGGAAGGACGTTGGGGAGTATTGGTAGCCGAAATATTTGTCGCCCGGAATTACATTTTATAATTTTCTTATCTTTTTCCCTCATTTTAGAATCCGTTAGCTCTGCTCTAGCTCTAAACTGTGGGTATTTTAAATATTTATGTTGATTTTTTCTAGTTTTCGACTACAAAAGTTTCAGTATGCATTACATTAAAGATTTTCAGTCAACATCACAAAAAACATCTAATAATTGGAATGCCTATCAATATCAGTATTTCATTTACGTCGGTTTCTACCTTTTCAGGTTACTCGTAAGTCGGCGGTCAAGATACGCCATTTGGCATAATAACTGCTTTAGGCGTCATGCGAGAATTCTTTTTCATAAATATTCTTTATCCGTTAACGTATTGTTGTGTCTGAAATAATTTTAATTGAAAAATGCAATGGGTTTAAATATATTTCATAAGTACACTGAAATTTCTCGGTGCAGTTTGAAGTACAGCAAATCACTCCGAAATGCGGAAAATTTAAGCGAATTAAAAAAAAGAGTGCTTGGATGTAATTGAAATTCCCGTGCCATCAAGTGTTTTCATTGGCTATTACGGGATTTATCCCATGATGCATAATGGCCATTTCGGGAAATATTGCATTTAATGTCGACCCAGCTGCACGATTAAAAAAAATTTACTTCGCTAGATTGGTGCACTGAAAAAAATATTAATGCATTATCCACATGAATATGGAGAAAATAGTGACTGAATTTTGGTGGAATAAAACGGCCATAATAATGCAGATAATAATGAATGTTCAAGTTTTCGGGGAGTCCCTGCCCCCTCCAAATACGGATGACTTTAAAGGAAATTGAAAAACGAAATTCATTTCAGGTTTAAAACCCACGATTTATCTGGCCAATCGAACGCTCGAATGGGCCAGGGAATTCTTTTTTTTTAAGTGGGCAGTGATGCAATAAAGCCGGAAAATTATCCATGATTCATTCCGCGGATGCAACGGATGGGTCTTATGTTAAAAAAAGGGGAAACAAATAAATAATCTTCCCTTATAGCGTTACTAAACGGGGGAGAGGATTTGATTTATTTTTTTATTACATTTCGACGCTCCTCCGAATTTTTATCTCCCTTTGAATTTTATTCACTTAATTTTTCTTTACTTCCAATTTACGTCGAGCACTCAACTCGCTCGGATCTGTCGGGGTTATTTTTTCCGTCCACAGGGAGTGACTGTACATGCCCCCACCAAATGCGAGAGAGGGAGACAGCAAGCGTTAAAGTTTTTTTTTTGTTAAATTGTCTCCGTCGCGGCGTATTTACGATTTTTCCCTCTTTCGGTACTTCCAAATAGAGCTGATCTTTCATTTCTTCTTCATGTGTAATTGATATCCCTTATTCAACGAGAAGTTGTGAGGATTTCACTCATAACTTGTCAGTTACGAATCGAGGAAACTCGGAGTAATATACGGAGTATTATGTGTATGTAGATTCATAATGAATTCTTCAAAACTTCTCGTTGGACATCAGATGACAATTGCACATAAGGAGAATCAGATTAGGTAACCAAATCTCCCAAATCGTACATTTAATTTTTAACTATTATGACATTGCTATTGGGACAAGGGGGGTTAGGGAGCTCTCCTCTCCTGTATATTGTTGTGACCTTGGCCACAGCCCCCTTACCCACAACTCCCAAATTCCATTCTTAATCGACGTCGGTTGATGTTCGGCAAACTAATAAAAATTAATAATTTGACAATTAACAAAATTAACATTTTATCTAGTGTAAATTGGGTGGTTGAATTCCCCTCTTTGTATACGCCACTGATTTCAATAAATACACATCTGCATGCACACAGCACTCCGCCGCCTCAATTGGCGAGAGCAGGAGGGTGTTAGATTACATGGAGTTAATCTATACCATAATAGTAAAAAATTAAGTTCGCGCTTTGGGAGATTGAACCACTCGATCTAATTCTCTCCCATGTGTAATTGAAATCTGCTATTCAACGAGAAGCTGTGAAAAATTCACAACACATCTACTTCCACAAGCCACCTCAATAGGCATTGGTGGAAGGTGCTAGGATATCAGGCATAAATCTATGCCAGAATAGAAAAAAAAATTAAGATTACGCTGTGGAAGATTTGACTACCTGATCTCGACTTCGCCGTTGATTATCTTTATTGGTAGAGGAAAACTAAATTTCCATACGCATTTGTTCAACAAATATCTCGCTTATTATTTCCGTTTTTGCAGGAAGTAGAAATATATTACGATTTTTAGATGATGTTTTCCGTCCGTACATTAAGTCTCTGACGTGTGGCCACAATGAGTATAGAAAAAGAGAATAATTTCTTGATTAGACAACTGTTGCTAATACCACTTCTTTTATATGTTATAGTTATCCAACTAATATACTTAAAACTGGATAAGCACACAGCTAAAAATGGGTTAGTGAATTTTGAAAGCGAAATGAAAGTTAGTGAATTTGGAAAGAGAGTGTGAAAATATTTATCTAAATATATTATAAAATAAACATCTTATCTAAATATCTTATAAAATTAAAAAAAGGACACGAGATATGAGAAAATACTAGGGGAACGCAAGAGGAAATAATTATGATGGTAACTGTGGATGTTTCCATTACTGTGCAGCACAGTCTTTACCTATGTCATCCATTTGTACGCATTAATTTGACATCGTATTTTTTTCGGCGAGATCTTCTCTATACCGGCGCATGTTGGAAGTATACGCAACCGGAGCAGTATTAACATTTCTTTGAAAATAATAAAGAAGTGGGTAACTTGAGGTATTGGACATTGTTTTTGGGTCTTTCATTCATTATATACTCGAATGATGTCTGTACCGTCATTATCAACACTAACAGCCAAGAGCCTGTTGACAGAACTAGTTGACAGCAAATAAAAATAAGTTTGTGGAACAGTACTTGGTTTTTGTGATTTAAAATCAATAGCTAAGTCGTTGCCTACTAAGAAAGGGCAAAGTCTTTTGTGTCATGATTACTGCCTCACTGGTTAACTCTACAGCGTGTGAATTATCAACTCAAGGTATTTGGCCATCAAAAAGATTTACACCTGCCCTGAAAACAGCTTTCGATATATTTACTTCCTTGGAATACGATAGTTTACTTCAGGTCTGCCACAGTGACTTATGCATCTCGCTGAAAAGTTACTTTTTATATTTTACGAACAAATAAAGCTTGTTAAAGCCAGACGCGCTAAGGCCAGGATTCCTCAAGAGAATCTACAAAAGTTTTCCATTTTTTTGTTTAATTTTCCTTAATCACTAATGGCCTTTTAATTGGAGTAAGTTTTTACGGACCTCCAATTTTAGCGGTGAATTACGTACCTACGCGATGAACATCACCCGTCGTATATTTAAGCCTGAATTGTATATACTTGCAAGACATAAAGAAAAATGCGTTACATGAGTAGAATTTCTGTAAGAACGTTATACGATCTTTGTGTTTGTTGTAAATATCTTCTAGCATGCAAACAGTAAATGCGTTGCCGGGAAAGATATTGCTCCTAGACTTTTCATGAGGAGTCATGACGAGTTTGTTCTGAAAATATGCCGCGGGCCTCATGAGTAACGCTAAAGAAATTGCTCAGAACCATGTCGCGAAAGAGCTTCTCAGTTGAATACGTAAGTGTGGCGTCAGAAGTCCGATTTTATGTTGGGACGAGCTGAATCAACGGCAAGGTGGATAAAAAAGCATAATTTTGCGTATATGATAGAAGACAAAAAAATTCTTCTGCATTGAAAAATACCTTTTGGTGGCGTTTTGTTGGACGCAGTTCTCATCTCCGCAAATTTTATCTGCAAGCCATTTCATAGTGATGCATTTCTTCCCTTTTAAATTGTTAAAATACTGCCCAATGTGACTCATTCGGGGCAATCGATTGCCTTTCTTCTCGTCAACCTGCCCTTAGATGATTCTCTTGATCACGCTTTACTAGGTCCTACTTTTATCTTTGCCATATCTAGGTGAAACGGCACATGTCTAAAATCGATTAAAATTTATATGTGTGGATAAATAACCTTTTATTATACTCTTCACACTGTCGGTGCACGTGAACTACTGCAATAATGATGCCGAAAATCACATTCATGAAATGCCGAGTCAATCTAGAAACAAGCGGAATACGAAAACCCCAAGTATGACATGGCTATCGACTCGTACGGTTGTCTCATTCCGAGAAAACTCGTGGGAGGAAGAAAACGTCGACAAGTTTGCAGGATTTCGTTGCTTCTTTTTTTTCTACTTGGGAAATGCATGCGTCTTGCTTGCACGTGTACATGCATCTCTCTGTATTATCTGCTGGTCTCAACTTCTTTTATTTTTAAGTCATTATTCCTCCATTTCCTTGAGGCTGGCAGAGATTACCGTTGAGCTTTTTCGTCATATCTTTTCTTCTCCTAATCACTCCTCTTTATATTTTTTTTTTCTCAAAAGAAATCTCCCTACCCCCGCATGTCAATTATGGGGAATCCTCCGAGATTTTTCCAGTGCGCTCCGGATCTCTTCATGCAAGAACTATCACGAAAACTGAGCACCTCCCTCTTATGCTCCCTTCTCCTTTGTTTTGACGCTGGAGTTTTCTTTCACGAGATAAGGGGACAAAGGTGAATTCTACTCATATCTCAGTACACTCCAAGCGCACCGAATGACTCAGACATTCCTCTCCAGAAATGTCTCCTTCTTTTATGCAAAATATCTGATGCTAGTATTTCCTATTCTGCGCGCACTAGAAGCTCAAAAAATTTTAATCTCCAGCTCTTGATTACTTGACATTCGCTGCACAGAGATCTCTCATCTCGTCTATACTAATTATGAAGTTTCGAAATTATACTCATCTGGAATCTTTTCATTAATTAACCGTTCCCTATTTTAAACATGCCTTTCCATCAAATTGTAGCAGTTTTCATCATCATCATCATCATAAGTCAACAAATATTTGATTGTTTTGATGCAGCTGCCCATTTCACTCTCTTATCCACTAGCCTTTTCACAGCGACATATTTCTACTTTTCATATCCTTCATCACAGCCCTGTGACTCATTAAGGGCAGTCCCTTGCCCTTCTTCCCTTCCGCTTGTCCTCCTACGATTGTTTTCATCGGGCCATCATGCCTCATAATGAGGCCAACTAAGTTATCCCAACTTATCACCAAGTGTTTTAGAAAACTTCTCCTAATAACTTATCCAATGCAACTTATTCGAGGCAGTACATTGTCCTTCTTCTCGTCCACATATACTGCGATGCATGTCTTCATCATACTTTCGCGTTTTCTTCGCAAGGTGTTAAGAAAACCTACATTGTCTCCCATTCTTCAAGAACACTTCCCCAGCACTTACTCTGTCGATCCTATCTTACTTCATCTTTTTCATCCTTCGCAAGCACAACATTTAAAATTCTTCTATTTTTGTCTTGCTTGCTGTTGTCAACTTTCATGATTCGCTCCCATACAGAAACATCCCCCAATGTAGTATCTGTTGATTTTTTTCTTACTCTCTTGTATTCTCAGTTGTAAGTGTAGAAGATTAGAAGAAGTGAAGAAGATTCTTTTAGAAGATTGCTCTTTTCGCGTGTGCTTCTCATATTGCTCTCTTTACTTATCCATTGCTGGTCAATCGGCTTTCTAGGTAACAAAGCGATTTTACTTCCTCCAGCTTTTGTTTTCCTTGTTTAATGCTTGTCCCAGACACCACTGATATCTTAGTTTTTGTTGATTCGTTGTCCTTTCCTTAATTATCAGAGTCTACTTCAAACCATTCTCTGTTGCGGCTTTGACTGCTATCTAGTGATCACATTGCAGAGTACTACTCCTTTCCCCGTGGATTTTGACACATTCTCCTTGATTTTATTGATATCTTTCTCAATGTAAACTTTGAAAAACAGAGTATTCAGTGCAGTATTCTCACTCCTTTCCCTGCTCCTGCATCTTCTCTGATGGATTTTCGTTCTACTTGTTAATTACTTGTGTAAATTTACGCTACAATAAAACGAGTGCAAGGGAGCGTAAAAGAATGGCGATTTACAGCTTATATATTAACCCGGTAACGCATGAATTAAAAAGTTAATGAAATTGTGAGTCATTAGGCACAAAATGTATTCTTTTACCGCTAATAGTAGTGCCTAGTGGTACCATATAGTACCACCAAAATGTTTTGCATCATAACATCCCAAATTTTAGGCTCACATCAGATAAACTTACTTACACATACTTTATATGAAATATACATGTTATAACAATCATAATGACACAATAAGACTTTTGTATTAACAGTACATGAGGCGTAAGAAAATAAAATCGAAATGCCTGCTCTAAAATTTTCGTAGTATTGGGCTAGTTAATAATTCTCAATTTTCGAACGGCTCAAAATGCGTTAATTACAGAAAACTTTCCGGAAAAATGCTATTGAAAATATTTTAATTAATTTAAAACTCTCAAAAACCCTAATAAATTACGATAAATGACAAAAAAGTTGCGCTTAGCACTGCACAACCAGCTGGTACCATTTGGTACCGCTAGGCGTTAACGGGTTAACCCTCCCGTGACTGTGTCTAGAAAACTTACGCGAACGAGTGTGTGGGGTATCTCAGGTGTCCCTTTTATAATTCATGAATTATATGTTGTATCTTAGCCTTTCCTATAATTCAACGCCATGGCTCTTTTTATTGATACAATATCTTTTTTTGCATAATTTATCAATACAGTGTAGGGTACATTTAGGTTTTTACATTAATTATGTGTGAAATGGCCGGTATCTTTCATATTTTGCTATTGTAACTGTACATTGACTGGCATGCTACGAATAAACAAGTACAAAAAGTGTCACCATGTAGAATATTGGCGTTATTGAAGGTATAATGTAATCAAATTTATTGCATTAAACTTTTATCCCTGCACCCAATAAGAAGCAAGGTTTTTTCTTTTTCCCGCCAAAAGTTGTGCGGGGTAACTCAGTTACCCCACCGATAAAAATTGAATTTTTCAATAACAATTTATATGTAACAAAAATCATTCCTCGCCGAAATAACGACCAAGTGGTTGAGCTCAAATACAAAACATATCAAAGGGACAAAATAAAATAATGATGCAACATTAACATATTTTGGGGTAACCGAATCACCCCGCACGGTCAGGAAAGGGTTAAGCACTACGATTAGAAGACAGTAGTCGGTGATTTGAGCCACAGTTTTACTGTACATTGGTGGTTGGAATGAAAATCTGTCATTCAATCAAAAAATGTGCAAAAAAAACTGACGGCAGTTTTTTTATTATATTATATTTTTTTTAAATGACCAATTAAATTTTTTGATGGTATTGAATATTTGAAATGAAATTATTTTCTCAAATTTTATTTTATTATCAAGTTAAAGAAAAACATGTAAAATTTAAATTAAAATATATTTTTAATAAAAATTAAAATACAATATAAATGCGTTAAAATATTATGCAACGTAATATATATTCACATCTTATTCTATATTTATGAGGGATGAAACATTCTTTAATATTTTGAATTGAATTCCTGGGAACAAGCGTGGTCTTTGACCTACAAAAGTGCAAGTCTACAGGGTCTCTCTGAATTTCACTTTCTGCAGGTGATACTACACGTGTGCAGTGAAAACAGTTCGCCATTTGGAAGTGATGTAAAAGGGACAGGCTACGTTGAACGTAAAGCGAGTAAACGATGGAGAAAGTGGGAGTTTTATGGCATACTCCGAACGGGTCCCGTGCACGTAGCAGCCCCGTAGTCTACAACTTTACGTCTGGCATTTGTAAAATCTGCGTCACTCCCTTTGTTGCCGTTGTCGTAGAAACTACTGCACCTTCTGCCTCCCCTTCCATTGGTGCGTCAGACCTCCCTTAAGTGTAGTAGGAGGAGCAGATCGTAAAATATTTCCCCTCGCGAGGAATGGATCCCGTATCCCAGGTCAAATTTCCACTTTCATGCCCAACGCTTTACGGAAGTTAGTTCTATTTAGGAGATGAATGCAACTTTCCGCAGCATTTGAAAATATGTTCTTTTAATTTTGCTTCATGCATTGTCCTCCATAAAGAAATACTCTCCTTGATATAATATTTGTGAATATCACTTGAGAATATTCATAGTGCTACAGGCTGTTGTGTCATAACTTACTTAAGCAATCGAAAAATTTTAATAGCATTAAGAATTTATTTGTTTATTTTTGCACTTAATTTTGAAAAGAAACTTATGTAGTTACCGTTAATATATTTATGGTGAAATCGTTAATAATAGCTGTTATTATATTTAAACTATTACATCCTTTACATATTAAAACTGTTATCAATTACCTAAAAATGTTAATAACAGTAATAATTTATTTTTACATTTAATTTTGAAAATAAAACTTATGTAGCAACCGATATTTCGTGAGAATTTCGGTAAAAGTACTTCGACTCTCGGCCAGAAACTTTTTTGAGGGGCTAACATATGAATGGTGTAATTAAAGTCAAATAGCATTAGTTACCTGAGGTTGGCGACGGAGTCGGCTGAAAAAGCTTCAATATAATAATTAAAAAATTCATTGGTTGAATCACTGAATTTTTGTATTATCATTCAGTGCGCCATTAATTTTAATTCTCAATGAGTTCCATTAATGATTGCTAGCATTTTACGGCAACATACTTGAAAATTATTTTTTTTGTAACGCTCAGTCACAAACCTACTTCTCTATGGAGAGGGGAAATAATTACAGGCCCAGAATTCCTCTCCACGTTTTCGTCGGTTGTAAAATGCTAAACTTCCGCCTTTGCCCCCCCCCCTCCTACCACTTATCCTTCCCCTCCCCACTCTGTTCAAGCACTGTTGGAAATCCAGCCCACGTATAAATCCAGTCGTAATCTTTAGCCTCTCCTCGCTCCCCCTACCACTCTATTTTGCTTCCCGCGCTTATCACCAGGCACCCCCACCGTGCCAAATGTCCCCCTCCCCCTTTCATTGATGTCTCGGCTCGCGAACCCATTCTTAGTCGAGCACACCGATTTTGCTCGCCTTGCATCTCTGCATCTTTTCTCTCACTGTAAAGGCGGGTCGATCGGGGTGAATCGTTCTTTTTTGAGCGGATCATGTTGAGGAACGAATAGTTCGAATCCTGTAGGGCAGAGATGGGAAAATTGTGGCCAGCGGCCCACATGCGGCCACATAGTATTTGATGGCCCAACGCAGAATTAAAAAAAGTGATAGGGTACACTTGTCTCATTAAATTGTTTATATAATAAAATGTGCTAGTTGCTAGAAATCTATCTAATATAAAATTAGCCACATAAATAAGTAGAATAGAACTACCATTATTGTTTAATTTTAAATATACAATTTATATTTTTTCTGAAATTTAAGGTAATGTTAACGGATGAATACAATCATCGTTAACGGAGCGGCCCTACGATAACCTCCGCTCACACAGCCCTCGAGCCAAAACCACTGCCCACCCCTGCTGAGGGGGATAAAATATAGTTCCTTAGGAATTGTTCCAGTTACGGGTGAAAGAATACTGGATAAACGATGCATTATTAGGAAAAATCACTCCTGGTCGTTTTTGTCTCCTTTCGCATACAATTACGCATATATAACCTGCGTCATGATCTTGAAAATTACATGTTACATTGATTAAATCCCTGTGAACATTAAGTTTAACGCTTTCGACAAGTTTTAAGAACGCGTAATTGTTAAAATATGACTCATACACATTGGTTGGAAAACATTTAATGGAACGGATCTTATTTGAATGCACTGTGAACATTAAAACAGGTTCAATGTTTTTGTTCACGCTCATATGAACTCGTTCACAAAAGTGAGTTTTTAAGTAAAACTACGAACACATTTTTGTGAACGAGTTCAAACGAACACTCCTCCCTTTATGAAGGTGGGTCGTATGAGTTGAAACGTCCTTTTGAAACTGATCATGTTGAGGAACGAATAGAAACGATTCGTGGTGGGGACACGATTTAGTTCGATAGGAAATATTCCAGCCACGGGCAAAAGAATCCCAGAAAATTGCGTAATGTTAGGGTAAACCACTTCTGGTCGTTTTTGTCAATTTTTGCATAGAATTACTCGTATATGACTTGTGTATCACCTTGAAACTTACATGGTACATTGGTCAAACCCTTGTGAACATTCATTTTCACTCATTTGACATGCTTTATAGACACACAATTGTTAAAAAATGATCTAGCACATAGGAGGAAAATATTAAATGGAATGTAACTTACACGTATGCACTGTCAACATTAAAACAGGTTCAGTTTCAATTCAAATGAATACTGCTCCCACTGCTAAGGTGGCTCGTACGAGGTGGAACGTTTTTCATGAACAGATCACATTGGAAAAAGAATAGAAATGAATCCTTTTGATGATACAAATTATTTCATAAGGGAAATATCCGGCTACAGGAGAAATAGATACTGGAAAAACGACGCCATGTTTTGGACAAATTATTCTTGGTCGTATTTGTCTATTTTCCAATGGAATTACCCGTTCATAACTTACGTTATAATCCTGAAATTTAAATAATACAGTGATCAAACCCCTAGGGGCATTTAGTTTAACGCTTTTTACATTTTTAAGAAAACGGTACTGTTAGCAAAATCAGTCATTCGCATTTGTGGGAAAACATTTAACAGAAATTATATGAATCCACTGTCAAACATGGCGAATTCAGCATTAAATTTGAGGGAAGATCAGAAGACCCAGGTCTGGGGAGTAGGTATGTTACACGTCCCCGGGAGATTTATGCAAATTTTTTCAAACACCCACTTTTACGCATTTTGAAGCTTAAAATTACACTATTATTTTTTTAACAGAAGAATATGTATAATTTTAGACATTTTTGAAGTACAGCAATAGAGCAGGAATAAATGGCCTTAAAACTAGAAACCTAATAAAAATTTAAAAGTAATTATAAAATATGGAGTGGTGTCACAACCCCTGTGTCCCACCCTAAATTCACCACTGCCGTAAACATTCTAGCTGGCTCAATTTTTTGTTCGCGTTCATTTGCACTCGTTCTTTTTTGTGAACGAATCGCGATAAGGAACGGAGTTGCTCATCTCTACCTTGCGCCCTCTCAGCCTCTTGTTCTCCCACCCACACCCCAGCTCCGGTGCAACGGAGGTATATTGTGAACGTAAAATTTCCTCAACTCCCTCCGAACGTTTTGGTCGTAAAATCAGTCTCTTCCCTCCCCTATTCTCCCTTTATCTCAATCCCCTGCCTTTAAAATCTGCCTGCGTGGGACCGGTTCACGTCGTTACCTCCGCACCGTCCTTGCACGGACACCAAACCTCGTCTTTTGCAGTCTCTTTTTTTCACCTCGCGGTGTGCTGACCCAGCGGGAAAAACGAACCCACGCGCACATCCAACGGAGCAGTCAGTGATCCAGTGTAGGAGCGTGGGGAGAAATACACTCTTACCCCAAAACCCATTCGTGTGGTCATAAATTTTTTCAGTACTGTTCGAATGGTACAATTTTGTTTAGTTGTCTCTCTACGATTTTAGGCGATAAGAACGAAGGAAACATAATGAAATACACTTTTGTATGTTCCACAAGAGTTTTTAATCCCGACCTAGGTTTCGGCAGTACACACTGTCATTATCAAGGTTATGACAGTGTGTACTGCCTTTTTAATAATAAAATTTTAGAAGACAGTGTGTACTGCCGAAACCTAGGTCGGGATTAAAAACTCTTGTGGAACATACAAAAGTGTATTTCATTATGTTTCCTGCGAACAAGTTCCACCAAATATCGCCATCCAACCTTAAGCTGATAAGAACGAAGTCTAGGATATTTGATCTTGCTGAATAAATAAACTCATATAAGTAATTTTGCTTAAAATATATTTTTTTACATTTGTTTGCACAAATGCTGTTTCTACGCCTTTTCGCTTCTCTGTGCCGCTCCGCCCTCATACTCCAAGATGAATTGTCGTCCAAAGCACTGCGAAAATCTTGCGACTTTGTAGTGCGCAGTCACGATCGCGGGTGCAGAGTGAAATACACCAATACCCAACAAACCCAGTCAGATATTCACCCTCAAAGAAGATGGCTTGTTGTTCTAATTTGTAGAAAACCTGGCCAGCTATTGGCAGATTCTGGTTCGAATCCCGGCTAAGCCAAATATTTTTTTTCACGGAGAATTTCATCCTTGAGGGATTGCAGTTTTCGAAGGGTCGAAAATGAGACTTCGTTGATTTCTACTAATTTATTCTCTATTAATTATTAATTTTATTATGAATAATATAAATTAAAGTCTCCTTTTCATTGTCGAGCATTAACTTCCGCATAGTTGAGCCAAATACAATTGAACGAATTTTCGAAGGTACTGATGATTATTCATTAATTGAAACCAAGAAATATAAATACGCGCATCCGATAGAATTCTAAGTATTCTAAGTATTGGAAACCAATCTGTTTTAAGTGAAATAAGTTTGCGTGTTAACGTATTTCACTTATTTCACTGAAATAAGTTAACTTTAAGTGAAGTTTGCGAAGAGTACTGGAATCGTATCCCGGGTGAGTTCTCAAAAAAATTTCGACGTGCCATGTGGTCGAGTCAAACCAACCTATAGGTTTTATCATCAAGTGATTGAGTTAGTTTTTTTAAAAAAACATAATTACTTTGCTAACTTTGTGACTCAGAGGTCATAAAAATCATAGCTCAACACCTGATTACGGATAGTTTGATATAGCCTAAGTTCCACGAATGTTCTCCCAATTTTATTAATTGCTGAATCCGCGGTTGCAATGGTGAGGACAGGACGGTTGTCTTTTCAGGAGGTGCTTCTGGAGCGAGAATGGCATTTTTTACTTAAAGCATGGTAGGTCCCTTTTTCTCGTGGGGTCATGAATGAGCAGGAAGACGGAAATGAGGTTAATGGCGAAGCTCACCGTTGTCCCTGGAATGGCAGTGGTTCCCGAACACGATGGGTGACCTGTATCCACGCCGAAATCAATTACCGAGTAATCATGGCAGTTAGGAGAGTTGAAGGGAAAAAAGGGGCAGTGTCTTAGACGTTTCAGCGCCCCGCCCTATCTACGTCTGAGGAATGAGGGTTCGTTTAATGATCTCACACAATTTCATTTGGTGCTTTCATGTCTTCCTCTTAACGATTAGGCGTGCTCTTCGTGCGAGCTACCTTAAAAGCTTAAGAATAGTCGCATTACTGTAACTATGCTGTAGATAACAGATAGTTCTTCTGAAAAAGTCAACTTTTTTTGGAAAGATATTACTTTGGAACTATATATCGAATGATAAACAATTATATTGTACTGCCCACTAGTTTTATTTTTAACAGCTTACAACGTGTGTTTCGATTGGTAACCAAGCATTATCAGGTAATGAGTACCCAAGAACCTGATGATAATCGTGTAGCAATCGAAAAACGGGTAGTAAGCTATTAAAATAAAATGAGTGGGCAGTACTAAGTCTTGGTTTATCGAGTTCCTCTAAAAGACGAATTTTCGTCTTGAAATTTTGTTCGACTCGAGTCAAAATTGATAATTCAATTTGAAATTTAGAGACACCCTTAGCGGATATCGTAAATATTAAACTTTATGGTACCAAAAAAAAGAGGTGAATTCTGTGTTGCCTCGAAAAAATTCCCCGTGATGGAGCTTAATCTTTTTCTTCTTTCAACAATTCGTAAATATTTTTCCTTGCATTTCTATTCATAAGCTCAATGCAGGAAAAAATAAATTATTTATTTATATTAAAAAACGATAAGAACAGATATGGTGATCTTAGTTCAGCATTTAAATTTCAAGATGACTCCAAAAGACCTTTATTTAAAATCCCGAAATTTAAGGGAATTAAAATTATGAATTCAATTGCTGACCTGAGCTTCACATCTGCACATATGACATAAATGGAAATTGTGTTCGTCATTGCTCAGGAATATATTAGCCGCATAGAGTTCTTGTCTTCATTAAACCATTGCCCACAAAAGAAACAGCCAGTGTTGCTTAGGTAGCAACAATAATCTGTGTAAAGGATAAAACATGAAATTGTGTAACTTTTAAAACCACGTTGAATACAAACAGACGAGTAGTTAACTCACCTCGTTGTCTATCGATTGTATCACTCCAAGTATAAATGATGTAAAACATTTTCACGTTCTCGAGTTTAAGCTATTTCCTATGATATTTTCACTATGCTTGTTGTTCATTTGAATTATCGATAATTGAATATATTTATCAACCTAAATGTGTTGAAGTTATATTTTCTTTGGGCAACTCTCATCTATTTTTCCATAGTTATTACATAAGTATTCAACCGATTAAGGTAGGTTTGCATGGAACATTCGGGAAGCACTCCGCCAGTGGACTTCTGTCGTCAATTCAAAATAAGGATTACTTACCTTTCTTTCTATCTGAAGTCCTATTCTCTTCCTTCCCTCCCCTCGTCTACTTAATGTAACCTCTGTCATTAATTGTTGGTTTACCCTTACCGGGCATGCCATAGAAACTACTACCATTACAATACTCGATCAGTAAACCTGCCAATGGAAAAGACTTGATGATGAGACCACCATTTACTCAATTAAAAAACTTTACTGCTCATTTTATAGAAAACTACTTCATTACTAGAAATAGGGCTAAACATTTTTTTCTCCCTCTGAAAAATAGTTTTGTATCACTAGTACCGAAGAAAAGTGTGTAAAATATCTTACTTCAAGGACAACAATGATTTTATTCGTGTTCAATGAATACTTCTATGGAAATAAATGATGTCGTAACTATGATGTCCAAGAGCCTGCGTACCTCTGGGCTGCTGTAAAACGTGGAAGAGATTGCGAAAAATTTTGACCCGATAGGGAAGAAAATAATGGCGAAATTATTTAAATAAAGACACTTTGAATGAAAGTTGCTTAAGCTATGCTATAGCTAAAAAAAATGGTAATGGAAGTTGAATGTGAGGAAACTGGAGTTATGGCGTGGAAGTAATTTCCCAGGAAGGTAATATCCGCGGCAAATGATAAAATGATGCGTACAGATATGAATGAATTTACGACTTCTGAAAAGACATTGACATCACAATTCCAGCATCAGCCTCCATTGTGTGTCCGGAGAACTGAAATTTACCCTGATTACTCTCCTTCATAATACCATTATATCTTGCGTATGGCTTACCACACATTATGCCAAAATTACATTTTTGCCATTTTGTGGAGAAGACCACACCGCCCCTAGGAAACAATATTCTAGCCTTCTACGCCACCTTTTTCCAAACCCGTAGGTTTTATTAGGTTGGTATTCCTGAGGCTTTAACGACATCTAAAACTCTTTTCCAAAGCTCATTCAGCTGTCTTTTTTAAGAGCCTCTTCTCCTCCTTTTTGCGATAGCTTTAATTCCACCTCGGATTTTTATGTTTCTTTTTTTTAAGAGCGGCTATCGTTTTCTTTATTGTATCCGTGGGAAAAAAAGGGGAAACATTTTCTTCATTCTCTACCATTCTCATACGTATCGTTTTATTCACGATCAGAGACTCTCATGGAGGTTGATGGCAAAGAATGCAGTTGGGGACGTTGAAAATTTTTTAAATTGGCGATTATGATAGAGCTTGAAAAATATATGGGACCAGTATTTTTTTCATTTTCCTATCCTTCACCTACTTCTCGAGCTATTCGCTCTAACCCTTTCGCGGGTACGTTGATGACGTCAAGAACTCTTGTCTAGGGAGTCACTCCTACTACGTATCCTCCACCCCAAGGGGCTTCAACCCGCGGCCCCCGGGCCGCATGCGTCCCGCTGGTTAATTCTTTGCGGCCCCAAAGGCTAAATAAAATATTGTATCGCAACTACAACAATAAAACCAAATGCCGATACGCTCGTCAAAAATAAACAATGCCACAAATCGTATCGATTGATAGGACTTTTTAAACAATAAAGATTATTGCACTTTGAAATATGTTTAATTGATGTGTTGGTAAAGTGATATGGGGCATTGTGGTCCTTCGTACCATGTGAAATCGATTTTTGGTCCTTGCATTAAAAAAGGTTGAAGAACCCTGCTCTAATCTTTTCTGCTTTGCATCGGCCTCATGTTTTTCGTTGTAATTTTTTTGTGAGCGCTACCTTCCTTACTTAGCAATTCTTCCTGAACGAGCATATGAATCGAAACACTAATGACGTCATCAACTCACGGGTAATGAATGGAAATTATAGCATCACTCTATTTAGAACTTATGAGATAATGGCCGCAATATGAATTTTTTTGTCCTCAACATATATTGCTCTTCCATCTGGTGACTCCTTATATTGAATCGGTATCTCGGATCTGAATGAATGATCCGCTAACTCTACTATCGTTAACTCTTCGCTTTGCCATCATGGCAATGTCTTGCCCGGATACCGTATTTGGCAAAAAAATAGAGGTAAACTCAAAATATAATATTTTTTCGTTTCAAATTTTGAAGTTACCGATGCAATTCTTTGGAATTCTAAGTATATAAAATTTCAAATATAATTTTATTCAAACTTGGGGAGTAAACCAAAGTTCAATCTCGATATTTTGCGAGCTCGCAATATGAGTGAACCATTTTATAATTCCTTATGAAAGGTTATTATTTTTCACCCAATTATACCAATTCTTATTCATGTTATATTGTTCCAGTCACCACTTTCCCGCTAGCCCTTACGATAGACAATATATTATTTATGCTTGTACTCTATCCTTTTTCTCATTCTCTTCAACTTAGCTCTCTTATTTATCTACCTTGGCGGTTGATAAAATTGGTTAAAGGTATTCTCCTTCGCTCACTGTGGATCTATTGAAAAACGTCTGCCAATGAAAAGCATTGGTTTTATCCTTCAATCTTATATTTAATCTCCGAGGAAAAAAGCCTCTTATCTCACTCCGCGACTGAGTACTATTGCCCTTGATAAATATAATTAAGGAGGAGAAAAGGAGAAATGTTGCTAAGGTGTAGTGCGAACCTGAGTTGAATTTAAAGACCAGTATCCGATCAAGAAACACGAACGACCCTCGCCTAGGGTGACTATCATGAACTCCAAAGTGCTACCTGCATTTCATTTTATTTTTTTACGTATTTCCTGAAACTGTCACGATCGTTTATTTTCGTTGAGTTAACGTGTGAACCCTCAACTAAACAATGTAAATTGATCATTCTTTTGTTGTACACATTTTCAATTTCATTTCTGTCTAGAATCCTTGAGGAGGAGTAAAATTAATGAAAAATCTCTGATATTAATTATTTTTATTAACATTCGAATTCTAATAGCGACAGGTGCACACAATTACGAACAATATTTTTTATTTAGACAATCATTTAACCTTCCCTCAGTCAAAGTATTGGAATTGCTGAGTTCAGGCTTAATGTGTCTGACAGGCACAGATGTGAAATACATTATTAACTCTTAGCATGGCTCAGTGGTACACTTTTAAAGTTTAAAACACCATTATTAATGTTAACGAACACTTTAATGATGTCTTATTTGCTATTTATGTGCTTACGTGCTCTTTAGGCTATTAAGTATTTTGATGTGAAATGTATTTTAGCATGTGAATTCTATGAGATCAGTAGATCTGTAAGATCCATAAGATTTTTCTAACTTGTTTAGCTAATTATGCTTTTATTTTCCTTTATTGTGTCATTATTTTATTTAGCTATGCTTAATTATCCACCACTGATCCGTCGGCATAAATTCGAAAAGCAAACGGCTGCATATATCATGTCAAAACAAATAGCTACTATAAGCGCCACGGGTCTATGCCGCCTTGTGGCACGGAGAAGTGAAAAAAACACTTGCAGTGTGCCTGTCAGATCCACTGCGCCCGACGGAAGGTTAAACACACCCATGCTGTGAATAAATAGGTTTATCCAAAGCGGTACTCGAACCTGCGTCGTTGGCTTGGCAGGCGAGGACCTAACCGCGCCGTCCGACGACGAAAAATCTTATTCTGAATATGACAGTTTTTATTCTTCGAAATAATAGCATCGTTTAGACTGTTTTCGGCAGTTTTTGAAACCTGAATCTTTTCGTAAAGACTCGTTCGAGCACTTATTTTCCAATTCTGTGTCCTCCTCCTCCCAGTAAACGAAATACCACGAAACGCTACAGACATCGAGCAAGGATAGAAAATTGCCAAAGGAGATACGAAGGAGAAATACGGTCCGGAGTTGTTCCTTTCTCTCTATGTCCAACTTGCTCATATCCCATCTGTTTTTCCTTTAATACTGAGATTGATACAAGTGTTTCATCTTCATCACTGGTGAAAAATCCTAAGGTTACTTTGACGCAGCTCTCCACTCAATTCTTCTTTCGGCAAAACCTTTCATGCCTGCGTATTCCTTCTCTTTCGCATACTTCTTAACCAGTTCCATATATTTTGTTCGAGGTCTTCCTTTTCAGTGATATCTACTTATCCCTCGACGATTGTCTTCATCAGGACATCATATCTCAATATATGACCCATGTTATTGTTCCGCCTTCCGCCTATTATGTTTTTCACGAGGCTTCTCTTCTTTGTTACTTTTCTCATAACTTTCTCATTACTACCTCGCTCAATCCATTTGATCCTCATCATTCTTCTTTAACACCATTTTTCGAAGGCCTCTATCCTAGATTCATCCGCTGCTGTCATTTTCCTCACATTCGTGGAGAAGCATACCCCAAATGCAAGTACTGATAAATAGTTACCTTGCCTCTATGCTTTAATTTCCCACGGTAAGTAGATCTTTCTTTCGGCAAAATGCTCTCTTGACCTGGGATATTCTGCTTATAATATTTTTCTTGCTTCTCCCAACGCTAGTAATCTAGCTTCTCAAGAAACAGAATTCATCTACCTCTACCAACTTTTGTTTCCCTACTTTAATGTTAGTTTTGACTTAGTCTTCCGCTGCATATTAATATCTTGGATTTCTTGGTGCATACTATGTTTAAGACGTGTAAAAACCATGGAATTCAGTTTAGTTCTTCGTGCCCTTCAGCAGATTGAGAGAAAACTCCACGCTCGAGCGAGAGGGAGTTCACACACCTGCAGTCCCCTCGCTATTTTTGGTCTTGATATTTTTGCGAAACTTTCTGCCCCTCCGAATTCCCGGAGGACCATTATTATATTCCACTTCCTCGCATTCTTCAACGTTGGCCTTGGATCAGGTTTTAAACGTGCGTGCAGTAGGGATGGGCTCATATGTGTGTTTTATTCATTCTCGGTGATTTTTTTTCATGCCTCCCCGTAAGCTTTGCGTGATTCTTTCTCGGCCTGTATCCCTCAGCTCTCTTCGTCCCTGTCCGCTGCTGTTCGAGGGAAAAAACGTGGAGGCATACGCTCGTAGGAACATATTTTTGGGTCGGCTATAAAGAGATTTCAGGGAAGGCTCCCTGCTTTGGTTTGGGTGGAGTAATGATGACAATCGGTTTTACTGTCTCCTCCCGTTCTCATTTTACGACAAGGATTCATGCTCTACGCATGCGGTCGTTAACTTGCGTGAGTGTCCTGTGTGGACGAAATGATTCAGTAATTCCTTTTGAAGAAGTCGTACTCTTATTTATATACTTGTAGGAGAAATTCGTTTATAAATTTAAGAGGCAACAGAAGCATTTATATTATTTCATTTTCCCATTCCAATACTAATTTTCTTTCTCTTTCACTTATTGATTATTATAAACGAGCAAGCGATGGGACAAATATTAGTGCATATAAAAGATTTTATTTGAATATACAATCTTAATGTGGCGTTTTCCGTACTTTTCGTACTAGACGTTTTGGTTGTTAATAACTTCGTTTTATTTATGAATGGATTTTTCTTACAAATAATATCATAAGGTAATTTTTTGAAGCAATTGTTTCCATTTTTTTTCCAAATTTCCTTTACATATCTTTCATAGTTATCTACTCTTAAGTTACTTTTGATATCGTGAATATACACACATAGGACTAGAAATTATTCAGTTATGGAGATATGCCATGCATCAGAAAACCAGTATTCCATGTTTGAATTAATGTCCAGTCGGTCCTTGAATATTTCAAATTTCGGCAATAATTTGTTCAGACTGGAAAGTAAAAAGTCTATTGTAAATAACAGTGAACTAATGGTAGAACAAATTGATTAAATCGGATGAAAAAATATTTATAGGAAACATTATTAAGCCGTTCCAATAAAATGATGAGCATAAATATAAGTTTATGAATGTGATATAGAAATAAGAATTTCAATTTGAAAATTTTCAAGGATTTAGGGAAAAATTCAATATTGATTCAGTTTTTGGAATCCCCATCTTCCTTTTCTTAAATCTCACTACGCTAAAAATCAACTTAAGATAAATGCAGCATCACCTATACATTCATTTTTTTGCGAAATTGTACAAACGACACCGTCTAGGATTCTCACCGAAAGAAAGAACCTCCGTGATATCGTGATATTATTAACATAAAATGTCTTTTTAATCGGCTGATTGTTTTTATTTTATTTCTTTTCCTGACCGGTGTCATTTCTTTTTTCTCACTGAAATATTCTTCTCACCTTTCATTGACAACTTTCATTCGCTTGAGGAACAAACTCCTTCACTGTTTAACAGAAATTAAATTTTTCAAATTTGATGATACTATGTTAGGAAATTTGAAAGAAAACTATTATATCATTTTTGCTTTAAATGCTGCAAATCAATTTTGGAATCGACCACAAGATCCCGATTTTTAAAGACACGACTTTACGTTTCCTTTTGGATTTGGGAAATGACGAGAATATTTCGAAAACTTTCGCCCAAAGAGAGGATACAATCGACACTACCTGCCTTGTAACTCTTCCGCCTCCACGAGGACTAAACATGGTGGAGATAATACGATCGAGGGAATGAGAAAAAAATAATAAAGCGAACGTATTCACCTGCTGCAAAACCGGCTGTGGTCCGGCGAATCTGCGAAAAACCTCTTTATTTTTTTTCATCCCAGCTCTGATAAATCTGCAGCCTTTCCTTAAAAAAAAAATTCTTCCCCCTTTAGCACGTCCTTCCGTTCTCCTTCACCAACAACCACCCCACCTTTTTACCCCATCAACTCTTCTGGGACCCACCCCTAAGGGTGAACGCCAAGTACCCCCAAACCTCTCCTC